>NW_027646110.1:0-378656 GCF_951394435.1 Stenella coeruleoalba | reverse complement strand
CCGTGTATTAGTGATACCTTATGATGTTTCTTTTTCTGTGTGACTTATTTCACTTAGAATCATCGTGCCTCAATCCACTCATTATGCTGGTACGGGCCTGGTGACATAGATTTCATTGCTGAGTGGTATTCTGTTGTACAGAAGTACCGCAACTTCTTTATCCATTATTTGCTCTCTGGGATATTTAACTTGTGCCGTAGAAGAGATTCCTGTAAAAAGAGCCGTCCCAAATTTTGGGGTTGCTGTGTCTTTTTGATATTAATTTCCCTAAGCTATAGGACCATAAGTGGAAGTGCCCTAGGCTCTGTTGCTTTGTTTTTTAGATGTTTCAGGAAACACCATACACTTCTCCCAAGTGTCTGTTGGCAATTTACATCCCGCCCATCAGCATAAGAAGGCTCCCAGTTCTCCATGGCCTGTCGTGCCTTTATGGATTTTACACTTTTTTCAGATGGCCCTTTTGACCGGGTGGAAGTGAGACTTCATTGTAGTGCAGATTTCCTTTGCAAGCTTGCTTGGTTGGCCAAAAAGTGCGTATGCGTTTTTTCCTGAATATATTCAGGAAAAAACGCATACGCCCTTTTTGGCCAAGTGCATCATTGTCGAGTTTCTGACTCTCTTCATATGCTTTCAATGCAATTCCAGTCTACCTCCTGAAATCGGTTTCCTGCAATTCTGCCTTGCTTTCAATGCCTCTTCATAGCCTTACCTCAATATATTTTTTAAAAATAGTTGGCCTTTATAACTCTGCAGGTTTTTGAATTGCAGTGGCCCTTAGCTCCATTTTTTAGCTCTTATTTTTGTGGTCTTGCCCCATAACCACAGGATTCCTTGAAGCCCTATTTTTCTTCTGGGGCACCTTGCTGTGCCTTTGGTTAATTCTTCTTACTGATGTGATATTAGAGTGACATGTGCCCATTGAAACCGCTACAGCTAGTTTCTCACTGGTTCCCCCATTCCCATTCATCCTCTGCACTAACTGCAGACTGTGCGATACCAGAACTTAAAGGCATTGACTCCATGTGGGGATGTTGTTAGTAAAGCGGCTGGAATGTCGATCCGGAGCTCCAGGAGAGGAAAAATGAGGTGCGTTTTAGAAACCTTTCCCGATCATATGGTATACCAGTCGCTGGGTTTCCCAAGCATGGTTTAGCTGTAGGAAGATTCCCTTCAACCTGGAGTGTTGGGACCCTTGGACTGAGTAGCATGAAGTATTGCATTAAACTTTCGGCAGTTGCTCACCAAAGCTCACCAATCCTGTCAGCCCCAAGTGTCCAGCCTTATGTCTTATCCAGCTGTGGGTTTATATGTGGTCAATCCAGGTTGCATCACAGCCCCTGAGCGAATTTTGTAAGAATTTTTCTCTCTTTCATTGTTTCAGCGTTTTGTTTTTAAAATTTATTTCTATAATGGGGTTTAGCTCCTTTTCACTGCTGTGTTTGTGCCGCTCTGCACACACTTGATTCCCTTATGGAGATATATCAATACATGGGTTTTAAGATTCTTATTCCTCAGATATATTTCTCTGCGGTGTATAGGGTGTGTTGAGGCCTGTTCATTGAGCAAGGTGTAGATCTTGTCTAATACCTATTTGGTTTATTGAACGGTATCTGTGCTAATTTCAAACTCTGGTTTTATGCATCACCCCACCTCTCCTTTCCCCTTAAGCTGACATAAGTGTGTTTTCTAAATGTGAGACACTGTTCTGTTCTGTAATTCATTTCTTGTGCAGCCATATTTACCCTCCCTCTATAAGTGATATCTTATGATATGTTTCTTTTTCTGTTTGACTTATTTCAAGTAGTATTATCGGACCTAAATCCACTCTTTATCCTTCTACTAGCCTTATTACATTGATTTCATGGTGAAGAGATATTCCATTGTACATAAGTACCACATCTTCTTTATCCATTGTTCTCTTTCCTGGGATATTTAAGGTGTACTGAAGTTGAGGTTCTTGTAAACAGAGTAGCCCTAAACTGTGGTGTGCTTGTGTCTTGTTGATTTTTAGACTTCCCTAGATATACTCCCATGATTGGAAGTGTCCTATGCTCTGTAGCTCTGTTTTTTAGATGATTTAGGAACCACCATACGCTTCTCCAGAGTGGCTCTCGGCAGTTCACACACTGCCCATCAGCGTATAAAGGCTCCCTGTTCTCCATGGCCTGTCCTGCATTTCTGGTTTTTACAATTTTTTAGGATGGCCCTTTTGACCGGTGGGAAGTGAGACTTCTTTGTTGTGCACATTTGCATTGCTTGCTTGCTTCGTTGCCCATAAAGTGCGTATGCGTTTTTTCCTGGATATAATCAGGAAAAAACGCATACGCCCTTTTGGGCCAACTGCATCATTGTCGAAATTCTGCCGCTTTTCATGTGCGTTAAAGACGAGTCCAATCTATCTCTTGAAATCTGTTTCTTGCAATTCTGTCTTGCATTCAGATCCTCTTCTTTGCCTTACCTCAACATATTTTTGGACGTTAGTTTTCATTTATAACTCTGCAGGTTTGTGAATTGCAGTGACCCTGAGCTCCATTTTTTAAGTTGCTCTTTTGTGAGCTGGCCTCAAACCCGCAGGATTGCTTCAGGCCCTATTTTGGCTCTGGCGAGGCAGGCTGAGCCTTCCTTTAATTCTTACTCTTAATGGGAAATTAGAGTGATATGTGCCCGTCCAAACCCCTACAACTCTTCTCTCATTGGTTCCCCCTCTTCCCGTTCATCCTCCTCACAATTTGCAAAATGTGTGAAACAGAAGTTTAAATGTGCTGATTCTCCAAGTGGGGAGATTCTAAGTAGCGTGGCTGGAATGGTGAACAGGAGCACCAGGAGAGGATAAATGAGGTGCATTTTAGACACATCTCCCGATCACATGGTGTACAGTCCTCTGGGTTTTCCATGCATGTTTTAGCTGTAGGAAGATCCCTTGAACCTGCAGATTTGGGACCCATTGAATGGGTACCAGGTAGTATTACTTTAAAGGGTGTGCATTTCCTCACCCAACCTCACATTTCTCTTAGCGCAAACAGTTTCCAGCCTTATGTCTCATCCTGCTGTGGGTCTAGATGTGTTCAATCCATGTTGCATCACCGTCCCTGAGGAAAAGTTGTAAGAGGTTTTCTCTGTCTCTCTGTCGTTTATTTTTTTCAATTTATTACTATATTGGTTACAGCTGATTTTCAAAGCTCTGTTTCTTGCTGCTGTACATCCACTTGATTCGCGTACAGAGAGACATCAATAAATTCTTTTTCAGATTCTTACCAGTCGTATATATTCTTTTCCGGTGACTTGAGTGTGCTGAGTGCAGTTCTTTTAGTTACCGTGTAGGCCTTGTTGATTATCAGTTTGGTATTTGGAATGGTATCTTTGCTAATTTCAACCTCCTGGATGATGCCTCACCCCTCCCCACCTTTCCCGTTTAGCAGCCTTATGCGTGTTTTCTACATATTTGACTATGTTTTTGTTTTGTAATTTATTTCATGTGTAGCCATTTTGGATTCCACCTTTAAGTGATATCTTATGATATGTGTCTTTTTCTTTTTGAATTCTGTCACTTAGAATGATCATACGTAACTCCTCCGGAGTTGTTACAACTGGCCATATTTCATTGATTTCCAGGCTGAATAATATTCCACTCTACCTAAGTACCACATCTCTATCCATTTTTTCCCTCCAGAGACATTTAAGTTATATCCTAGTCGAGGATCTTTTAAACAGAGAGGGGGTAAACATTGGGGTGCCTGTGTCCTCTCGATTTTTGTTTTTCCCAAGATATACGCCCATGAGTGCAAGTGCCCTATGCTCTGTAGCTCATTTTTTAGATGCTTTAGTAAACACAATACACTTCTCCAGAATGGCCGTTGGCAATATACATTTCCACTATAAGTCTCACAGGGCTCCCTCTTCTCGTTGCCCTGTCCTGCATTTCTGTTGTTTACGCTTTATGAGGATGGCTCTTCTGACTGATGCGAAGTGATATCTTTTGTAGTATTGACTTCCAGTGCCCACCTGTTTGGTTGGCTAAAAAAGTGTATGCCCTTTTCTTGAATATATACAGAAAAGAACGCATACACCCTTTTTGGCCAACTGCAATGTTGGCAATGTTCAGCTCCTTTTCTTGTGCTTAATGGCGAGTCCTTTCTACCTCCTCAAATCCCTTTCCTGCCATTCTCCCTTGCTTACAAGTCCTTTTCTCTGACTTTCCTCAAGACATTTTTCAGTGATGGATATTTTCAACTCTGCAGTTTTGTGAATTTTACTGCCCCTGAGTTCCATTGTTCAACTCGTGTTTATGGGAACTGGCCACAAAGCAGCGGGATTTCCTCAAGCCCTATACTGTTTCCATGGGCAACCCTAGCCTTTGGTCAATTCGTCTTCCTGATTGGAAATTAGAGTGACATGTGCCTGTCTGAACACCTAGGACTTGTCTCTCATTGTTCCTCATCCTTCCGCTTCATCCTCTGGACAAATTCCAAACTGTACGCAACAGGATGTTGACAGTGCTGACATCTCCAAGTGGGGAGACTGTTAGTAAAGACGCTGGAGGGGTGAACCCGAGCACCAGGAGATGAGGAGATGAGATGCCTTTTCCAAACTCTTCCCGATCAGACGGTATACCATCCTCTGGGTGTGACAGACATGTTTTAGCAGTAGGAAGAGTCCCATTCATGTAAGGAGAACACCAGGGCTTTTTCAAAATCAGTGTCTCCCCGAAACCCAAACTGGGGAAGTTTTTAAGCTACGGCTACACATATGTTCATTAAGGGCCTTGGGAAGTAGGCAGAGTCCAAACTTTAGATGATTGAAGTCTTCAGGGTCAGAAGCACTCACCACCAGCTTCCCTTAGGCTACACTTTAACTGTCATTGATAGATGATGTCAATAAAAATATCTATTCTTTTTCAGATTATTTCCCCTTATAGGTTATTGCAAAATGTTGAGTGTAGTTCCCTGTGCTATACAGTAGTTCCTTGTTGATGATCTATTTTATACATAGCAGTGTGTATGTGTTCATTCCAAACTGTTAATTTATCCCTCCTCCCACCTTTCCCCTTTGGTAATAATAAATTATAAGATTTTATACTTCTCAGAAATGGGGGAGCTGAAAGAGAGGTATCATTTTCAATGGAAAAGCATTTAAAACAAGATTGAAGGTTTAACCAAGATTATTAGCTGTACATCCTTGGAAAGAAATCACTTCGTTTCTCTAATATTGACCTGACAAATAAGACAAACCTTTTCACTGAACTTGCTTATAAAAAGTGATGGAAATATCAAATGGAAGTGTTAAAAACATCTTATTTTACCCGAGCCTTATACACTGTTCTATGTTAACTACAGTTTGGCTCACACATCTGTTCATTGAGGTTACAATAGTCTCAATTTCTGTTATTGATCCTCCAGAGTGGACCCCAACAAGTGTCCCCCTGCCCAGTGTCATTGGGGCCAACAGATCGAGACTGAGTTTGGTTCACAAGCAAAGGAAACTTTATATTTTGATCAGAGAATGGAGAGGTGAGAGCATGCACTACCCCGTGGGCTGTGGGCTGGGCTGCTGTGTAGAGATCCTGTCAGAGTCAGTGGGAGGGAGGGAGGCGGTGGAGCTCTCGAGGGCTGGGTTGGCTGTAGCTCAGGCTCTATATCGTGGAGTCTGCACTGGGCCCCAGGAGCTGAGGTCTCGACCCAGTCATTCTGCACTAGAAAATCTGGTCTGAAGTGCCGGGTGTGGAACCTCTGCATGCGGGACCCTAGGAGCACGTGAAATTAGACAAAGCACAAAGGATAAAAAAGGTTAGACTTGACTTTATTGCCCAGATTCTATTTTTATCTCCCAGGGATTTTTAATGGGCTTTGCTGGGGACAAACCCCTCCTCTGCCTTTTGTCCCGTTCCTCATTCTTGGAGTGCTGAGGGTGCAGACCCTTCTTCTGTAACTGCTGAGTGCTGAGTTGGGAGCCCTCATACCCTGGGGCGAGGGTCAGAGCTTCTCCCCAGCAGCCTCCCGGTGACGTTGATTGTCCCCAGGACCCCTGCCTCCCTGCTCGTCCACCTGAGCACCAGCATTGGAAGTGTTATAGATTCTAATGACCTTTAAGGGTCCAGGAAAGAGATGTGCAGAGACGCTGTGGGGGCCGGTTTCACCCTGCCCCACATTTGTTCGGCCACCTTAGGCTGACCGTCTCTGCCAGCCTAGATGCTCTGACCAGTAGTCTGCGCTTTCTTCAGTTAGGCCCCTGAATTAACGTACAAACAGCACCAGGTGTCAGAGCCCTGCCCGCTCAACTCCCAGACAGTCCAGGGTCAGTGGTGATCAAGGACCATGATGGCTACTGAGTCAACAGCCTTTTGAAGTAAACAGGAGTCCAGCCGGTCTTATTGGCCACCATCATCATGGTGTCTGTAGGCTTTTCTATGGTGACAGTGTGGTATACTGTTCCCCCGCCAAGATTATTAGCTCCCCTCTGGGTGCAGTAAGTCCTGCAAGCAGTAGTCTACTCTTTTGGGACACACTCTTGTTGTTTTATGAGAGAAACTCCAGGTCAAGTGATGTTCACACGAGTCGTCATGGTGCCCTGTTGCCCCCGGTTATCTCTCTGGATGTTGGAGTTGGAGGGCCTCCTCACTCGAGGTCGGTGTGCCCACGGAGCGAACCCTGCAACTTCAGGGCATGGTTGGTGGTTAGGATCACCACGTGGGGTCCTTTTCCCTTAGGAGGGAGGTGGCCTTTTGGGCTGCTGATTTCCAGGTTTTTAGATACCGCCAGTATCTTGGCCAGATGTGGCAGTGGGCCAAGCCCCTTAGTGACCGTAGTTTATCCTACCTGGATGGCATTCTTGCATTGTTCCATTTCAAGTGGTCCCAGTTTTTGCACTAATTCTCCAATGGCGATTCACCTTTCACCGGGAATGTAAAGGTCAAAGGGTTTAGCTAAATTAGGGAGTTCCAGGGCAAGGGTCTGAATTGACTGCTCTTTCCATTCTTGAAAGGCCACTTCTGGATTCTATTCAAAAGGATCATCATCTTTTCCTTTCAGTGTTTCATATAGAGGCCCAGCTAGTAGACTGTAGCTAGGGATCCAGAAGCAGCAAACCCTGGCCTCCCCAGGAACCCCTAAGCTGTCTTCTAGTTTTAGAAAGGGGTAAGGCTGAAAATGGTTTCTTCCCTTTCCTGGGATGGGCTTCTCTGACATTCTGTGAGAATGAAGCCCAGGCAGGTCACCGCAGTCTGTGATATTTGAGCTTTTTCTTGGACAACTTCTATCCTTTATTGGCTTGGTAGTTCAGAGGCCTCCTTAGTAGGGCTGGTGATCAGAATGTCGTCTGCATATTGAAGGAGGGTTTCCTTTTCCAGAGGTAGAACTTTTAGGTCTTTAGCTAAGCTTTCCCCAAAGATGGTGTGGGAATTTTTGCACCCTTGGGGCCAGACGGCCCGGAAGTATTGTTTTAGTTGTATGTTGAGTCCTGCCACTCACAAGCCAAAATTTCTTGTGACTCTGGGACTAATGGAATACAAAAGAAGGCATCATTGAAGACTAATACAGAATACCATGTCCTGGTGGTTGGTAGAATGACCAGCAGGGTGTAGGAATTAGGAGCAACTGGAGGTATATCCTCGGTGGCTTCACTGACTGTCCTGACATCCTTTACCAGGTCCCCAGCAGCCCATGGGGCTCTCGTGGTCCGACCAATCCCAGAATATGGAGCTCACCTGGGCAGGTACCCCACCCCCACCCCAGCCCACGGGGCTCTCGTGGTCAGGCCCCTCCCAGGATACAGAGCTACCCTTGCAGGTACCGTGGCAGGGCTGGGCACACAGGAACCGTGCACATAGCCCTCATTGCAGAGCACCCCCAGCTCACCTGTCGCTCAGAGCTGACACAGAGCACCTCAGAGCAGGACTTGAACTAACAAACAGCAGCTGCGACAAGTCTGTGACCCTGGGCATCACTCCGTGAGGCCTCCCTCCACCTGGTCTTCCAGAGACTTCCACTGCACCCGGGGCACCAGGCCTCTGTCTCCAACCACGACCCACCCCTCCTCTCCCTGACTCCTGGGTTCCTCTCATTAGGAGAGGGTTTTCTTGAAGTTGTCTCCCACTCATGGGCCAGATAAAATGATTAGAAAACAAGCCAAAGCTGCAGCCCCTTGTCTATCCTGACTCTCAGGAGCCCACACCTGTTCCTTGGACCTGGCCGGTTCAGCAAGTTCCATTTTCTGCAACTGTGAGCCCCTGAGGGGTGATGATTGGCTGACCTGGGCAGCCTTACCGTGCCGGCCAGCCCTCCCCAGGTGTGCCTGGGTTGAGATCAATATAAATACCACTCCAGGCAGCAAGAGCCCCTGCAGCCGTGCCTGACGCCATTTTCTCTGCCCTGTCAGCAGTCTCGGGGCTGGGCTGGTGGGAGGGAGTGAGAGGCCACGGCTTTGTGGGTGGCCCAGTGTGAGTGGGGCTCTGCTGGACTTTCTGCAGCAGTTGCCAGGCTGCCACCTGCTAAAGAAGAGGATGTGTCACCCATACCTGCTGCTGGAATTTCTCCCTGGGCAGAGGTGAGGAAGGAAAAAAGCAGTGGGGGCAGGGACAGGACGGGTATCTCAGGCAGGGAAATGGAAATCTTCCAGAAGAGCACCCAGGGCCAGGACCATCCTGGCTGGCCTGCAGGCACCAAGTCGGCCGGCATGCTGTCACTCGTGTGGCTCTATGGCCCTTCCTCTAGGCTTTCAAGTCCTTGTATATATTCAGGTGTTTTACCTGGGACGGGTGGGAATAGTTCAGCAGCAACTGGCCTGGGGCTCAGCTCACGTTTACTCACAGATGCCTCGGCACGGTGCCCCAGCTTTGCAATGAGGACGCTTGTTGCGTGGGGGCTGCTGGCTGAATGGGAGACGATTCCCCACCACTGACCAACTTCAGAATTGTTTACAACTGGAGCAAGTGCCCTGATACGGTTTTCCTCTGTGTAACTGGTGGGTTCTGTGTTTTTTTTCTCTTTTTCGTTTTTGGTTCAAGGTAGATTTTATTCCTCTTTTTTGTATTTACAGATATAAGCATGGAAATAATTTATTCATATAAATACATGTATGTGCAGGGAATAATTGTTTTTTCTGTTTTATTTTTTAAATTTTACTTCTTTTTAATTTTGAATTTTATTTTATATTTTTATACAGCAGGTTCTTATTGGTTATCTATTTTATACATATAAATGTATACATGCCAATCCCAGTCTCTCAACTCCTCCCACCACCACCCCCCCAACAGCTTTCCCCCCTTGTTGTCCATACGTTTGTTGTCTACATCTGTTGCTCTATTTATGCCTTGCAAAATGGTTAATCTGTACAGTTTTTCTAGGTTCCACATATATGCATGAATATACAAGATTTGTTTTTCTCTTTCTGACTTACTTCACTCTGTATGACAGTCTCTAGATCCATCGACGTCTCTACAAATGACCCAATTTCATTCCTTTTCATGGCTGAGTATTATTCCATTTTATATATGTACCACAGCTTTATGCATTCGTCTGTCTGTGGGCATTTAGGTTGCTTCCATTACCTCGATATTGTAAATAGTGATGCAATGAACATTGCGGTGAATGACTCTTTTTGATTTATGGTTTTGTCTGGGTATATGTCCAGTACTGGGATTGCTGTATCATATGGTAATTCTATTGTTAGTTTCTTAAGAAATTCCATATTGTTCTCCATAATGACTGTATCAATTTATATTCCCAACGATAGTGGAAGAGGGTTCCTTTTCTCCACACCCTTTCCAGCATTTTTTGTTTGTAGATTTTCAATGATGCCTATTCTACCAGGTGTGAGGTGATACCTCATTGTTGAATCCATTTCGTTGAGCAAGGGGTAGCTCTTGTCTATTACATATTTGGCTTATGGAACGGTATCTGTGCTATTTTCAAACTCTGCTTTTATGCAGCACCCCAACTCACCTTCCCCCTTAAGCAGGCATAAGTTGGTTTTCTAAACTTGAGACCCTGTTCTGTTTTGTAATTCAGTTCATGTGTAGCCAAGTTCACATTCTGTGTATTAGTGATACCTTATGATGTTTCTTTTTCTGTGTGACTTATTTCACTTAGAATCATCGTGCCTCAATGCACTCATTATGCTGGTACGGGCCTGGTGACATAGATTTCATTGCTGAGTGGTATTCTGTTGTACATAAGTACCGCAACTTCTTTATCCATTATTTGCTCTCTGGGATATTTAACTTGTGCCGTAGAAGAGATTTCTGTAAAAAGAGCCATCCCAAATTTTGGGGTTGCTGTGTCTTTTTGATATTAATTTCCCTAAGCTATGGGACCATAAGTGGAAGTGCCCTAGGCTCTGTTGCTTTGTTTTTTAGATGTTTCAGGAAACACCATACACATCTCCCGAGTGTCTGTTGGCAATTTACATCCCGCCCATCAGCATAACAAGGCTCCCAGTTCTCCATGGCCTGTCCTGCCTTTCTGGGTTTTACACTTTTTTCAGATGGCCCTTTTGACCTGGGGGAAGTGAGACTTCATTGTAGTGCAGATTTCCTTTGCAAGCTTGCTTAGTTGGCCAAAAAGGGCGTATGCGTTTTTTCCTGAATATATTCAGGAAAAAACGCATACGCCCTTTTGGCAAAGTGCATCATTGTGGACGTTCTGCCTCTTTTCCTATGCTTTCAATGCAATTCCAGTCTACCTCCTGAAATCGGTATCCTGCAATTCTGCCCCGCTTTCAAGTCCTCTTGGCAGCCTTACTTCAGTATATTTTTGGACGATAGCTGTCATTTATAACTCTGCAGGTTTGTGAATTACAGAGACCCTGAGCTCCTTTCTTCAACTCGCTTTCTTTTGAGCTGGCCGCAACACCGCAGGATGGCTTCAGGCCCTAATATGGTTCCGGCATGGCACGCTGAGCCTTTGTTTATTTCCTCTTCCTGGTGGGAAATGAGAGTTAAATTTGCCCGTCCAGACACCTCCAGCTAGTCTCTCATTGGTTCTCCCTATTCCTGTTCATCTTCCGCAGAAATTGCAAACTGGGCCAAACAGGAGGTTAAAGGCGCTGACTCTCCAAGTCGGGACAGTGTTAGTAAAGGGTCTGGAATGTTGCACCCGAGTACCAGGGGAGGAAAACTGAGACATATTTGAACACGTCTCCCGTTCACACGGTTGATCATACGCGGGGTTCCACATGCATGTTTCAGCTGAAGGAAGAATACCTTAAACCTGGAGAGTTGAGACCCGTGTAATGGGTACCATGCAATATGACTTCAAAGGGTCTTCATTTGCTCACCGAACCTCTCCAATCCTATCACTGCTGCGTTCATGCCCCTGTACACATGCTTGATTCTCTTTCGGAGACATAGCAATCCATAGGTTTTAAGATACTTACTAGTCAGGTACATTCTTAGGCGTTTAATATGCGGTGTTGAGTCCATTTCGTTGAGCAAGGAGTAGCTCTTGTCTATTCCATATTTGGCTTAAGTAACTTTATCTGTGCTCATTTCAATCTCTGGTTTTATGCAGCACCCCAACTCACCTTTCCCCTTAAGCAAGCATAAGTTGGTTTTCTAAATTTGAGACCCTGTTCTGTTCTGTAATTCAGTTCCTGTGTAGCCAAGTTTACATTCCGTGTATTACTGATATCTTATGATGTTTCTTTTTCTGTGTGACTTATTTCAGTTAGAATCATCATACCTGAATCCACACATTGTTCTGCTAAGGGCCTGATGACATAGATTTCATTGCTGAGTGATATTGCTTTGTAAGTAAATACCACAAATTTTTATCCATTTTTCACTTTCTGCGATGTTGAACTTGTACTGTAAACGAGGTTCTTGTAAACAGAGGCGTCCCAAACTTTGGGGTGGCTGTGTCTTTTTGATTTTAATTTCCCTAAGCTATAGGACCATAAGTGGCAGTGCCCTAGGCTCTGTTGCTTTGTTTTTTAGATGTTTCAGGAAACACCGTACACTTCTCCCGAGTGGTTGTTGGCAATTTACATCCCGCCCATCAGCATAACAAGGCTCCCAGTTCTCAATGGCCTGTTGCCTTTCTGGATTTTACACTTTTTTCAGATGGCCCTTTTGACCGGGGGGAAGTGAGACTTCATTGTAGTGCAGATTTCCTTTGCAAGCTTGCTTGGTTGGCCAAAAAGGGCGTATGCGTTTTTTCCTGAATATATTCAGGAAAAAACACATACGCCTTTTTGGCCAAGTGCATCATTGTGGACGTTCTGCCTCTTTTCCTATGCTTTCAATGCAATTCCAGTCTACCTCCTGAAATCGGTTTCCTGCAATTCTGCCCCGCTTTCAAGTCCTCTTGGCAGCCTTACTTCAGTCTATTTTTGGACGATAGCTGTCATTTATAACTCTGCAGGTTTGTGAGTTACAGTGCCCCTGAGCTCCTTTCTTCAGCTCGCTTTCTTGTGAGCTGGCCGCAACACCGCAGGATGGCTTCAGGCCCTAATCTGGTTCCGGCCCGGCATGGTGAGCCTTTGGTTAATTCCTCTTCCTGGTGGGAAATGAGAGTTAAATTTGCCCGTCCAGACACCTCCAGCTAGCCTCTCATTGGTTCTCGCTATTCCTGTTCATCTTCCGCAGAAATTGCAAACTGGGCCAAACAGGAGGTTAAAGGGACTGACTCTCCAAGTGGGGAGAGTGTTAGTAAAGCGTCTGGAATGTTGCACATGAGTACCAGGGGAGGAAAACTGAGACATATTTGAACACGTCTCCCGATCACATGGTTGATCATACTCTAGGTTCCACATGCATGTTTTAGCTGAAGGAAGAATACCTTAAACCTGGGTAGTTGAAACCCGTGGAATGGGTACCATGCAATATGACTTCAAAGGGTCTTCATTTGCTCACCGAACCTCTCCAATCCTATCACTGCTGCGTTTATGCCCCTGTACACATGCTTGATTCTCTTTCGGAGACATAGCAATCCATAGGTTTTAAGATACTTACTAGTCAGGTACATTCTTAGGCGTTTAATATGGGGTGTTGAGTTCATTTCGTTGAGCAAGGAGTAGCTCTTGTCTATTCCATATTTGACTTAAGGAACTTTATCTGTGCTCATTTCAATCTCTGGTTTTATGCAGCACCCCAACTCACCTTGCCCCTTAAGCAAGCATAAGTTGGTTTTCTAAATTTGAGACCCTGTTCTGTTTTGGAATGCAGTTCCTGTGTAGCCAAGTTTACATTCCGTGTATTACTGATATCTTATGATGTTTCTTTTTCTGTGTGACTTATTTCAGTTAGAATCATCATACCTGAATCCACTCTTTGTGCTGCTAAGTGCCTGATGACACAGATTTCATTGCTGAGTGATATTGTTTTGTAAGTAAATACCACAACTTCTTTATCCATTTTTCACTTTCTGCGATGTTGAACTTGTACTGTAAACGAGGTTCTTGTAAACAGAGGCGTTCCAAACTTTGGGGTGGCTGTGTCTTTTTGATTTTAATTTCCCTAAGCTATAGGACCATAAGTGGAAGTGCCCTAGGTTCTGTTGCTTTGTTTTTTAGATGTTTCAGGAAACACCATACACTTCTCCCGAGTGGTTGTTGGCAATTTACATCCCGCCCATCAGCATAACAAGGCTCCCAGTTCTCCATGGCCTGTCCTGCCTTTCTGGATTTTACACTTTTTTCAGATGGCCCTTTTGACCGGGGGGAAGTGAGACTTCATTGTAGTGCAGATTTCCTTTGCAAGCTTGCTTGGTTGGCCAAAAAGGGCGTATGCGTTTTTTCCTGAATATATTCAGGAAAAAACGCATACGCCCTTTTTGGCCAAGTGCATCATTGTGGACGTTCTGCCTCTTTTCCTATGCTTTCAATGCAATTCCAGTCTACCTCCTGAAATCGGTTTCCTGCAATTCTGCCCCGCTTTCAAGTCCTCTTGGCAGCCTTACTTCAGTCTATTTTTGGACGATAGCTGTCATTTATAACTCTGCAGGTTTGTGAATTACAGTGCCCCTGAGCTCCTTTCTTCAACTCGCTTTCTTGTGACCTGGCCGCAACACCGCAGGATGGCTTCAAGCCCTAATCTTGTTCCGGCCCGGCATGCTGAGCCTTTGGTTAATTCCTCTTCCTGGTGGGAAATGAGAGTTAAATTTGCCTGTCCAGACACCTCCAGCTAGCCTCTCATTGGTTCTCGCTATTCCTGTTCATCTTCTGCAGAAATTGCAAACTGGGCCAAACAGGAGGTTAAAGGGACTGACTCTCCAAGTCGGGAGAGTGTTAGTAAAGCGTCTGGAATGTTGCACCCGAGTACCAGGGGAGGAAAACTGAGACATATTTGAACACGTCTCCCGTTCACATGGTTGATCATACTCTGGGTTCCACATGCATGTTTTAGCTGAAGGAAGAATACCTTAAACCTGGAGAGTTGAGACCCGTGTAATGGTTACCATGCAATATGACTTCAAAGGGTCTTCATTTGCTCACCGAACCTCTCCAATCCTATCACTGCTGCGTTTATTCCCCTGTACACACGCTTGATTCTCTTTTGGAGACATAGCAATCCATAGGTTTTAAGATACTTACTAGTCAGGTACATTCTTAGGCGTTTAATATGGGGTTTTGAGTCCATTTCGTTGAGCAAGGAGTAGCTCTTGTCTATTCCATATTTGGCTTAAGGAACTTTATCTGTGCTCATTTCAATCTCTGGTTTTATGCAGCACCCCAACTCACCTTTCCCCTTAAGCAAGCATAAGTTGGTTTTCTAAATTTGAGACCCTGTTCTGTTTTGGAATGCAGTTCCTGTGTAGCCAAGTTTACATTCCGTGTATTAGTGATATCTTATGATGTTTCTTTTTCTGTGTGACTTATTTCAGTTAGAATCATCGTACCTGAATCCACTCATTATGCTGCTACGGGCCTGATGACAGAGATTTCATTGCTGAGTGATACTGCATTGTACGTAAGTACCACAAGTTCTTTATCCATTTTTCACTTTCTGCGATGTTGAACTTGTACGGTAAACGAGGTTCTTGTAAACGGAGGCGTCCCAAACTTTGGGGTGGCTGTGTCTTTTTGATTTTAATTTCCCTAAGCTATAGGACCATAAGTGGAAGTGCCCTAGGCTCTGTTGCTTTGTTTTTTAGATGTTTCAGGAAACACCATACACTTCTCCCGAGTGTCTGTTGGCAATTTACATCCCGCCCTTCAGCATAACAAGGCTCCCAGTTCTCCATGGCCTGTCCTGCCTTTCTGGATTTTACACTTTTTTCAGATGGCCCTTTTGACCGGGGGGAAGTGAGACTTCATTGTAGTGCAGATTTCCTTTGCAAGCTTGCTTGGTTGGCCAAAAAGGGCGTATGCGTTTTTTCCTGAATATATTCAGGAAAAAACGCATACGCCCTTTTTGGCCAAGTGCATCATTGTGGACGTTCTGCCTCTTTTCCTATGCTTTCAATGCAATTCCAGTCTACCTCCAGAAATCGGTTTCCTGCAATTCTGCCCCGCTTTCAAGTCCTCTTGGCAGCCTTACTTCAGTCTATTTTTGGACGATAGCTGTCATTTATAACTCTGCAGGTTTGTGAATTACAGTGCCCCTGAGCTCCTTTCTTCAACTCGCTTTCTTGTGACCTGGCCGCAACACCGCAGGATGGCTTCAGGCCCTAATCTGGTTCCGGCACGGCACGCTGAGCCTTTGGTTAATTCCTCTTCCTGGTGGGAAATGAGAGTTAAATTTGCCCGTCCAGACACCTCCAGCTAGTCTCTCATTGGTTCTCGCTATTCCTGTTCATCTTCCGCAGAAATTGCAAACTGGGCCAAACAGGAGGTTAAAGGCGCTGACTCTCCAAGTGGGGAGAGTGTTAGTAAATCGTCTGGAATATTGCACCCGAGTACCAGGGGAGGAAAACTGAGACATATTTGAACACGTCTCCTGATCACATGGTTGATCATACTCTGGGTTCCACATGCATGTTTTAGCTGAAGGAAGAATACCTAAAACCTGGGTAGTTGAAACCCGTGGAATGGGTACCATGCAATATGATTTCAAAGGGTCTTCATTTGCTCACCGAACCTCTCCAATCCTATCACTGCTGCGTTTATGCCCCTGTACAAATGCTTGATTCTCTTTCAGAGACATAGCAATCCATAGGTTTTAAGATACTTACTAGTCAGGTACATTCTTAGGCGTTTAATATGCGGTGTTGAGTCCATTTCGTGGAGCAAGGAGTAGCTCTTGTCTATTCCATATTTGGCTTAAGGAACTTTATCTGTGCTCATTTCAATCTCTGGTTTTATGCAGCAACCCAACTCACCTTTCCCCTTAAGCAAGCATAAGTTGGTTTTCTAAATTTGAGAACCTGTTCTGTTTTGGAATTCAGTTCCTGTGTAGCCAAGTTTACATTCCGTGTATTAGTGATATCTTATGATGTTTCTTTTTCTGTGTGACTTATTTCAGTTAGAATCATCGTACCTGAATCTACTCATTATGCTGCTATGGGCCTGATGACATAGATTTCATTGCTGAGTGATACTGCATTGTACGTAAGTACCACAATTTCTTTATCCATTTTTCACTTTCTGCGATGTTGAACTTGTACTGTAAATGAGGTTCTTGTAAACAGAGCCGTTCCAAACTTTGGGGTGGCTGTGTCTTTTTGATTTTAATTTCCCTAAGATATAGGACCATAAGTGGAAGTGCCCTAGGCTCTGTTGCTTTGTTTTTTAGATGTTTCAGGAAACACCATACACTTCTCCCGAGTGTCTGTTGGCAATTTACATCCCGCCCATCAGCATAACAAGGCTCCCAGTTCTCAATGGCCTGTCCTGCCTTTCTGGATTTTACACTTTTTTCAGATGGCCCTTTTGACCAGGGGGAAGTGAGACTTCATTGTAGTGCAGATTTCCTTTGCAAGCTTGCTTGGTTGGCCAAAAAGGGCGTATGCGTTTTTTCCTGAATATATTCAGGAAAAAACGCATACGCCCTTTTTGGCCAAGTGCATCATTGTGGACGTTCTGCCTCTTTTCCTATGCTTTCAATGCAATTCCAGTCTACCTCCTGAAATCGGTTTCCTGCAATTCTGCCCCGCTTTCAAGTCCTCTTGGCAGCCTTACTTCAGTCTATTTTTGGACGATAGCTGTCATTTATAACTCTGCAGGTTTGTGAATTACAGTGCCCCTGAGCTCCTTTCTTCAGCTCGCTTTCTTGTGAGCTGGCCGCAACACCGCAGGATGGCTTCAGGCCCTAATCTGGTTCCGGCCCGGCATGCTGAGCCTTTGGTTAATTCCTCTTCCTGGTGGGAAATGAGAGTTAAATTTGCCCGTCCAGACACCTCCAGCTAGCCTCTCATTGGTTCTCGCTATTCCTGTTCATCTTCCGCAGAAATTGCAAACTGGGCCAAACAGGAGGTTAAAGGGACTGACTCTCCAAGTGGGGAGAGTGTTAGTAAAGCATCTGGAATGTTGCACCCGAGTACCAGGGGAGGAAAATTGAGACATATTTGAACACGTCTCCCGATCACATGGTTGATCATACTCTAGGTTCCACATGCATGTTTTAGCTGAAGGAAGAATACCTAAAACCTGGGTAGTTGAAACCCGTGGTATGGGTACCATGCAATATGACTTCAAAGGGTCTTCATTTTCTCACCGAACCTCTCCAATCCTATCACTGCTGCGTTTATGCCCCTGTGCACATGCTTGATTCTCTTTCGGAGACATAGCAATCCATAGGTTTTAAGATACTTACAAGTCAGGTACATTCTTAGGCGTTTAATATGCGGTGTTGAGTCCATTTCGTTGAGCAAGGAGTAGCTCTTGTCTATTCCATATTTGGCTTAAGGAACTTTATCTGTGCTCATTTCAATCTCTGGTTTTATGCAGCACCCCAACTCACCTTTACCCTTAAGCAAGCATAAGTTGGTTTTCTAAATTTGAGACCCTGTTCTGTTCTGTAATTCAGTTCCTGTGTAGCCAAGTTTACATTCCGTGTATTACTGATATCTTATGATGTTTCTTTTTCTGTGTGACTTATTTCAGTTAGAATCATCATACCTGAATCCACTCATTTTGCTGCTAAGGGCCTGATGACACAGATTTCATTGCTGAGTGATATTGCTTTGTAAGTAAATACCACAACTTCTTTCTCCATTTTTCACTTTCTGCGATGTTGAACTTGTACTGTAAACGAGGTTCTTGTAAACAGAGCCATTCCAAACTTTGGGGTGGCTGTGTCTTTTTGATTTTAATTTCCCTAAACTATAGGACCATAAGTGGAAGTGCCCTAGGTTCTGTTGCTTTGTTTTTTAGATGTTTCAGGAAACACCATACACTTCTCCCGAGTGGTTGTTGGCAATTTACATCCCGCCCATCAGCATAACAAGGCTCCCAGTTCTCCATGGCCTGTCCTGCCTTTCTGGATGTTACAGTTTTTTCAGATGGCCCTTTTGCCCGGGGGGAAGTGAGACTTCATTGTCGTGCAGATTTCCTTTGCAAGCTTGCTTGGTTGGCCAAAAAGGGCGTATGCGTTTTTTCCTGAATATATTCAGGAAAAAACGCATACGCCCTTTTTGGCCAAGTGCATCATTGTGGACGTTCTGCCTCTTTTCCTATGCTTTCAATGCAATTCCAGTCTACCTCCTGAAATCGGTTTCCTGCAATTCTGCCCCGCTTTCAAGTCCTCTTGGCAGCCTTACTTCAGTCTATTTTTGGACGATAGCTGTCATTTATAACTCTGCAGGTTTGTGAATTACAGTGCCCCTGAGCTCCTTTCTTCAACTCGCTTTCTTTTGAGCTGGCCGCAACACTGCAGGATGGCTTCAGGCCCTAATCTGGTTCCAGTACGGCACGCTGAGCCTTTGGTTATTTCCTCTTCCTGGTGGGAAATGAGAGTTAAATTTGCCCGTCCAGACACCTCCAGCTAGTCTCTCATTGGTTCTCGCTATTCCTGTTCATCTTCCGCAGAAATTGCAAACTGGGCCAAACAGGAGGTTAAAGGCGCTGACTCTCCAAGTGGGGAGAGTGTTAGTAAAGCGTCTGGAATGTTGCACCCGAGTACCAGGGGAGGAAAACTGAGACATATTTGAACACGTCTCCCGATCACATGGTTGATCATACTTGGGTTCCACATGCATGTTTTAGCTGAAGGAAGAATACCTTAAACCTGGAGAGTTGAGACCCGTGTAATGGGTACCATGCAATATGACTTCAAAGGGTCTTCATTTGCTCACCGAACCTCTCCAATCCTATCACTGCTGCGTTTATGCCCCTGTACACATGCTTGATTCTCTTTCGGAGACATAGCAATCTATAGGTTTTAAGATACTTACTAGTCAGGTACATTCTTAGGCGTTTAATATGCGGTGTTGAGTCCATTTCGTTGAGCAAGGAGTAGCTCTTGTCTATTCCATATTTGGCTTAAGGAACTTTATCTGTGCTCATTTCAATCTCTGGTTTTATGCAGCACCCCAACTCACCTTTACCCTTAAGCAAGCATAAGTTGGTTTTCTAAATTTGAGACCCTGTTCTGTTCTGTAATTCAGTTCCTGTGTAGCCAAGTTTACATTCCGTGTATTACTGATATCTTATGATGTTTCTTTTTCTGTGTGACTTATTTCAGTTAGAATCATCATACCTGAATCCACTCATTGTGCTGCTAAGGGCCTGATGACACAGATTTCATTGCTGAGTGATATTGCTTTGTAAGTAAATACCACAACTTCTTTATCCATTTTTCACTTTCTGCGATGTTGAACTTGTACTGTAAACGAGGTTCTTGTAAACAGAGCCGTTCCAAACTTTGGGGTGGCTGTGTCTTTTTGATTTTAATTTCCCTAAGCTATAGGACCATAAGTGGAAGTGCCCTAGGTTCTGTTGCTTTGTTTTTTAGATGTTTCAGGAAACACCATACACTTCTCCCGAGTGGTTGTTGGCAATTTACATCCCGCCCATCAGCATAACAAGGCTCCCAGTTCTCCATGGCCTGTCCTGCCTTTCTGGATGTTACAGTTTTTTCAGATGGCCCTTTTGCCCGGGGGGAAGTGAGACTTCATTGTCGTGCAGATTTCCTTTGCAAGCTTGCTTGGTTGGCCAAAAAGGGCGTATGCGTTTTTTCCTGAATATATTCAGGAAAAAACGCATACGCCCTTTTTGGCCAAGTGCATCATTGTGGACGTTCTGCCTCTTTTCCTATGCTTTCAATGCAATTCCAGTCTACCTCCTGAAATAGGTTTCCTGCAATTCTGCCCCGCTTTCAAGTCCTCTTGGCAGCCTTACTTCAGTATATTTTTGGACGATAGCTGTCATTTATAACTCTGCAGGTTTGTGAATTACAGTGCCCCTGAGCTCCTTTCTTCAACTCTCTTTCTTGTGACCTGGCCGCAACACCGCAGGATGGCTTCAGGCCCTAATCTGGTTCCGGCCCGGCATGCTGAGCCTTTGGTTAATTCCTCTTCCTGGTGGGAAATGAGAGTTAAATTTGCCCGTCCAGACACCTCCAGCTAGCCTCTCATTGGTTCTCGCTATTCCTGTTCATCTTCCACAGAAATTACAAACTGGGCCAAACAGGAGGTTAAAGGGACTGACTCTCCAAGTGGGGAGAGTGTTAGTAAAGCATCTGGAATGTTGCACCCGAGTACCAGGGGAGGAAAACTGAGACATATTTGAACACGTCTCCCGTTCACATGGTTGATCATACTCTGGGTTCCACATGCATGTTTTAGCTGAAGGAAGAATACCTTAAACCTGGAGAGTTGAGACCCGTGGAATGGGTACCATGCAATATGACTTCAAAGGGTCTTCATTTGCTCACCGAACCTCTCCAATCCTATCACTGCTGCGTTTATTCCCCTGTACACACGCTTGATTCTCTTTTGGAGACATAGCAATCCATAGGTTTTAAGATACTTACTATTCAGGTACATTCTTAGGGGTTGAATATGGGGTTTTGAGTCCATTTCGTTGAGCAAGGAGTAGCTCTTGTCTATTCCATATTTGGCTTAAGGAACTTTATCTGTGCTCATTTCAATCTCTGGTTTTATGCAGCACCCCAACTCACCTTTCCCCTTAAGCAAGCATAAGTTGGTTTTCTAAATTTGAGACCCTGTTCTGTTCTGGAATGCAGTTCCTGTGTAGCCAAGTTTACATTCCGTGTATTAGTGATATCTTATGATGTTTCTTTTTCTGTGTGACTTATTTCAGTTAGAATCATCGTACCTGAATCCACTCATTATGCTGCTACGGGCCTGATGACATAGATTTCATTGCTGAGTGATACTGCATTGTACGTAAACACCACAAGTTCTTTATCCATTTTTCACTTTCTGCGATGTTGAACTTGTACTGTAAACGAGGTTCTTGTAAACAGAGGCGTCCCAAACTTTGGGGTGGCTGTGTCTTTTTGATTTTAATTTCCCTAAGCTATAGGACCATAAGTGGCAGTGCCCTAGGCTCTGTTGCTTTGTTTTTTAGATGTTTCAGGAAACACCATACACTTCTCCCGAGTGTCTGTTGTCAATTTACATCCCGCCCATCAGCATAACAAGGCTCCCAGTTCTCCATGGCCTGTCCTGCCTTTCTGGATTTTACACTTTTTTCAGATGGTCCTTTTGACCGGGGGGAAGTGAGACTTCATTGTAGTGCAGATTTCCTTTGCAAGCTTGCTTGGTTGGCCAAAAAGGGCGTATGCGTTTTTTCCTGAATATATTCAGGAAAAAACGCATACGCCCTTTTTGGCCAAGTGCATCATTGTGGACGTTCTGCCTCTTTTCCTATGCTTTCAATGCAATTCCAGTCTACCTCCTGAAATCGGTTTCCTGCAATTCTGCCCCGCTTTCAAGTCCTCTTGGCAGCCTTACTTCAGTCTATTTTTGGACGATAGCTGTCATTTATAACTCTGCAGGTTTGTGAATTACAGTGCCCCTGAGCTCCTTTCTTCTACTCGCTTTCTTTTGAGCTGGCCGCAACACCGCAGGATGGCTTCAGGCCCTAATCTGGTTCCGGTACGGCACGGTGAGCCTTTGGTTATTTCCTCTTCCTGGTGGGAAATGAGAGTTAAATTTGCCCGTCCAGACACCTCCAGCTAGCCTCTCATTGGTTCTCGCTATTCCTGTTCATCTTCCGCAGAAATTGCAAACTGGGCCAAACAGGAGGTGAAAGGCGCTGACACTCCAAGTGGGGAGAGTGTTAGTAAAGCGTCTGGAATGTTGCACCCGAGTACCAGGGGAGGAAAACTGAGACATATTTGAACACGTCTCCCGTTCACATGGTTGATCATACTTGGGTTCCACATGCATGTTTTAGCTGAAGGAAGAATACCTTAAACCTGGAGAGTTGAGACCCGTGTAATGGGTACCATGGAATATGACTTCAAAGGGTCTTCATTTGCTCACCGATCCTCTCCAATCCTATCACTGCTGCGTTTATGCCCCTGTACACACGCTTGATTCTCTTTTGGAGACATAGCAATCCATAGGTTTTAAGATACTTACTAGTCAGGTACATTCTTAGGCGTTTAATATGGGGTGTTGAGTCCATTTCGTTGAGCAAGGAGTAGCTCTTGTCTATTCCATATTTGGCTTAAGGAACTTTATCTGTGCTCATTTCAATCTCTGGTTTTATGCACCACCCCAACTCACCTTTCCCCTTAAGCAAGCATACGTTGCTTTTCTAAATTTGAGACACTGTTCTGTTCTGTAATTCAGTTCCTGTGTAGCCAAGTTTACATTCCGTGTATTAGTGATATCTTATGATGTTTCTTTTTCTGTGTGACTTATTTCAGTTAGAATCATCGTACCTGAATCCACTCATTGTGCTGCTAAGGGCCTGATGACACAGATTTCATTGCTGAGTGATATTGCTTTGTAAGTAAATACCACAACTTCTTTATCCATTTTTCACTTTCTGCGATGTTGAACTTGTACTGTAAACGAGGTTCTTGTAAACAGAGCCGTTCCAAACTTTGGGGTGGCTGTGTCTTTTTGATTTTAATTTCCCTAAGCTATAGGACCATAAGTGGAAGTGCCCTAGGTTCTGTTGCTTTGTTTTTTAGATGTTTCAGGAAACACCATACACTTCTCCCGAGTGGTTGTTGGCAATTTACATCCCGCCCATCAGCATAACAATGCTCCCAGTTCTCCATGGCCTGTCTTGTCTTTCTGGATTTTACACTTTTTTCAGATGGCCCTTTTGACCGGGGGGAAGTGAGACTTCATTGTAGTGCAGATTTCCTTTGCAAGCTTGCTTGGTTGGCCAAAAAGGGCGTATGCGTTTTTTCCTGAATATATTCAGGAAAAAACGCATACGCCCTTTTTGGCCAAGTGCATCATTGTGGACGTTCTGCCTCTTTTCCTATGCTTTCAATGCAATTCCAGTCTACCTCCTGAAATCGGTTTCCTGCAATTCTGCCCCGCTTTCAAGTCCTCTTGGCAGCCTTACTTCAGTCTATTTTTGGACGATAGCTGTCATTTATAACTCTGCAGTTTTGTGAATTACAGTGCCCCTGAGCTCCTTTCTTCAACTCGCTTTCTTGTGACCTGGCCGCAACACCGCAGGATGGCTTCAGGCCCTAATCTGGTTCTGGCATGGCACGCTGAGCCTTTGGTTAATTCCTCTTCCTGGTGAGAAATGAGAGTTAAATTTGCCCATCCAGACACCTCCAGCTAGTCTCTCATTGGTTCTCGCTATTCCTGTTCATCTTCCGCAGAAATTGCAAACTGGGCCAAACAGGAGGTTAAAGGGACTGACTCTCCAAGTGGGGAGAGTGTTAGTAAAGCGTCTGGAATGTTGCACCCGAGTACCAGGGGAGGAAAACTGAGACATATTTGAACACGTCTCCCGATCACATGGTTGATCATACTCTAGGTTCCACATGCATGTTTTAGCTGAAGGAAGAATACCTTAAACCTGGAGAGTTGAGACCCGTGTAATGCGTACCATGCAATATGACTTCAAAGGGTCTTCATTTGCTCACCGAACCTCTCCAATCCTATCACTGCTGCGTTTATGCCCCTGTACACATGCTTGATTCTCTTTTGGAGACATAGCAATCCATAGGTTTTCCGATACTTACTAGTCAGGTACATTCTTAGGCGTTTAATATGCGGTGTTGAGTCCATTTCTTTGAGCAAGGAGTAGCTCTTGTCTATTCCATATTTGACTTAAGGAACTTTATCTGTGCTCATTTCAATCTCTGGTTTTATGCAGCACCCCAACTCACCTTTACCCTTAAGCAAGCATAAGTTGGTTTTCTAAATTTGAGACCCTGTTCTGTTCTGTAATTCAGTTCCTGTGTAGCCAAGTTTACATTCCGTGTATTACTGATATCTTATGATGTTTCTTTTCTGTGTGACTTATTTCAGTTAGAATCATCATACCTGAATCCACTCATTGTGCTGCTACGGGCCTGATGACATAGATTTCATTGCTGAGTGATATTGCTTTGTAAGTAAATACCACAACTTCTTTATCCATTTTTCACTTTCTGCGATGTTGAACTTGTACTGTAAACGAGGTTCTTGTAAACAGAGCCGTTCGAAAGTTTGGGGTGGCTGTGTCTTTTTGATTTTAATTTCCCTAAGCTATAGGACCATAAGTGGCAGTGCCCTAGGCTCTGTTGCTTTGTTTTTTAGATGTTTCAGGAAACACCATACACTTCTCCCGAGTGTCTGTTGGCAATTTACATCCCGCCCATCAGCATAACAAGGCTCCCAGTTCTCCATGGCCTGTCCTGCCTTTCTGGATTTTACACTTTTTTCAGATGGCCCTTTTGACCGGGGGGAAGTGAGACTTCATTGTAGTGCAGATTTCCTTTGCAAGCTTGCTTGGTTGGCCAAAAAGGGCGTATGCGTTTTTTCCTGAATATATTCAGGAAAAAACACATACGCCCTTTTTGGCCAAGTGCATCATTGTGGACGTTCTGCCTCTTTTCCTATGCTTTCAATGCAATTCCAGTCTACCTCCTGAAATCGGTTTCCTGCAATTCTGCCCCGCTTTCAAGTCCTCTTGGCAGCCTTACTTCAGTCTATTTTTGGACGATAGCTGTCATTTATAACTCTGCAGGTTTGTGAATTACAGTGCCCCTGAGCTCCTTTCTTCAACTCGCTTTCTTGTGACCTGGCCGCAACACCGCAGGATGGCTTCAGGCCCTAATCTGGTTCCGGCACGGCACGCTGAGCCTTTGGTTAATTCCTCTTCCTGGTGGGAAATGAGAGTTAAATTTGCCCGTCCAGACACCTCCAGCTAGTCTCTCATTGGTTCTCGCTATTCCTGTTCATCTTCCGCAGAAATTGCAAACTGGGCCAAACAGGAGGTTAAAGGGACTGACTCTCCAAGTCGGAAGAGTGTTAGTAAAGCGTGTGGAATGTTGCACCCGAGTACCAGGGGAGGAAAACTGAGACATATTTGAACACGTCTCCCGTTCACATGGTTGATCATACTCTGGGTTCCACATGCATGTTTTAGCTGAAGGAAGAATACCTTAAACCTGGGTAGTTGAGACCCGTGTAATGGGTACCATGCAATATGACTTCAAAGGGTCTTCATTTGCTCACCGAACCTCTCCAATCCTATCACTGCTGCGTTTATTCCCCTGTACACACGCTTGATTCTCTTTTGGAGACATAGCAATCCATAGGTTTTAAGATACTTACTAGTCAGGTACATTCTTAGGCGTTTAATATGGGGTGTTGAGTCCATTTCGTTGAGCAAGGAGTAGCTCTTGTCTATTCCATATTTGGCTTAAGGAACTTTATCTGTGCTCATTTCAATCTCTGGTTTTATGCAGCACCCCAACTCACCTTTCCCCTTAAGCAAGCATAAGTTGCTTTTCTAAATTTGAGACACTGTTCTGTTCTGTAATTCAGTTCCTGTGTAGCCAAGTTTACATTCCGTGTATTAGTGATATCTTATGATGTTTCTTTTTCTGTGTGACTTATTTCAGTTAGAATCATCATACCTGAATCCACTCTTTGTGCTGCTAAGTGCCTGATGACACAGATTTCATTGCTGAGTGATATTGCTTTGTAAGTAAATACCACAACTTCTTTATCCATTTTTCACTTTCTGCGATGTTGAACTTGTACTGTAAACGAGGTTCTTGTAAACAGAGCCGTTCCAAACTTTGGGGAGGCTGTGTCTTTTTGATTTTAATTTCCCTAAGCTATAGGACCATAAGTGGAAGTGCCCTAGGTTCTGTTGCTTTGTTTTTTACATGTTTCAGGAAACACCATACACTTCTCCCGAGTGGTTGTTGGCAATTTACATCCCGCCCATCAGCATAACAAGGCTCCCAGTTCTCCATGGCCTGTCTTGTCTTTCTGGATTTTACACTTTTTTCAGATGGCCCTTTTGACCGGGGGGAAGTGAGACTTCATTGTAGTGCAGATTTCCTTTGCAAGCTTGCTTGGTTGGCCAAAAAGGGCGTATGCGTTTTTTCCTGAATATATTCAGGAAAAAACGCATACGCCCTTTTTGGCCAAGTGCATCATTGTGGACGTTCTGCCTCTTTTCCTATGCTTTCAATGCAATTCCAGTCTACCTCCTGAAATCGGTTTCCTGCAATTCTGCCCCGCTTTCAAGTCCTCTTGGCAGCCTTACTTCAGTCTATTTTTGGACGATAGCTGTCATTTATAAGTCTGCAGGTTTGTGAATTACAGTGCCCCTGAGCTCCTTTCTTCAACTTGCTTTCTTGTGACCTGGCCGCAACACCGCAGGATGGCTTCAGGCCATAATCTGGTTCTGGCACGGCACGCTGAGGCTTTGGTTAATTCCTCTTCCTGGTGAGAAATGAGAGTTAAATTTGCCCGTCCAGACACCTCCAGCTAGTCTCTCATTGGTTCTCGCTATTCCTGTTCATCTTCCACAGAAATTGCAAACTGGGCCAAACAGGAGGTTAAAGGGACTGACTCTCCAAGTCGGGAGAGTGTTAGTAAAGCGTCTGGAATGTTGCACCCTAGTACCAGGGGAGGAAAACTGAGACATATTTGAACACGTCTCCCATTCACATGGTTGATCATACTCTGGGTTCCACATGCATGTTTTAGCTGAAGGAAGAATACCTTAAACCTGGAGAGTTGAGACCCGTGGAATGGGTACCATGCAATATGACTTCAAAGGGTCTTCATTTGCTCACCGAACCTCTCCAATCCTATCACTGCTGCGTTTATTCCCCTGTACACACGCTTGATTCTCTTTTGGAGACATAGCAATCCATAGGTTTTAAGATACTTACTAGTCAGGTACATTCTTAGGCGTTTAATATGGGGTGTTGAGTCCATTTCGTTGAGCAAGGAGTAGCTCTTGTCTATTCCATATTTGGCTTAAGGAACTTTATCTGTGCTCATTTCAATCTCTGGTTTTATGCAGCACC
Organism: Stenella coeruleoalba; assembly: GCF_951394435.1. NCBI lineage: Eukaryota > Metazoa > Chordata > Mammalia > Artiodactyla > Delphinidae > Stenella > Stenella coeruleoalba. The sequence continues at coordinate 351,358 of NW_027646110.1, read as the reverse complement.
CCAACTCACCTTTCCCCTTAAGCAAGCATAAGTTGGTTTTCTAAATTTGAGACCCTGTTCTGTTCTGTAATTCAGTTCCTGTGTAGCCAAATTTCCATTCCGTGTATTACTGATATCTTATGATGTTTCTTTTTCTGTGTGACTTATTTCAGTTAGAATCATCATACCTGAATCCACTCATTGTGATGCTAAGGGCCTGATGACATAGATTTCATTGCTGAGTGATATTGCTTTGTATGTAAATACCACAACTTCTTTATCCATTTTTCACTTTCTGCGATGTTGAACTTGTACTGTAAACGAGGTTCTTGTAAACAGAGGCGTCCCAAACTTTGGGGTGGCTGTGTCTTTTTGATTTTAATTTCCCTAAGCTATAGGACCATAAGTGGCAGTGCCCTAGGCTCTGTTGCTTTGTTTTTTAGATGTTTCAGGGAACACCATACACTTCTCCCGAGTGTCTGTTGGCAATTTACATCCCGCCCATCAGCATAACAAGGCTCCCAGTTCTCCATGGCCTGTCCTGCCTTTCTGGATTTTACACTTTTTTCAGATGGCCCTTTTGACCGGGGGGAAGTGAGACTTCATTGTAGTGCAGATTTCCTTTGCAAGCTTGCTTGGTTGGCCAAAAAGGGCGTATGCGTTTTTTCCTGAATATATTCAGGAAAAAACGCATACGCCCTTTTTGGCCAAGTGCATCATTGTGGACGTTCTGCCTCTTTTCCTATGCTTTCAATGCAATTCCAGTCTATCTCCTGAAATCGGTTTCCTGCAATTCTGCCCCGCTTTCAAGTCCTCTTGGCAGCCTTACTTCAGTCTATTTTTGGACGATAGCTGTCATTTATAACTCTGCAGGTTTGTGAATTACAGTGCCCCTGAGCTCCTTTCTTCAACTCGCTTTCTTGTGACCTGGCCGCAACACCGCAGGATGGCTTCAGGCCCTAATCTGGTTCCGGCCCGGCATGCTGAGCCTTTGGTTAATTCCTCTTCCTGGTGGGAAATGAGAGTTAAATTTGCCCGTCCAGACACCTCCAGCTAGCCTCTCATTGGTTCTCGCTATTCCTGTTCATCTTCCGCAGAAATTACAAACTGGGCCAAACAGGAGGTTAAAGGGACTGACTCTCCAAGTGGGGAGAGTGTTAGTAAAGCGTCTGGAATGTTGCACCCGAGTACCAGGGAAGGAAAACTGAGACATATTTGAACACGTCTCCCGTTCACATGGTTGATCATACTTGGGTTCCACATGCATGTTTTAGCTGAAGGAAGAATACCTTAAACCTGGAGAGTTCAGACCCGTGTAATGGGTACCATGCAATATGACTTCAAAGGGTCTTCATTTGCTCACCGAACCTCTCCAATCCTATCACTGCTGCGTTTATGCCCCTGTACACATGCTTGATTCTCTTTCGGAGACATAGCAATCCATAGGTTTTAAGATACTTACTAGTCAGGTACATTCTTAGGCGTTTAATATGGGGTGTTGAGTCCATTTCGTTGAGCAAGGAGTAGCTCTTGTCTATTCCATATTTGACTTAAGGAACTTTATCTGTGCTCATTTCAATCTCTGGTTTTATGCAGCACCCCAACTCACCTTTACCCTTAAGCAAGCATAAGTTGGTTTTCTAAATTTGAGACCCTGTTCTGTTCTGTAATTCAGTTCCTGTGTAGCCAAGTTTACATTCCGTGTATTACTGATATCTTATGATGTTTCTTTTTCTGTGTGACTTATTTCAGTTAGAATCATCATACCTGAATCCACTCATTGTGATGCTAAGGGCCTGATGACATAGATTTCATTGCTGAGTGATATTGCTTTGTAAGTAAATACCACAACTTCTTTATCCATTTTTCACTTTCTGCGATGTTGAACTTGTACTGTAAACGAGGTTCTTGTAAACAGAGCCGTCCCAAACTTTGGGGTGGCTGTGTCCTTCTGATTTTAATTTCCCTAAGCTATAGGGCCATAAGTGGCAGTGCTCTAGGCTCTGTTGCTTTGTTTTTTAGATGTTTCAGGAAACACCATACACTTCTCCTGAGTGTCTGTTGGCAATTTACATCCCGCCCATCAGCATAACAAGGCTCCCTGTTCTCCAAGGCCTGTCCTGCCTTTCTGGATTTTACACTTTTTTCAGATGGCCCTTTTGACCGGGGGGAAGTGAGACTTCATTGTAGTGCAGATTTCCTTTGCAAGCTTGCTTGGTTGGCCAAAAAGGGCATATGCGTTTTTTCCTGAATATATTCAGGAAAAAACGCATACGCCCTTTTTGGCCAAGTGCATCATTGTGGACGTTCTGCCTCTTTTCCTATGCTTTCAATGCAATTTCAGTCTACCTCCTGAAATCGGTTTCCTGCAATTCTGCCCCGCTTTCAAGTCCTCTTGGCAGCCTTACTTCAGTATATTTTTGGACGATAGCTGTCATTTATAACTCTGCAGGTTTGTGAATTACAGTGCCCCTGAGCTCCTTTCTTCAACTCGCTTTCTTGTGACCTGGCCGCAAGACCGCAGGATATGCTTCAGGCCCTAATCTGGTTCTGGCACGGCACGCTGAGCCTTTGGTTATTTCCTCCTCCTGGTGGGAAATGAGAGTTAAGTTAGCCCGTCCAGACACCGCCAGCTAGCCTCTCATTGGTTCTCGCTATTCCTGTTCATCTTCCGCAGAAATTGCAAACTGGGCCAAACAGGAGGTTAAAGGCGCTGACTCTCCAAGTGGGGAGAGTGTTAGTAAAGCGTCTGGAATGTTGCACCCGAGTACCAGGGGAGGAAAACTGAGACATATTTGAACACGTCTCCCGATCACATGGTTGATCATACTCTGGGTTCCACATGCATGTTTTATCTGAAGGAAGAATACCTAAAACCTGGGTAGTTGAAACCCGTGGAATGGGTACCATGCAATATGACTTCAAAGGGTCTTCATTTGCTCACCGAACCTCTCCAATCCTATCACTGCTGCGTTTATACCCCTGTACACATGCTTGATTCTCTTTCGGAGACATAGCAATCCATAGGTTTTAAGATACTTACTAGTCAGGTACATTCTTAGGCATTTAATATGCGGTGTTGAGTCCATTTCGTTGAGCAAGGAGTAGCTCTTGTCTATTCCATATTTGGCCTAAGGAACTTTATCTGTGCTGATTTCAATCTCTGGTTTTATGCAGCACCCCAACTCACCTTTCCCCTTAAGCAAGCATAAGTTGGTTTTCTAAATTTGAGACCCTGTTCTGTTCTGTAATTCAGTTCCTGTGTAGCCAAGTTTACATTCCGTGTATTACTGATATCTTATGACGTTTCTTTTTCTGTGTGACTTATTTCAGTTAGAATCATCATACCTGAATCCACTCATTGTGATGCTAAGGGCCTGATGACACAGATTTCATTGCTGAGTGATATTGCTTTGTAAGTAAATACCACAACTTCTTTATCCATTTTTCACTTTCTGCGATGTTGAACTTGTACTGTAAACGAGGTTCTTGTAAACAGAGCCGTTCCAAACTTTGGGGTGGCTGTGTCTTTTTGATTTTAATTTCCCTAAGCTATAGGACCATAAGTGGAAGTGCCCTAGGTTCTGTTGCTTTGTTTTTTAGATGTTTCAGGAAACACCATACACTTCTCCCGAGTGGTTGTTGGCAATTTACATCCCGCCCATCAGCATAACAAGGCTCCCAGTTCTCCATGGCCTGTCCTGCCTTTCTGGATTTTACACTTTTTTCAGATGGCCCTTTTGACCGGGGGGAAGTGAGACTTCATTGTAGTGCAGATTTCCTTTGCAAGCTTGCTTGGTTGGCCAAAAAGGGCATATGCGTTTTTTCCTGAATATATTCAGGAAAAAACGCATACGCCCTTTTTGGCCAAGTGCATCATTGTGGACGTTCTGCCTCTTTTCCTATGCTTTCAATGCAATTCCAGTCTACCTCCTGAAATCGGTTTCCTGCAATTCTGCCCCGCTTTCAAGTCCTCTTGGCAGCCTTACTTCAGTGTATTTTTGGACGATAGCTGTCATTTATAACTCTGCAGTTTGTGAATTACAGTGCCCCTGAGCTCCTTTCTTCAACTCGCTTTCTTTTGAGCTGGCCGCAACACCGCAGGATGGCTTCAGGCCCTAATCTGGTTCCGGTACGGCACGCTGAGCCTTTGGTTATTTCCTCTTCCTGGTGGGAAATGAGAGTTAAATTTGCCCGTCCAGACACCTCCAGCTAGCCTCTCATTGGTTCTCGCTATTCCTGTTCATCTTCCGCAGAAATTGCAAACTGGGCCAAACAGGAGGTTAAAGGCGCTGACTCTCCAAGTGGGGAGAGTGTTAGTAAAGCGTCTGGAATGTTGCACCCGAGTACCAGGGGAGGAAAACTGAGACATATTTGAACACGTCTCCCGATCACATGGTTGATCATACTCTGGGTTCCACATGCATGTTTTAGCTGAAGGAAGAATACCTTAAAGCTGGAGAGTTGAGACCCGTGGAATGGGTACCATGCAATATGACTTCAAAGGGTCTTCATTTGCTCACCGAACCTCTCCAATCCTATCACTGCTGCGTTAATGCCCCTGTACACATGCTTGATTCTCTTTCGGAGACATAGCAATCCATAGGTTTTAAGATACTTACTAGTCAGGTACATTCTTAGGCGTTTAATATGCGGTGTTGAGTCCATTTCGTTGAGCAAGGAGTAGCTCTTGTCTATTCCATATTTGACTTAAGGAACTTTATCTGTGCTCATTTCAATCTCTGGTTTTATGCAGCACCCCAACTCACCTTTACCCTTAAGCAAGCATAAGTTGGTTTTCTAAATTTGAGACCCTGTTCTGTTCTGTAATTCAGTTCCTGTGTAGCCAAGTTTACATTCCGTGTATTACTGATATCTTATGATGTTTCTTTTTCTGTGTGACTTACTTCATTTAGAATCATCATACCTGAATCCACTCATTGTGCTGCTAAGGGCCTGATGACACAGATTTCATTGCTGAGTGATATTGCTTTGTAAGTAAATACCACAACTTCTTTATCCATTTTTCACTTTCTGCGATGTTGAACTTGTACTGTAAACGAGGTTCTTGTAAACAGAGCCGTTCCAAACTTTGGGGTGGCTGTGTCTTTTTGATTTTAATTTCCCTAAGCTATAGGACCATAAGTGGAAGTGCCCTAGGTTCTGTTGCTTTGTTTTTTAGATGTTTCAGGAAACACCATACACTTCTCCCGAGTGTTTGTTGGCAATTTACATCCCGCCCATCAGCATAACAAGGCTCCCAGTTCTCCATGGCCTGTCCTGCCTTTCTGGATTTTACACTTTTTTCAGATGGCCCTTTTGACCGGAGGGAAGTGAGACTTCATTGTAGTGCAGATTTCCTTTGCAAGCTTGCTTGGTTGGCCAAAAAGGGCGTATGCGTTTTTTCCTGAATATATTCAGGAAAAAACGCATACGCCCTTTTTGGCCAAGTGCATCATTGTGGACGTTCTGCCTCTTTTCCTATGCTTTCAATGCAATTCCAGTCTACCTCCTGAAATAGGTTTCCTGCAATTCTGCCCCGGTTTCAAGTCCTCTTGGCAGCCTTACTTCAGTATATTTTTGGACGATAGCTGTCATTTATAACTCTGCAGGTTTGTGAATTACAGTGCCCCTGAGCTCCTTTCTTCAACTCGCTTTCTTGTGAGCTGGCCGTAACACCGCAGGATGGCTTCAGGCCCTAATCTGGTTCCGGTACGGCACGCTGAGCCTTTGGTTATTTCCTCTTCCTGGTGGGAAATGAGAGTTAAATTTGCCCGTCCAGACACCTCCAGCTAGCCTCTCATTGGTTCTCGCTATTCCTGTTCATCTTCCGCAGAAATTGCAAACTGGGCCAAACAGGAGGTTATAGGCGCTGACTCTCCAAGTGGGGAGAGTGTTAGTAAAGCGTCTGGAATGTTGCACCCGAGTACCAGGGGAGGAAAACTGAGACATATTTGAACACGTCTCCCGTTCACATGGTTGATCATACTTGGGTTCCACATGCATGTTTTAGCTGAAGGAAGAATACCTAAAACCTGGGGAGTTGAAACCCGTGGAATGGGTACCATGTAATATGACTTCAAAGGGTCTTCATTTGCTCACCGAACCTCTCCAATCCTATCACTGCTGCGTTTATGCCCCTGTACACACGCTTGATTCTCTTTCGGAGACATAGCAATCCATAGGTTTTAAGATACTTACTAGTCAGGTACATTCTTAGGCGTTTAATATGCGGTGTTGAGTCCATTTCGTTGAGCAAGGAGTAGCTCTTGTCTATTCCATATTTGGCTTAAGGAACTTTATCTGTGCTCATTTCAATCCCTGGTTTTATGCAGCAACCCAACTCACCTTTCCCCTTAAGCAAGCATAAGTTGGTTTTCTAAATTTGAGACCCTGTTCTGTTCTGGAATGCAGTTCCTGTGTAGCCAAGTTTACATTCCGTGTATTAGTGATATCTTATGATGTTTCTTTTTCTGTGTGACTTATTTCAGTTAGAATAATCATACCCGAATCCACTCATTGTGATGCTAAGGGCCTGATGACACAGATTTCATTGCTGAGTGATATTGCTTTGTAAGTAAATACCACAACTTCTTTATCCATTTTTCACTTTCTGCGATGTTGAACTTGTACTGTAAACGAGGTTCTTGTAAACAGAGCCGTTCCAAACTTTGGGGTGGCTGTGTCTTTTTGATTTTAATTTCCCTAAGCTATAGGACCATAAGTGGAAGTGCCCTAGGTTCTGTTGCTTTGTTTTTTAGATGTTTCAGGAAACACCATACACTTCTCCCGAGTGGTTGTTGGCAATTTACATCCCGCCCATCAGCATAACAAGGCTCCCAGTTCTCCATGGCCTGTCCTGCCTTTCTGGATTTTACACTTTTTTCAGATGGCCCTTTTGACCGGGGGGAAGTGAGACTTCATTGTAGTGCAGATTTCCTTTGCAAGCTTGCTTGGTTGGCCAAAAAGGGCGTATGCGTTTTTTCCTGAATATATTCAGGAAAAAACGCATACGCCCTTTTTGGCCAAGTGCATCATTGTGGACGTTCTGCCTCTTTTCCTATGCTTTCAATGCAATTCCAGTCTACCTCCTGAAATCGGTTTCCTGCAATTCTGCCCCGCTTTCAAGTCCTCTTGGCAGCCTTACTTCAGTCTATTTTTGGACGATAGCTGTCATTTATAACTCTGCAGGTTTGTGAATTACAGTGCCCCTGAGCTCCTTTCTTCAACTCGCTTTCTTTTGAGCTGGCCGCAACACCGCAGGGTGGCTTCAGGCCCTAATCTGGTTCTGGTACGGCACGCTGAGCCTTTGGTTATTTCCTCTTCCTGTTGGGAAATGAGAGTTAAATTTGCCCGTCCAGACACCTCCAGCTAGCCTCTCATTGGTTCTCGCTATTCCTGTTCATCTTCCGCAGAAATTGCAAACTGGGCCAAACAGGAGGTTAAAGGCGCTGACTCTCCAAGTGGGGAGAGTGTTAGTAAAGCATCTGGAATGTTGCACCCGAGTACCAGGGTATGAAAACTGAGACATATTTGAACACGTCTCCCGATCACATGGTTGATCATACTCTGGGTTCCACATGCATGTTTTATCTGAAGGAAGAATACCTAAAACCTTGGTAGTTGAAACCTGTGGAATGGGTACCATGCAATATGACTTCAAAGGGTCTTCATTTGCTCACCGAACCTCTCCAATCCTATCACTGCTGCGTTTATGCCCCTGTACACATGCTTGATTCTCTTTCGGAGACATAGCAATCCATAGGTTTTAAGATACTTACTAGTCAGGTACATTCTTAGGCGTTTAATATGCGGTGTTGAGTCCATTTCGTTGAGCAAGGAGTAGCTCTTGTCTATTCCATATTTGGCTTAAGGAACTTTATCTGTGCTCATTTCAATCTCTGGTTTTATGCAGCAACCCAACTCACCTTTCCCCTTAAGCAAGCATAAGTTGGTTTTCTAAATTTGAGACCCTGTTCTGTTTTGGAATTCAGTTCCTGTGTAGCCAAGTTTACATTCCGTGTATTAGTGATATCTTATGATGTTTCTTTTTCTGTGTGACTTATTTCAGTTAGAATCATCATACCTGAATCCACTCATTGTGATGCTAAGGGCCTGATGACACAGATTTCATTGTTGAGTGATATTGCTTTGTAAGTGAATACCACAACTTCTTTATCCATTTTTCACTTTCTGCGATGTTGAACTTGTACTGTAAACGAGGTTCTTGTAAACAGAGCCGTTCCAAACATTGGGGTGGCTGTGTCTTTTTGATTTTAATTTCCCTAAGCTATAGGACCATAAGTGGAAGTGCCCTAGGCTCTGTTGCTTTGTTTTTTAGATGTTTCAGGAAACACCATACACTTCTCCCGAGTGTCTGTTGGCAATTTACATCCCGCCCATCAGCATAACAAGGCTCCCAGTTCTCAATGGCCTGTTGCCTTTCTGGATTTTACACTTTTTTCAGATGGCCCTTTTGACCGGGGGGAAGTGAGACTTCATTGTAGTGCAGATTTCCTTTGCAAGCTTGCTTGGTTGGCCAAAAAGGGCGTATGCGTTTTTTCCTGAATATATTCAGGAAAAAACGCATACGCCCTTTTTGGCCAAGTGCATCATTGTGGACGTTCTGCCTCTTTTCCTATGCTTTCAATGCAATTCCAGTCTACCTCCTGAAATCGGTTTCCTGCAATTCTGCCCCGCTTTCAAGTCCTCTTGGCAACCTTACTTCAGTCTATTTTTGGACGATAGCTGTCATTTATAACTCTGCAGGTTTGTGAATTACAGTGCCCCTGAGCTCCTTTCTTCAACTCGCTTTCTTGTGACCTGGCCGCAACACCGCAGGATGGCTTCAGGCCCTAATCTGGTTCTGGCCCGGCATGCTGAGCCTTTGGTTAATTCCTCTTCCTGGTGGGAAATGAGAGTTAAATTTGCCCGTCCAGACACCTCCAGCTAGCCTCTCATTGGTTCTCGCTATTCCTGTTCATCTTCCGCAGAAATTGCAAACTGCGCCAAACAGGAGGTTAAAGGGACTGACTCTCCAAGTCGGGAGAGTGTTAGTAAAGCGTCTGGAATGTTGCACCCGAGTACCAGGGGAGGAAAACTGAGACATATTTGAACACGTCTCCCGATCACATGGTTGATCATACTCTGGGTTCCACATGCATGTTTTAGCTGAAGGAAGAATACCTTAAACCTGGAGAGTTGAGACCCGTGTAATGGGTACCATGCAATATGACTTCAAAGGGTCTTCATTTGCTCACCGAACCTCTCCAATCCTATCACTGCTGCGTTTATGCCCCTGTACACACGCTTGATTCTCTTTTGGAGACATAGCAATCCATAGGTTTTAAGATACTTACTAGTCAGGTACATTCTTAGGGGTTTAATATGGGGTTTTGAGTCCATTTCGTTGAGCAAGGAGTAGCTCTTGTCTATTCCATATTTGGCTTAAGGAACTTTATCTGTGCTCCTTTCAATCTCTGGTTTTATGCAGCACCCCAACTCACCTTTCCCCTTAAGCAAGCATAAGTTGGTTTTCTAAATTTGAGACCCTGTTCTGTTCTGTAATTCAGTTCCTGTGTAGCCAAGTTTACATTCCATGTATTACTGATATCTTATGATGTTTCTTTTTCTGTGTGACTTATTTCAGTTAGAATCATCATACCTGAATCCACTCATTGTGATGCTAAGGGCCTGATGACATAGAATTCATTGCTGAGTGATATTGCTTTGTAAGTAAATACCACAAGTTCTTTATCCATTTTTCACTTTCTGCGATGTTGAACTTGTACTGTAAACGAGGTTCTTGTAAACAGAGCCGTTCCAAACTTTGGGGTGGCTGTGTCTTTTTGATTTTAATTTCCCTAAGCTATAGGACCATAAGTGGAAGTGCCCTAGGCTCTGTTGCTTTGTTTTTTAGATGTTTCAGGAAACAACATACACTTCTCCCAAGTGTCTGTTGGCAATTTACATCCCGCCCATCAGCATAACAAGGCTCCCAGTTCTCAATGGCCTGTTGCCTTTCTGGATTTTACACTTTTTTCAGATGGCCCTTTTGACCGGGGGGAAGTGAGACTTCATTGTAGTGCAGATTTCCTTTGCAAGCTTGCTTGGTTGGCCAAAAAGGGCGTATGCGTTTTTTCCTGAATATATTCAGGAAAAAACGCATACGCCCTTTTTGGCCAAGTGCATCATTGTGGACGTTCTGCCTCTTTTCCTATGCTTTCATTGCAATTCCAGTCTACCTCCTGAAATCGGTTTCCTGCAATTCTGCCCCGCTTTCAAGTCCTCTTGGCAGCCTTACTTCAGTCTATTTTTGGACGATAGCTGTCATTTATAACTCTGCAGGTTTGTGAATTACAGTGCCCCTGAGCTCCTTTCTTCAACTCGCTTTCTTTTGAGCTGGCCGCAACACCGCAGGATGGCTTCAGGCCCTAATCTGGTTCCGGTACGGCACGCTGAGCCTTTGGTTATTTCCTCTTCCTGGTGGGAAATGAGAGTTAAATTTGCCCGTCCAGACACCTCCAGCTAGTCTCTCATTGGTTCTCGCTATTCCTGTTCATCTTCCGCAGAAATTGCAAACTGGGCCAAACAGGAGGTTAAAGGCGCTGACTCTCCAAGTCGGGAGAGTGTTAGTAAAGCGTCTGGAATGTTGCACCCGAGTACCAGGGGAGGAAAACTGAGACATATTTGAACACGTCTCTCGTTCACATGGTTGATCATACTCTGGGTTCCACATGCATGTTTTAGCTGAAGGAAGAATACCTTAAACCTGGAGAGTTGAGACCCGTGGAATGGGTACCATGCAATATGACTTCAAAGGGTCTTCATTTGCTCACCGCACCTCTCCAATCCTATCACTGCTGCGTTTATGCCCCTGTACACATGCTTGATTCTCTTTCGGAGACATAGCAATCCATAGGTTTTAAGATACTTACAAGTCAGGTACATTCTTAGGTGTTTAATATGCGGTGTTGAGTCCATTTCGTTGAGCAAGGAGTAGCTCTTGTCTATTCCATATTTGGCTTAAGGAACATTATCTGTGCTCATTTCAATCTCTGGTTTTATGCAGCACCCCAACTCACCTTTCCCCTTAAGCAAGCATAAGTTGGTTTTCTAAATTTGAGACCCTGTTCTGTTTTGGAATGCAGTTCCTGTGTAGCCAAGTTTACATTCCGTGTATTACTGATATCTTATGATGTTTCTTTTTCTGTGTGACTTACTTCAGTTAGAATCATCATACCTGAATCCACTCATTGTGCTGCTAAGGGCCTGATGACACAGATTTCATTGCTGAGTGATATTGCTTTGTAAGTAAATACAACAACTTCTTTATCCATTTTTTACTTTCTGCGATGTTGAACTTGTACTGTAAAGGAGGTTCTTGTAAACAGAGGCGTCCCAAACTTTGGGGTGGCTGTGTCTTTTTGATTTTAATTTCCCTATGGTATAGGACCATAAGTGGCAGTGCCCTTGGCTCTGTTGCTTTGTTTTTTAGATGTTTCAGGAAACACCATACACTTCTCCCGAGTGTCTGTTGGCAATTTACATCCCGCCCATCAGCATAACAAGGCTCCCAGTTCTCCATGGCCTGTCCTGCCTTTCTGGATTTTACACTTTTTTCAGATGGCTCTTTTGACCGGGGGGAAGTGAGACTTCATTGTAGTGCAGATTTCCTTTGCAAGCTTGCTTGGTTGGCCAAAAAGGGCGTATGCGTTTTTTCCTGAATATATTCAGGAAAAAACGCATACGCCCTTTTTGGCCAAGTGCATCATTGTGGACGTTCTGCCTCTTTTCCTATGCTTTCAATGCAATTCCAGTCTACCTCCTGAAATCGGTTTCCTGCAATTCTGCCCCGCTTTCAAGTCCTCTTGGCAGCCTTACTTCAGTCTATTTTTGGACGATAGCTGTCATTTATAACTCTGCAGGTTTGTGAATTACAGTGCCCCTGAGCTCCTTTCTTCAACTCGCTTTCTTGTGACCTGGCCGCAACACCGCAGGATGGCTTCAGGCCCTAATCTGGTTCCGGCACGGCACGCTGAGCCTTTGGTTATTTCCTCTTCCTGGTGGGAAATGAGAGTTAAATTTGCCCGTCCAGACACCTCCAGCTAGTCTCTCATTGGTTCTCGCTATTCCTGTTCATCTTCCGCAGAAATTGCAAACTGGGCCAAACAGGAGGTTAAAGGCGCTGACTCTCCAAGTGGGGAGAGTGTTAGTAAAGCGTCTGGAATGTTGCACCCGAGTACCAGGGGAGGAAAACTGAGACATATTTGAACACGTCTCCCGTTCACATGGTTGATCATACTTGGGTTCCACATGCATGTTTTAGCTGAAGGAAGAATACCTTAAACCTGGAGAGTTGAGACCCGTGTAATGGGTACCATGCAATATGACTTCAAAGGGTCTTCATTTGCTCACCGAACCTCTCCAATCCTATCACTGCTGCGTTTATGCCCCTGTACACATGCTTGATTCTCTTTTGGAGACATAGCAATCCATAGGTTTTCCGATACTTACTAGGCAGGTACATTCTTAGGCGTTTAATATGCGGTGTTGAGTACATTTCTTTGAGCAAGGAGTAGCTCTTGTCTATTCCATATTTGACTTAAGGAACTTTATCTGTGCTCATTTCAATCTCTGGTTTTATGCAGCACCCCAACTCACCTTTACCCTTAAGCAAGCATAAGTTGGTTTTCTAAATTTGAGACCCTGTTCTGTTCTGTAATTCAGTTCCTGTGTAGCCAAGTTTACATTCCGTGTATTACTGATATCTTATGATGTTTCTTTTTCTGTGTGACTTATTTCAGTTAGAATCATCATACCTGAATCCACTCATTGTGATGCTAAGGGCCTGATGACATAGATTTCATTGCTGAGTGATATTGCTTTGTAAGTAAATACCACAACTTCTTTATCCATTTTTCACTTTCTGCGATGTTGAACTTGTACTGTAAACGAGGTTCTTGTAAACAGAGGCGTCCCAAACTTTGGGGTGGCTGTGTCTTTTTGATTTTAATTTCCCTAAGCTATAGGACCATAAGTGGCAGTGCCCTAGGCTCTGTTGCTTTGTTTTTTAGATGTTTCAGGAAACACCATACACTTCTCCCGAGTGTCTGTTGGCAATTTACATCCCGCCCATCAGCATAACAAGGCTCCCAGTTCTCCATGGCCTGTCCTGCCTTTCTGGATTTTACACTTTTTTCAGATGGCCCTTTTGACCGGGGGGAAGTGAGACTTCATTGTAGTGCAGATTTCCTTTGCAAGCTTGCTTGGTTGGCCAAAAAGGGCGTACGCGTTTTTTCCTGAATATATTCAGGAAAAAACGCGTACGCCCTTTTTGGCCAAGTGCATCATTGTGGACGTTCTGCCTCTTTTCCTATGCTTTCAATGCAATTCCAGTCTACCTCCTGAAATCGGTTTCCTGCAATTCTGCCCCGCTTTCAAGTCCTCTTGGCAGCCTTACTTCAGTCTATTTTTGGATGATAGCTGTCATTTATAACTCTGCAGGTTTGTGAATTACAGTGCCCCTGAGCTCCTTTCTTCAACTCACTTTCTTTTGAGCTGGCCGCAACACCGCAGGATGCCTTCAGGCCCTAATCTGGTTCCGGCACGGCATGCTGAGCCTTTGGTTAATTCCTCTTCCTGGTGGGAAATGAGAGTTAAATTTGCCCGTCCAGACACCTCCAGCTAGCCTCTCATTGGTTCTCGCTATTCCTGTTCATCTTCCGCAGAAATTGCAAACTGGGCCAAACAGGAGGTTAAAGGGACTGACTCTCCAAGTGGGGAGAGTGTTAGTAAAGCGTCTGGAATGTTGCACATGAGTACCAGGGGAGGAAAACTGAGACATATTTGAACACGTCTCCCGATCACATGGTTGATCATACTCTAGGTTCCACATGCATGTTTTAGCTGAAGGAAGAATACCTTAAACCTGGGTAGTTGAAACCCGTGGAATGGGTACCATGCAATATGACTTCAAAGGGTCTTCATTTGCTCACCGAACCTCTCCAATCCTATCACTGCTGCATTTATGCCCCTGTACACATGCTTGATTCTCTTTCGGAGACATAGCAATCCATAGGTTTTAAGATACTTACTAGTCAGGTACATTCTTAGGCGTTTAATATGCGGTGTTGAGTCCATTTCGTTGAGCAAGGAGTAGCTCTTGTCTATTCCATATTTGACTTAAGGAACTTTATCTGTGCTCATTTCAATCTCTGGTTTTATGCAGCACCCCAACTCACCTTTACACTTAAGCAAGCATAAGTTGGTTTTCTAAATTTGAGACCCTGTTCTGTTTTGGAATTCAGTTACTGTGTAGCCAAGTTTACATTCCGTGTATTAGTGATATCTTATGATGTTTCTTTTTCTGTGTGACTTATTTCAGTTAGAATCATCATACCTGAATCCACTCATTGTGCTGCTAAGGGCCTAATGACATAGATTTCATTGCTGAGTGATATTGCTTTGTAAGTAAATACCACAACTTCTTTATCCATTTTTCACTTTCTGCGATGTTGAACTTGTACTGTAAACGAGGTTCTTGTAAACAGAGCTGTTCCAAACTTTGGGGTGGCTGTGTCTTTTTGATTTTAATTTCCCTAAGCTATAGGACCATAAGTGGAAGTGCCCTAGGTTCTGTTGCTTTGTTTTTTAGATGTTTCAGGAAACACCATATACTTCTCCCGAGTGGTTGTTGGCAATTTACATCCCGCCCATCAGCATAACAAGGCTCCCAGTTCTCCATGGCCTGTCCTGCCTTTCTGGATTTTACACTTTTTTCAGATGGCCCTTTTGACCGGGGGGAAGTGAGACTTCATTGTAGTGCAGATTTCCTTTGCAAGCTTGCTTGGTTGGCCAAAAAGGGCGTACGCGTTTTTTCCTGAATATATTCAGGAAAAAACGCGTACGCCCTTTTTGGCCAAGTGCATCATTGTGGACGTTCTGCCTCTTTTCCTATGCTTTCAGTGCAATTCCAGTCTACCTCCTGAAATCGGTTTCCTGCAATTCTGCCCCGCTTTCAAGTCCTCTTGGCAGCCTTACTTCAGTCTATTTTTGGACGATAGCTGTCATTTATAACTCTGCAGGTTTGTGAATTACAGTGCCCCTGAGCTCCTTTCTTCAACTCGCTTTCTTGTGACCTGGCCGCAACACCGCAGGATGGCTTCAGGCCCTAATCTGGTTCCGGCACGGCACGCTGAGCCTTTGGTTATTTCCTCTTCCTGTTGGGAAATGAGAGTTAAATTTGCCCGTCCAGACACCTCCAGCTAGCCTCTCATTGGTTCTCGCTATTCCTGTTCATCTTCCGCAGAAATTGCAAACTGGGCCAAACAGGAGGTTAAAGGGACTGACTCTCCAAGTCGGGAGAGTGTTAGTAAAGCGTCTGGAATGTTGCACCCGAGTACCAGGGGAGGAAAACTGAGACATATTTGAACACGTCTCCCGTTCACATGGTTGATCATACTCTGGGTTCCACATGCATGTTTTAGCTGAAGGAAGAATACCTGAAAACTGGAGAGTTGAGACCCGTGTAATGGGTACCATGCAAGGTAACTTCAAAGGGTCTTCATTTGCTCACCGAACCTCTCCAATCCTATCACTGCTGTGTTTATTCCCCTGTACACACGCTTGATTCTCTTTTGGAGACATAGCAATCCATAGGTTTTAAGATACTTACTAGTCAGGTACATTCTTAGGGGTTTAATATGGGGTTTTGAGTCCATTTCGTTGAGCAAGGAGTAGCTCTTGTCTATTCCATATTTGGCTTAAGGAACTTTATCTGTGCTCATTTCAATCTCTGGTTTTATGCAGCACCCCAACTCACCTTTCCCCTTAAGCAAGCATAAGTTGGTTTTCTAAATTTGAGACCCTGTTCTGTTCTGTAATTCAGTTCCTGTGTAGCCAAGTTTACATTCCGTGTATTACTGATATCTTATGATGTTTCTTTTTCTGTGTGACTTATTTCAGTTAGAATCATCATACCTGAATCCACTCATTGTGATGCTAAGGGCCTGATGACATAGAATTCATTGCTGAGTGATATTGCTTTGTAAGTAAATACCACAACTTCTTTATCCATTTTTCACTTTCTGCGATGTTGAACTTGTACTGTAAACGAGGTTCTTGTAAACAGAGGCATCCCAAACTTTGGGGTGGCTGTGTCTTTTTGATTTTAATTTCCCTAAGCTATAGGGCCATAAGTGGCAGTGCCCTAGGCTCTGTTGCTTTGTTTTTTAGATGTTTCAGGAAACACCATACACTTCTCCCGAGTGTCTGTTGGCAATTTACATCCCGCCCATCAGCATAACAAGGCTCCCAGTTCTCCATGGCCTGTCCTGCCTTTCTGGAGTTTACACTTTTTTCAGATGGCCCTTTTGACCGGGGGGAAGTGAGACTTCATTGTAGTGCAGATTTCCTTTGCAAGCTTGCTTGGTTGGCCAAAAAGGGCGTATGCGTTTTTTCCTGAATATATTCAGGAAAAAAACGCATACGCCCTTTTTGGCCAAGTGCATCATTGTGGACGTTCTGCCTCTTTTCCTATGCTTTCAATGCAATTCCAGTCTACCTCCTGAAATCGGTTTCCTGCAATTCTGCCCCGCTTTCAAGTCCTCTTGGCAGCCTTACTTCAGTCTATTTTTGGACGATAGCTGTCATTTATAACTCTGCAGGTTTGTGAATTACAGTGCCCCTGAGCTCCTTTCTTCAACTCGCTTTCTTGTGACCTGGCCGCAACACCGCAGGATGGCTTCAGGACCTAATCTGGTTCCGGCACGGCACGCTGAGCCTTTGGTTAATTCCTCTTCCTGGTGGGAAATGAGAGTTAAATTTGCCCGTCCAGACACCTCCAGCTAGCCTCTCATTGGTTCTCGCTATTCCTGTTCATCTTCCGCAGAAATTGCAAACTGGGCCAAACAGGAGGTTAAAGGGACTGACTCTCCAAGTGGGGAGAGTGTTAGTAAAGCGTCTGGAATGTTGCACCCGAGTACCAGGGTACGAAAACTGAGACATATTTGAACACGTCTCCCGATCACATGGTTGATCATACTCTAGGTTCCACATGCATGTTTTAGCTGAAGGAAGAATACCTTAAACCTGGGTAGTTGAAACCCGTGGAATGGGTACCATGCAATATGACTTCAAAGGGTCTTCATTTGCTCACCGAACCTCTCCAATCCTATCACTGCTGCGTTTATGCCCCTGTACACATGCTTGATTCTCTTTTGGAGACATAGCAATCCATAGGTTTTAAGATACTTACTAGTCAGGAACATTCTTAGGCGTTTAATATGGGGTGTTGAGTCCATTTCGTTGAGCAAGGAGTAGCTCTTGTCTATTCCATATTTGGCTTAAGGAACTTTATCTGTGCTCATTTCAATCTCTGGTTTTATGCAGCACCCCAACTCACCTTTACCCTTAAGCAAGCATAAGTTGGTTTTCTAAATTTGAGACCCTGTTCTGTTCGGTAATTCAGTTCCTGTGTAGCCAAGTTTCCATTCCGTGTATTAGTGATATCTTATGATGTTTCTTTTTCTGTGTGACTTATTTCAGTTAGAATCATCATACCTGAATCCACTCATTGCGATGCTAAGGGCCTGATGACATAGATTTCATTGCTGAGTGATATTGCTTTGTAAGTGAATACCACAACTTCTTTATCCATTTTTCACTTTCTGCGATGTTGAACTTGTACTGTAAACGAGGTTCTTGTAAACAGAGCCGTTCCAAACTTTGGGGTGGCTGTGTCTTTTTGATTTTAATTTCCCTAAGCTATAGGACCATAAGTGGAAGTGCCCTAGGCTCTGTTGCTTTGTTTTTTAGATGTTTCAGGAAACACCATACACTTCTCCCAAGTGTCTGTTGGCAATTTACATCCCGCCCATCAGCATAACAAGGCTCCCAGTTCTCAAGGCCTGCTGCCTTTCTGGATTTTACACTTTTTTCAGATGGCCCTTTTGACCGGGGGGAAGTGAGACTTCATTGTAGTGCAGATTTCCTTTGCAAGCTTGCTTGGTTGGCCAAAAAGGGCGTATGCGTTTTTTCCTGAATATATTCAGGAAAAAACGCATACGCCCTTTTTGGCCAAGTGCATCATTGTGGACGTTCTGCCTCTTTTCCTATGCTTTCAATGTAATTCCAGTCTACCTCCTGAAATCGGTTTCCTGCAATGCTGCCCCGCTTTCAAGTCCTCTTGGCAGCCTTACTTCAGTCTATTTTTGGACGATAGCTGTCATTTATAACTCTGCAGGTTTGTGAATTACAGTGCCCCTGAGCTCCTTTCTTCAACTCGCTTTCTTGTGACCTGGCCGCAACACCGCAGGATGGCTTCAGGCCCTAATCTGGTTCCGGCACGGCACGCTGAGCCTTTGGTTATTTCCTCTTCCTGGTGGGAAATGAGAGTTAAATTTGCCCGTCCAGACACCTCCAGCTAGCCTCTCATTGGTTCTCGCTATTCCTGTTCATCTTCCGCAGAAATTGCAAACTGGGCCAAACAGGAGGTTAAAGGGACTGACTCTCCAAGTGGGGAGAGTGTTAGTAAAGCGTCTGGAATGTTGCACCCGAGTACCAGGGGAGGAAAACTGAGACATATTTGAACACGTCTCCCATTCACATGGTTGATCATACTTGTGTTCCACATGCATGTTTTAGCTGAAGGAAGAATACCTTAAACCTGGAGAGTTAAGACCCGTGTAATGGGTACCATGCAATATGACTTCAAAGGGTCTTCATTTGCTCACCGAACCTCTCCAATCCTATCACTGCTGCGTTTATGCCCCTGTACACATGCTTGATTCTCTTTCGGAGACATAGCAATCCATAGGTTTTTAAGATACTTACTAGTCATGTACATTCTTAGGCGTTTAATATGCGGTGTTGAGTACATTTCGTTGAGCAAGGAGTAGCTCTTGTCTATTCCATATTTGACTTAAGGAACTTTATCTGTGCTCATTTCAATCTCTGGTTTTATGCAGCACCCCAACTCACCTTTACCCTTAAGCAAGCATAAGTTGGTTTTCTAAATTTGAGACCCTGTTCTGTTCTGTAATTCAGTTCCTGTGTAGCCAAGTTTACATTCCGTGTATTACTGATATCTTATGATGTTTCTTTTTCTGTGTGACTTACTTCAGTTAGAATCATCATACCTGAATCCACTCATTGTGCTGCTAAGGGCCTGATGACATAGATTTCATTGCTGAGTGATATTGCTTTGTAAGTAAATACCACAACTTCTTTATCCATTTTTCACTTTCTGCGATGTTGAACTTGTACTGTAAACGAGGTTCTTGTAAACAGAGCCGTTCCAAACTTTGGGGTGGCTGTGTCTTTTTGATTTTAATTTCCCTAAGCTATAGGACCATAAGTGGAAGTGCCCTAGGTTCTGTTGCTTTGTTTTTTAGATGTTTCAGGAAACACCATACACTTCTCCCGAGTGGTTGTTGGCAATTTACATCCCGCCCATCAGCATAACAAGGCTCCCAGTTCTCCATGGCCTGTCCTGCCTTTCTGGATTTTACACTTTTTTCAGATGGCCCTTTTGACCGGGGGGAAGTGAGACTTCATTGTAGTGCAGATTTCCTTTGCAAGCTTGCTTGGTTGGCCAAAAAGGGCGTATGCGTTTTTTCCTGAATATATTCAGGAAAAAACGCATACGCCCTTTTTGGCCAAGTGCATCATTGTGGACGTTCTGCCTCTTTTCCTATGCTTTCAATGCAATTCCAGTCTACCTCCTGAAATCGGTTTCCTGCAATGCTGCCCCGCTTTCAAGTCCTCTTGGCAGCCTTACTTCAGTATATTTTTGGACGATAGCTGTCATTTATAACTCTGCAGGTTTGTGAATTACAGTGCCCCTGAGCTCCTTTGTTCAACTCGCTTTCTTTTGAGCTGGCCGCAACACCGCAGGATGGCTTCAGGCCCTAATCTGGTTCCGGTACGGCACGCTGAGCCTTTGGTTATTTCCTCTTCCTGGTGGGAAATGAGAGTTAAATTTGCCCGTCCAGACACCTCCAGCTAGCCTCTCATTGGTTCTCGCTATTCCTGTTCATCTTCCGCAGAAATTGCAAACTGGGCCAAACAGGAGGTTAAAGGCGCTGACTCTCCAAGTGGGGAGAGTGTTAGTAAAGCGTCTGGAATGTTGCACCCGAGTACCAGGGGAGGAAAACTGAGACATATTTGAACACGTCTCCCGTTCACATGGTTGATCATACTTGGGTTCCACATGCATGTTTTAGCTGAAGGAAGAATACCTAAAACCTGGGTAGTTGAAACCCGTGGAATGGGTACCATGCAATATGACTTCAAAGGGTCTTCATTTGCTCACCGAACCTCTCCAATCCTATCACTGCTGCGTTTATGCCCCTGTACACATGCTTGATTCTCTTTTGGAGACATAGCAATCCATAGGTTTTAAGATACTTACTAGTCAGGTACATTCTTAGGCGTTTAATATGCGGTGTTGAGTCCATTTCGTTGAGCAAGGAGTAGCTCTTGTCTATTCCATATTTGGCTTAAGGAACTTTATCTGTGCTCATTTCAATCTCTGGTTTTATGCAGCAACCCAACTCACCTTTACCCTTAAGCAAGCATAAGTTGGTTTTCTAAATTTGAGACCCTGTTCTGTTCGGTAATTCAGTTCCTGTGTAGCCAAGTTTACATTCCGTGTATTACTGATATCTTATGATGTTTCTTTTTCTGTGTGACTGATTTCAGTTAGAATCATCATACCTGAATCCACTCATTGTGCTGCTAAGGGCCTGATGACACAGATTTCATTGCTGAGTGATATTGCTTTGTAAGTAAATACCACAACTTCTTTATCCATTTTTCACTTTCTGCGATGTTGAACTTGTACTGTAAACGAGGTTCTTGTAAACAGAGCCGTTCCAAACTTTGGGGTGGCTGTGTCTTTTTGATTTTAATTTCCCTAAGTTATAGGACCATAAGTGGAAGTGCCCTAGGTTCTGTTGCTTTGTTTTTTAGATGTTTCAGGAAACACCATACACTTCTCCCGAGTGGTTGTTGGCAATTTACATCCCGCCCATCAGCATAACAAGGCTCCCAGTTCTCCATGGCCTGTCCTGCCTTTCTGGATTTTACAGTTTTTTCAGATGGCCCTTTTGACCGGGGGGAAGTGAGACTTCATTGTAGTGCAGATTTCCTTTGCAAGCTTGCTTGGTTGGCCAAAAAGGGCGTATGCGTTTTTTCCTGAATATATTCAGGAAAAAACGCATACGCCCTTTTTGGCCAAGTGCATCATTGTGGACGTTCTGCCTCTTTTCCTATGCTTTCAATGCAATTCCAGTCTACCTCCTGAAATCGGTTTCCTGCAATTCTGCCCCGCTTTCAAGTCCTCTTGGCAGCCTTACTTCAGTCTATTTTTGGACGATAGCTGTCATTTATAACTCTGCAGGTTTGTGAATTACAGTGCCCCTGAGCTCCTTTGTTCAACTCGCTTTCTTTTGAGCTGGCCGCAACACCGCAGGATGGCTTCAGGCCCTAATCTGGTTCCGGTACGGCACGCTGAGCCTTTGGTTATTTCCTCTTCCTGGTGGGAAATGAGAGTTAAATTTGCCCGTCCAGACACCTCCAGCTAGCCTCTCATTGGTTCTCGCTATTCCTGTTCATCTTCCGCAGAAATTGCAAACTGGGCCAAACAGGAGGTTAAAGGCGCTGACTCTCCAAGTGGGGAGAGTGTTAGTAAAGCGTCTGGAATGTTGCACCCGAGTACTAGGGGAGGAAAACTGAGACATATTTGAACACGTCTCCCGTTCACATGGTTGATCATACTTGGGTTCCACATGCATGTTTTAGCTGAAGGAAGAATACCTAAAACCTGGGTAGTTGAAACCCGTGGAATGGGTACCATGCAATATGACTTCAAAGGGTCTTCATTTGCTCACCGAACCTCTCCAATCCTATCACTGCTGCGTTTATGCCCCTGTACACATGCTTGATTCTCTTTTGGAGACATAGCAATCCATAGGTTTTAAGATACTTACTAGTTAGGTACATTCTTAGGCGTTCAATATGCGGTGTTGAGTCCATTTCGTTGAGCAAGGAGTAGCTCTTGTCTATTCCATATTTGGCTTAAGGAACTTTATCTGTGCTCATTTCAATCTCTGGTTTTATGCAGCACCCCAACTCACCTTTACCCTTAAGCAAGCATAAGTTGGTTTTCTAAATTTGAGACCCTGTTCTGTTTTGGAATTCAGTTCCTGTGTAGCCAAGTTTACATTCCGTGTATTACTGATATCTTATGATGTTTCTTTTTCTGTGTGACTTATTTCAGTTAGAATCATCGTACCTGAATCTACTCATTATGCTGCTACGGGCCTGATGACATAGATTTCATTGCTGAGTGATACTGCATTGTACGTAAGTACCACAAGTTCTTTATCCATTTTTCACTTTCTGCGATGTTGAACTTGTACTGTAAACGAGGTTCTTGTAAACAGAGCCGTTCCAAACTTTGGGGTGGCTGTGTCTTTTTGATTTTAATTTCCCTAAGCTATAGGACCATAAGTGGAAGTGCCCTAGGCTCTGTTGCTTTGTTTTTTAGATGTTTCAGGAAACACCATACACTTCTCCCGAGTGGTTGTTGGCAATTTACATCCCGCCCATCAGCATAACAAGGCTCCCAGTTCTCCATGGCCTGTCCTGCCTTACTGGATTTTACACTTTTTTCAGATGGCCCTTTTGACAAGGGGGAAGTGAGACTTCATTGTAGTGCAGATTTCCTTTGCAAGCTTGCTTGGTTGGCGAAAAAGGGCGTATGCGTTTTTTCCTGAATATATTCAGGAAAAAAACGCATACGCCCTTTTTGGCCAAGTGCATCATTGTGGACGTTCTGCCTCTTTTCCTATGCTTTCAATGCAATTCCAGTCTACCTCCTGAAATCGGTTTCCTGCAATTCTGCCCCGCTTTCAAGTCCTCTTGGCAGCCTTACTTCAGTCTATTTTTGGACGATAGCTGTCATTTATAACTCTGCAGGTTTGTGAATTACAGTGCCCCTGAGCTCCTTTCTTCAACTCGCTTTCTTGTGACCTGGCCGCAACACCGCAGGATGGCTTCAGGACCTAATCTGGTTCTGGCACGGCACGCTGAGCCTTTGGTTAATTCCTCTTCCTGGTGGGAAATGAGAGTTAAATTTGCCCGTCCAGACACCTCCAGCTAGCCTCTCATTGGTTCTCGCTATTCCTGTTCATCTTCCGCAGAAATTGCAAACTGGGCCAAACAGGAGGTTAAAGGGAGTGACTCTCCAAGTCGGGAGAGTGTTAGTAAAGCGTCTGGAATGTTGCACCCAAGTACCAGGGGAGGAAAACTGAGACATATTTGAACACGTCTCCCGATCACATGGTTGATCATACTCTGGGTTCCACATGCATGTTTTAGCTGAAGGAAGAATACCTTAAACCTGGGTAGTTGAAACCCGTGGAATGGGTACCATGCAATATGACTTCAAAGGGTCTTCATTTGCTCACCGAACCTCTCCAATCCTATCACTGCTGCGTTTATGCCCCTGTACACATGCTTGATTCTCTTTTGGAGACATAGCAATCCATAGGTTTTAAGATACTTACTAGTCAGGAACATTCTTAGGCGTTTAATATGGGGTGTTGAGTCCATTTCGTTGAGCAAGGAGTAGCTCTTGTCTATTCCATATTTGGCTTAAGGAACTTTATCTGTGCTCATTTCAATCTCTGGTTTTATGCAGCACCCCAACTCACCTTTACCCTTAAGCAAGCATAAGTTGGTTTTCTAAATTTGAGACCCTGTTCTGTTCTGTAATTCAGTTCCTGTGTAGGCAAGTTTACATTCCGTGTATTAGTGATATCTTATGATGTTTCTTTTTCTGTGTGACTTATTTCAGTTAGAATCATCATACCTGAATCCACTCATTGCGATGCTAAGGGCCTGATGACATAGATTTCATTGCTGAGTGATATTGCTTTGTAAGTGAATACCACAACTTCTTTATCCATTTTTCACTTTCTGCGATGTTGAACTTGTACTGTAAACGAGGTTCTTGTAAACAGAGCCGTTCCAAACTTTGGGGTGGCTGTGTCTTTTTGATTTTAATTTCCCTAAGCTATAGGACCATAAGTGGAAGTGCCCTAGGCTCTGTTGCTTTGTTTTTTAGATGTTTCAGGAAACACCATACACTTCTCCCAAGTGTCTGTTGGCAATTTACATCCCGCCCATCAGCATAACAAGGCTCCCAGTTCTCAATGGCCTGTTGCCTTTCTGGATTTTACACTTTTTTCAGATGGCCCTTTTGACCGGGGGGAAGTGAGACTTCATTGTAGTGCAGATTTCCTTTGCAAGCTTGCTTGGTTGGCCAAAAAGGGCGTATGCGTTTTTTCCTGAATATATTCAGGAAAAAACGCATACGCCCTTTTTGGCCAAGTGCATCATTGTGGACGTTCTGCCTCTTTTCCTATGCTTTCAATGCAATTCCAGTCTACCTCCTGAAATCGGTTTCCTGCAATTCTGCCCCGCTTTCAAGTCCTCTTGGCAGCCTTACTTCAGTCTATTTTTGGATGATAGCTGTCATTTATAACTCTGCAGGTTTGTGAATTACAGTGCCCCTGAGCTCCTTTCTTCAACTCGCTTTCTTGTGAGCTGGCCGCAACACCGCAGGATGGCTTCAGGCCCTAATCTGGTTCCGGCCCGGCATGCTGAGCCTTTGGTTAATTCCTCTTCCTGGTGGGAAATGAGAGTTAAATTTGCCCGTCCAGACACCTCCAGCTAGCCTCTCATTGGTTCTCGCTATTCCTGTTCATCTTCCGCAGAAATTGCAAACTGGGCCAAACAGGAGGTTAAAGGGACTGACTCTCCAAGTCGGGAGAGTGTTAGTAAAGCGTCTGGAATGTTGCACCCGAGTACCAGGGGAGGAAAACTGAGACATATTTGAACACGTCTCCCGTTCACATGGTTGATCATACTCTGGGTTCCACATGCATGTTTTAGCTGAAGGAAGAATACCTTAAACCTGGAGAGTTGAGACCCGTGTAATGGGTACCATGCAATATAACTTCAAAGGGTCTTCATTTGCTCACCGAACCTCTCCAATCCTATCACTGCTGTGTTTATTCCCCTGTACACACGCTTGATTCTCTTTTGGAGACATAGCAATCCATAGGTTTTAAGATACTTACTAGTCAGGTACATTCTTAGGGGTTTAATATGGGGTTTTGAGTCCATTTCGTTGAGCAAGGAGTAGCTCTTGTCTATTCCATATTTGGCTTAAGGAACTTTATCTGTGCTCATTTCAATCTCTGGTTTTATGCAGCACCCGAACTCACCTTTCCCCTTAAGCAAGCATAAGTTGGTTTTCTAAATTTGAGACCCTGTTCTGTTCTGTAATTCAGTTCCTGTGTAGCCAAGTTTCCATTCCGTGTATTACTGATATCTTATGATGTTTCTTTTTCTGTGTGACTTATTTCAGTTAGAATCATCATACCTGAATCCACTCATTGTGATGCTAAGGGCCTGATGACATAGAATTCATTGCTGAGTGATATTGCTTTGTAAGTAAATACCACAACTTCTTTATCCATTTTTCACTTTCTGCGATGTTGAACTTGTACTGTAAACGAGGTTCTTGTAAACAGAGGCGTCCCAAACTTTAGGGTGGCTGTGTCTTTTTGATTTTAATTTCCCTAAGCTATAGGACCATAAGTGGCAGTGCCCTAGGCTCTGTTGCTTTGTTTTTTAGATGTTTCAGGAAACACCATACACTTCTCCCGAGTGTCTGTTGGCAATTTACATCCCGCCCATCAGCATAACAAGGCTCCCAGTTCTCCATGGCCTGTCCTGCCTTTCTGGATTTTACACTTTTTTCAGATGGCCCTTTTGACCGGGGGGAAGTGAGACTTCATTGTAGTGCAGATTTCCTTTGCAAGCTTGCTTGGTTGGCCAAAAAGGGCGTATGCGTTTTTTCCTGAATATATTCAGGAAAAAACGCATACGCCCTTTTTGGCCAAGTGCATCATTGTGGACGTTCTGCCTCTTTTCCTATGCTTTCAATGCAATTCCAGTCTACCTCCTGAAATCGGTTTCCTGCAATTCTGCCCCGCTTTCAAGTCCTCTTGGCAGCCTTACTTCAGTCTATTTTTGGACGATAGCTGTCATTTATAACTCTGCAGGTTTGTGAATTACAGTGCCCCTGAGCTCCTTTCTTCAACTCGCTTTCTTGTGACCTGGCCGCAACACCGCAGGATGGCTTCAGGCCCTAATCTGGTTCCGGCACGGCACGCTGAGCCTTTGGTTATTTCCTCTTCCTGGTGGGAAATGAGAGTTAAATTTGCCCGTCCAGACACCTCCAGCTAGCCTCTCATTGGTTCTCGCTATTCCTGTTCATCTTCCGCAGAAATTGCAAACTGGGCCAAACAGGAGGTTAAAGGTACTGACTCTCCAAGTGGGGAGAGTGTTAGTAAAGCGTCTGGAATGTTGCACCCGAGTACCAGGGTACGAAAACTGAGACATATTTGAACACGTCTCCCGATCACATGGTTGATCATACTCTAGGTTCCACATGCATGTTTTAGCTGAAGGAAGAATACCTTAAACCTGGGTAGTTGAAACCCGTGGAATGGGTACCATGCAATATGACTTCAAAGGGTCTTCATTTGCTCACCGAACCTCTCCAATCCTATCACTGCTGCGTTTATGCCCCTGTACACATGCTTGATTCTCTTTCGGAGACATAGCAATCCATAGGTTTTAAGATACTTACTAGTCAGGTACATTCTTAGGCGTTTAATATGCGGTGTTGAGTCCATTTCATTGAGCAAGGAGTAGCTCTTGTCTATTCCATATTTGACTTAAGGAACTTTATCTGTGCTCATTTCAATCTCTGGTTTTATGCAGCACCCCAACTCACCTTTACCCTTAAGCAAGCATAAGTTGGTTTTCTAAATTTGAGTCCCTGTTCTGTTCTGTAATTCAGTTCCTGTGTAGCCAAGTTTACATTCCGTGTATTACTGATATCTTATGATGTTTCTTTTTCTGTGTGACTTACTTCAGTTAGAATCATCATACCTGAATCCACTCATTGTGCTGCTACGGGCCTGATGACACAGATTTCATTGCTGAGTGATATTGCTTTGTAAGTAAATACCACAACTTCTTTATCCATTTTTCACTTTCTGCGATGTTGAACTTGTACTGTAAACGAGGTTCTTGTAAACAGAGCCGTTCCAAACTTTGGGGTGGCTGTGTCTTTTTGATTTTAATTTCCCTAAGCTATAGGACCATAAGTGGAAGTGCCCTAGGTTCTGTTGCTTTGTTTTTTAGATGTTTCAGGAAACACCATACACTTCTCCCGAGTGGTTGTTGGCAATTTACATCCCGCCCATCAGCATAACAAGGCTCCCAGTTCTCCATGGCCTGTCCTGCCTTTCTGGATTTTACACTTTTTTCAGATGGCCCTTTTGACCGGGGGGAAGTGAGACTTCATTGTAGTGCAGATTTCCTTTGCAAGCTTGCTTGGTTGGCCAAAAAGGGCGTATGCGTTTTTTCCTGAATATATTCAGGAAAAAACGCATACGCCCTTTTTGGCCAAGTGCATCATTGTGGACGTTCTGCCTCTTTTCCTATGCTTTCAATGCAATTCCAGTCTACCTCCTGAAATCGGTTTCCTGCAATTCTGCCCCGCTTTCAAGTCCTCTTGGCAGCCTTACTTCAGTCTATTTTTGGACGATAGCTGTCATTTATAACTCTGCAGGTTTGTGAATTACAGTGCCCCTGAGCTCCTTTCTTCAACTCGCTTTCTTTTGAGCTGGCCGCAACACCGCAGGATGGCTTCAGGACCTAATCTGGTTCCGGTACGGCACGCTGAGCCTTTGGTTATTTCCTCTTCCTGGTGGGAAATGAGATTTAAATTTGCCCGTCCAGACACCTCCAGCTAGCCTCTCATTGGTTCTCGCTATTCCTGTTCATCTTCCGCAGAAATTGCAAACTGGGCCAAACAGGAGGTTAAAGGCGCTGACTCTCCAAGTGGGGAGAGTGTTAGTAAAGCGTCTGGAATGTTGCACCCGAGTACCAGGGGAGGAAAACTGAGACATATTTGAACACGTCTCCCGTTCACATGGTTGATCATACTTGGGTTCCACATGCATGTTTTAGCTGAAGGAAGAATACCTTAAACCTGGAGAGTTGAGACCCGTGTAATGGGAACCATGCAATATGACTTCAAAGGGTCTTCATTTGCTCACCGAACCTCTCCAATCCTATCACTGCTGCGTTTATGCCCCTGTACACACGCTTGATTCTCTTTTGGAGACATAGCAATCCATAGGTTTTAAGATACTTACTAGTCAGGTACATTCTTAGGCGTTTAATATGGGGTGTTGAGCCCATTTCGTTGAGCAAGGAGTAGCTCTTGTCTATTCCATATTTGGCTTAAGGAACTTTATCTGTGCTCATTTCAATCTCTGGTTTTATGCAGCACCCCAACTCACCTTTACCCTTAAGCAAGCATAAGTTGGTTTTCTAAATTTGAGACCCTGTTCTGTTCTGTAATTCAGTTCCTGTGTAGCCAAGTTTACATTCCGTGTATTACTGATATCTTATGATATTTCTTTTTCTGTGTGACTTACTTCAGTTAGAATCATCATACCTGAATGCACTCATTGTGCTGCTAAGGGCCTGATGACACAGATTTCATTGCTGAGTGATATTGCTTTGTAAGTAAATACCACAACTTCTTTATCCATTTTTCACTTTCTGCGATGTTGAACTTGTGCTGTAAACGAGGTTCTTGTAAACAGAGCCGTTCCAAACTTTGGGGTGGCTGTGTCTTTTTGATTTTAATTTCCCTAAACTATAGGACCATAAGTGGAAGTGCCCTAGGTTCTGTTGCTTTGTTTTTTAGATGTTTCAGGAAACACCATACACTTCTCCCGAGTGGTTGTTGGCAATTTACATCCCGCCCATCAGCATAACAAGGCTCCCAGTTCTCCATGGCCTGTCCTGCCTTTCTGGATTTTACACTTTTTTCAGATGGCCCTTTTGACCGGGGGGAAGTGAGACTTCATTGTAGTGCAGATTTCCTTTGCAAGCTTGCTTGGTTGGCCAAAAAGGGCGTATGCGTTTTTTCCTGAATATATTCAGGAAAAAACGCATACGCCCTTTTTGGCCAAGTGCATCATTGTGGACGTTCTGCCTCTTTTCCTATGCTTTCAATGCAATTCCAGTCTACCTCCTGAAATCGGTTTCCTGCAATTCTGCCCCGCTTTCAAGTCCTCTTGGCAGCCTTACTTCAGTATATTTTTGGACGATAGCTGTCATTTATAACTCTGCAGGTTTGTGAATTACAGTGCCCCTGAGCTCCTTTGTTCAACTCGCTTTCTTTTGAGCTGGCCGCAACACCGCAGGATGGCTTCAGGCCCTAATCTGGTTCCGGTACGGCACGCTGAGCCTTTGGTTATTTCCTCTTCCTGGTGGGAAATGAGAGTTAAATTTGCCCGTCCAGACACCTCCAGCTAGCCTCTCATTGGTTCTCGCTATTCCTGTTCATCTTCCGCAGAAATTGCAAACTGGGCCAAACAGGAGGTTAAAGGCGCTGACTCTCCAAGTGGGGAGAGTGTTAGTAAAGCGTCTGGAATGTTGCACCCGAGTACCAGGGGAGGAAAACTGAGACATATTTGAACACGTCTCCCGTTCACATGGTTGATCATACTTGGGTTCCACATGCATGTTTTAGCTGAAGGAAGAATACCTAAAACCTGGGTAGTTGAAACCCGTGGAATGGGTACCATGCAATATGACTTCAAAGTGTCTTCATTTGCGCACCGAACCTCTCCAATCCTATCACTGCTGCGTTTATGCCCCTGTACACATGCTTGATTCTCTTTTGGAGACATAGCAATCCATAGGTTTTAAGATACTTACTAGTCAGGTACATTCTTAGGCGTTTAATATGCGGTGTTGAGTCCATTTCGTTGAGCAAGGAGTAGCTCTTGTCTATTCCATATTTGGCTTAAGGAACTTTATCTGTGCTCATTTCAATCTCTGGTTTTATGCAGCACCCCAACTCACCTTTCCCCTTAAGCAAGCATAAGTTGGTTTTCTAAATTTGAGACCCTGTTCTGTTCTGTAATTCAGTTCCTGTGTAGCCAAGTTTACATTCCGTGTATTACTGATATCTTATGATGTTTCTTTTTCTGTGTGACTTATTTCAGTTAGAATCATCATACCTGAATCCACTCATTGTGCTGCTAAGGGCCTGATGACACAGATTTCATTGCTGAGTGATATTGCTTTGTAAGTAAATACCACAACTTCTTTATCCATTTTTCACTTTCTGCGATGTTGAACTTGTACTGTAAATGAGGTTCTTGTAAACAGAGCCATTCCAAACTTTGGGGTGGCTGTGTCTTTTTGATTTTAATTTCCCTAAGCTATAGGACCATAAGTGGAAATGCCCTAGGTTCTCTTGCTTTGTTTTTTAGATGTTTCAGGAAACACCATACACTTCTCCCGAGTGTCTGTTGGCAATTTACATCCCGCCCATCAGCATAACAAGGCTCCCAGTTCTCCATGGCCTGTCCTGCCTTTCTGGATTTTACACTTTTTTCAGATGGCCCTTTTGACCGGGGGGAAGTGAGACTTCATTGTAGTGCAGATTTCCTTTGCAAGCTTGCTTGGTTGGCCAAAAAGGGCGTATGCGTTTTTTCCTGAATATATTCAGGAAAAAACGCATACGCCCTTTTTGGCCAAGTGCATCATTGTGGACGTTCTGCCTCTTTTCCTATGCTTTCAATGCAATTCCAGTCTACCTCCTGAAATCGGTTTCCTGCAATTCTGCCCCGCTTTCAAGTCCTCTTGGCAGCCTTACTTCAGTCTATTTTTGGACGATAGCTGTCATTTATAACTCTGCAGGTTTGTGAATTACAGTGCCCCTGAGCTCCTTTCTTCAACTCGCTTTCTTGTGACCTGGCCGCAACACCGCAGGATGGCTTCAGGCCCTAATCTGGTTCCGGCCCGGCATGCTGAGCCTTTGGTTAATTCCTCTTCCTGGTGGGAAATGAGAGTTAAATTTGCCCGTCCAGACACCTCCAGCTAGCCTCTCATTGGTTCTCGCTATTCCTGTTCATCTTCCGCAGAAATTGCCAACTGGGCCAAACAGGAGGTTAAAGGGACTGACTCTCCAAGTCGGGAGAGTGTTAGTAAAGCGTCTGGAATGTTGCACCCGAGTACCAGGGGAGGAAAACTGAGACATATTTGAACACGTCTCCCGTTCACATGGTTGATCATACTCTGGGTTCCACATGCATGTTTTAGCTGAAGGAAGAATACCTTAAACCTGGAGAGTTGAGACCCGTGTAATGGGTACCATGCAATATAACTTCAAAGGGTCTTCATTTGCTCACCGAACCTCTCCAATCCTATCACTGCTGTGTTTATTCCCCTGTACACACGCTTGATTCTCTTTTGGAGACATAGCAATCCATAGGTTTTAAGATACTTACTAGTCAGGTACATTCTTAGGGGTTTAATATGGGGTTTTGAGTCCATTTCGTTGAGCAAGGAGTAGCTCTTGTCTATTCCATATTTGGCTTAAGGAACTTTATCTGTGCTCATTTCAATCTCTGGTTTTATGCAGCACCCCAACTCACCTTTCCCCTTAAGCAAGCATAAGTTAGTTTTCTAAATTTGAGACCCTGTTCTGTTCTGTAATTCAGTTCCTGTGTAGCCAAGTTTCCATTCCGTGTATTACTGATATCTTATGATGTTTCTTTTTCTGTGTGACTTATTTCAGTTAGAATCATCATACCTGAATCCACTCATTGTGATGCTAAGGGCCTGATGACATAGAATTCATTGCTGAGTGATATTGCTTTGTAAGTAAATACCACAACTTCTTTATCCATTTTTCACTTTCTGCGATGTTGAACTTGAACTGTAAACGAGGTTCTTGTAAACAGAGGCGTCCCAAACTTTGGGGTGGCTGTGTCTTTTTGATTTTAATTTCCCTAAGCTATAGGACCATAAGTGGCAGTGCCCTAGGCTCTGTTGCTTTGTTTTTTAGATGTTTCAGGAAACACCATACACTTCTCCCGAGTGGTTGTTGGCAATTTACATCCCGCCCATCAGCATAACAAGGCTCCCAGTTCTCCATGGCCTGTCCTGCCTTTCTGGATTTTACACTTTTTTCAGATGGCCCTTTTGACCGGGGGGAAGTGAGACTTCATTGTAGTGCAGATTTCCTTTGCAAGCTTGCTTGGTTGGCCAAAAAGGGCGTATGCGTTTTTTCCTGAATATATTCAGGAAAAAACGCATACGCCCTTTTTGGCCAAGTGCATCATTGTGGACGTTCTGCCTCTTTTCCTATGCTTTCAATGCAATTCCAGTCTACCTCCTGAAATCGGTTTCCTGCAATGCTGCCCCGCTTTCAAGTCCTCTTGGCAGCCTTACTTCAGTCTATTTTTGGACGATAGCTGTCATTTATAACTCTGCAGGTTTGTGAATTACAGTGCCCCTGAGCTCCTTTGTTCAACTCGCTTTCTTTTGAGCTGGCCGCAACACCGCAGGATGGCTTCAGGCCCTAATCTGGTTCCGGTACGGCACGCTGAGCCTTTGGTTATTTCCTCTTCCTGGTGGGAAATGAGAGTTAAATTTGCCCGTCCAGACACCTCCAGCTAGCCTCTCATTGGTTCTCGCTATTCCTGTTCATCTTCCGCAGAAATTGCAAACTGGGCCAAACAGGAGGTTAAAGGCGCTGACTCTCCAAGTGGGGAGAGTGTTAGTAAAGCGTCTGGAATGTTGCACCCGAGTACCAGGGGAGGAAAACTGAGACATATTTGAACACGTCTCCCGTTCACATGGTTGATCATACTTGGGTTCCACATGCATGTTTTAGCTGAAGGAAGAATACCTAAAACCTGGGTAGTTGAAACCCGTGGAATGGGTACCATGCAATATGATTTCAAAGTGTCTTCATTTGCGCACCGAACCTCTCCAATCCTATCACTGCTGTGTTTATTCCCCTGTACACACGCTTGATTCTCTTTTGGAGACATAGCAATCCATAGGTTTTAAGATACTTACTAGTCAGGTACATTCTTAGGGGTTTAATATGGGGTTTTGAGTCCATTTCGTTGAGCAAGGAGTAGCTCTTGTCTATTCCATATTTGGCTTAAGGAACTTTATCTGTGCTCATTTCAATCTCTGGTTTTATGCAGCACCCCAACTCACCTTTCCCCTTAAGCAAGCATAAGTTAGTTTTCTAAATTTGAGACCCTGTTCTGTTCTGTAATTCAGTTCCTGTGTAGCCAAGTTTCCATTCCGTGTATTACTGATATCTTATGATGTTTCTTTTTCTGTGTGACTTATTTCAGTTAGAATCATCATACCTGAATCCACTCATTGTGATGCTAAGGGCCTGATGACATAGAATTCATTGCTGAGTGATATTGCTTTGTAAGTAAATACCACAACTTCTTTATCCATTTTTCACTTTCTGCGATGTTGAACTTGAACTGTAAACGAGGTTCTTGTAAACAGAGGCGTCCCAAACTTTGGGGTGGCTGTGTCTTTTTGATTTTAATTTCCCTAAGCTATAGGACCATAAGTGGCAGTGCCCTAGGCTCTGTTGCTTTGTTTTTTAGATGTTTCAGGAAACACCATACACTTCTCCCGAGTGGTTGTTGGCAATTTACATCCCGCCCATCAGCATAACAAGGCTCCCAGTTCTCCATGGCCTGTCCTGCCTTTCTGGATTTTACACTTTTTTCAGATGGCCCTTTTGACCGGGGGGAAGTGAGACTTCATTGTAGTGCAGATTTCCTTTGCAAGCTTGCTTGGTTGGCCAAAAAGGGCGTATGTGTTTTTTCCTGAATATATTCAGGAAAAAACGCATACGCCCTTTTTGGCCAAGTGCATCATTGTGGACGTTCTGCCTCTTTTCCTATGCTTTCAATGCAATTCCAGTCTACCTCCTGAAATCGGTTTCCTGCAATTCTGCCCCGCTTTCAAGTCCTCTTGGCAGCCTTACTTCAGTATATTTTTGGACGATAGCTGTCATTTATAACTCTGCAGGTTTGTGAATTACAGTGCCCCTGAGCTCCTTTGTTCAACTCGCTTTCTTTTGAGCTGGCCGCAACACCGCAGGATGGCTTCAGGCCCTAATCTGGTTCCGGTACGGCACGCTGAGCCTTTGGTTATTTCCTCTTCCTGGTGGGAAATGAGAGTTAAATTTGCCCGTCCAGACACCTCCAGCTAGCCTCTCATTGGTTCTCGCTATTCCTGTTCATCTTCCGCAGAAATTGCAAACTGGGCCAAACAGGAGGTTAAAGGCGCTGACTCTCCAAGTGGGGAGAGTGTTAGTAAAGCGTCTGGAATGTTGCACCCGAGTACCAGGGGAGGAAAACTGAGACATATTTGAACACGTCTCCCGTTCACATGGTTGATCATACTTGGGTTCCACATGCATGTTTTAGCTGAAGGAAGAATACCTAAAACCTGGGTAGTTGAAACCCGTGGAATGGGTACCATGCAATATGACTTCAAAGTGTCTTCATTTGCGCACCGAACCTCTCCAATCCTATCACTGCTGTGTTTATTCCCCTGTACACACGCTTGATTCTCTTTTGGAGACATAGCAATCCATAGGTTTTAAGATACTTACTAGTCAGGTACATTCTTAGGGGTTTAATATGGGGTTTTGAGTCCATTTCGTTGAGCAAGGAGTAGCTCTTGTCTATACAATATTTGGCTTAAGGAACTTTATCTGTGCTCATTTCAATCTCTGGTTTTATGCAGCACCCCAACTCACCTTTCCCCTTAAGCAAGCATAAGTTAGTTTTCTAAATTTGAGACCCTGTTCTGTTCTGTAATTCAGTTCCTGTGTAGCCAAGTTTCCATTCCGTGTATTACTGATATCTTATGATGTTTCTTTTTCTGTGTGACTTATTTCAGTTAGAATCATCATACCTGAATCCACTCATTGTGATGCTAAGGGCCTGATGACATAGAATTCATTGCTGAGTGATATTGCTTTGTAAGTAAATACCACAACTTCTTTATCCATTTTTCACTTTCTGCGATGTTGAACTTGAACTGTAAACGAGGTTCTTGTAAACAGAGGCGTCCCAAACTTTGGGGTGGCTGTGTCTTTTTGATTTTAATTTCCCTAAGCTATAGGACCATAAGTGGCAGTGCCCTAGGCTCTGTTGCTTTGTTTTTTAGATGTTTCAGGAAACACCATACACTTCTCCCGAGTGGTTGTTGGCAATTTACATCCCGCCCATCAGCATAACAAGGCTCCCAGTTCTCCATGGCCTGTCCTGCCTTTCTGGATTTTACACTTTTTTCAGATGGCCCTTTTGACCGGGGGGAAGTGAGACTTCATTGTAGTGCAGATTTCCTTTGCAAGCTTGCTTGGTTGGCCAAAAAGGGCGTATGCGTTTTTTCCTGAATATATTCAGGAAAAAACGCATACGCCCTTTTTGGCCAAGTGCATCATTGTGGACGTTCTGCCTCTTTTCCTATGCTTTCAATGCAATTCCAGTCTACCTCCTGAAATCGGTTTCCTGCAATTCTGCCCCGCTTTCAAGTCCTCTTGGCAGCCTTACTTCAGTCTATTTTTGGACGATAGCTGTCATTTATAACTCTGCAGGTTTGTGAATTACAGTGCCCCTGAGCTCCTTTGTTCAACTCGCTTTCTTTTGAGCTGGCCGCAACACCGCAGGATGGCTTCAGGCCCTAATCTGGTTCCGGTACGGCACGCTGAGCCTTTGGTTATTTCCTCTTCCTGGTGGGAAATGAGAGTTAAATTTGCCCGTCCAGACACCTCCAGCTAGCCTCTCATTGGTTCTCGCTATTCCTGTTCATCTTCCGCAGAAATTGCAAACTGGGCCAAACAGGAGGTTAAAGGCGCTGACTCTCCAAGTGGGGAGAGTGTTAGTAAAGCGTCTGGAATGTTGCACCCGAGTACCAGGGGAGGAAAACTGAGACATATTTGAACACGTCTCCCGTTCACATGGTTGATCATACTTGGGTTCCACATGCATGTTTTAGCTGAAGGAAGAATACCTAAAACCTGGGTAGTTGAAACCCGTGGAATGGGTACCATGCAATATGATTTCAAAGTGTCTTCATTTGCGCACCGAACCTCTCCAATCCTATCACTGCTGTGTTTATTCCCCTGTACACACGCTTGATTCTCTTTTGGAGACATAGCAATCCATAGGTTTTAAGATACTTACTAGTCAGGTACATTCTTAGGGGTTTAATATGGGGTTTTGAGTCCATTTCGTTGAGCAAGGAGTAGCTCTTGTCTATTCCATATTTGGCTTAAGGAACTTTATCTGTGCTCATTTCAATCTCTGGTTTTATGCAGCACCCCAACTCACCTTTCCCCTTAAGCAAGCATAAGTTAGTTTTCTAAATTTGAGACCCTGTTCTGTTCTGTAATTCAGTTCCTGTGTAGCCAAGTTTCCATTCCGTGTATTACTGATATCTTATGATGTTTCTTTTTCTGTGTGACTTATTTCAGTTAGAATCATCATACCTGAATCCACTCATTGTGATGCTAAGGGCCTGATGACATAGAATTCATTGCTGAGTGATATTGCTTTGTAAGTAAATACCACAACTTCTTTATCCATTTTTCACTTTCTGCGATGTTGAACTTGAACTGTAAACGAGGTTCTTGTAAACAGAGGCGTCCCAAACTTTGGGGTGGCTGTGTCTTTTTGATTTTAATTTCCCTAAGCTATAGGACCATAAGTGGCAGTGCCCTAGGCTCTGTTGCTTTGTTTTTTAGATGTTTCAGGAAACACCATACACTTCTCCCGAGTGGTTGTTGGCAATTTACATCCCGCCCATCAGCATAACAAGGCTCCCAGTTCTCCATGGCCTGTCCTGCCTTTCTGGATTTTACACTTTTTTCAGATGGCCCTTTTGACCGGGGGGAAGTGAGACTTCATTGTAGTGCAGATTTCCTTTGCAAGCTTGCTTGGTTGGCCAAAAAGGGCGTATGTGTTTTTTCCTGAATATATTCAGGAAAAAACGCATACGCCCTTTTTGGCCAAGTGCATCATTGTGGACGTTCTGCCTCTTTTCCTATGCTTTCAATGCAATTCCAGTCTACCTCCTGAAATCGGTTTCCTGCAATTCTGCCCCGCTTTCAAGTCCTCTTGGCAGCCTTACTTCAGTATATTTTTGGACGATAGCTGTCATTTATAACTCTGCAGGTTTGTGAATTACAGTGCCCCTGAGCTCCTTTGTTCAACTCGCTTTCTTTTGAGCTGGCCGCAACACCGCAGGATGGCTTCAGGCCCTAATCTGGTTCCGGTACGGCACGCTGAGCCTTTGGTTATTTCCTCTTCCTGGTGGGAAATGAGAGTTAAATTTGCCCGTCCAGACACCTCCAGTTAGCCTCTCATTGGTTCTCGCTATTCCTGTTCATCTTCCGCAGAAATTGCAAACTGGGCCAAACAGGAGGTTAAAGGCGCTGACTCTCCAAGTGGGGAGAGTGTTAGTAAAGCGTCTGGAATGTTGCACCCGAGTACCAGGGGAGGAAAACTGAGACATATTTGAACACGTCTCCCGTTCACATGGTTGATCATACTTGGGTTCCACATGCATGTTTTAGCTGAAGGAAGAATACCTAAAACCTGGGTAGTTGAAACCCGTGGAATGGGTACCATGCAATATGACTTCAAAGTGTCTTCATTTGCGCACCGAACCTCTCCAATCCTATCACTGCTGTGTTTATTCCCCTGTACACACGCTTGATTCTCTTTTGGAGACATAGCAATCCATAGGTTTTAAGATACTTACTAGTCAGGTACATTCTTAGGGGTTTAATATGGGGTTTTGAGTCCATTTCGTTGAGCAAGGAGTAGCTCTTGTCTATACAATATTTGGCTTAAGGAACTTTATCTGTGCTCATTTCAATCTCTGGTTTTATGCAGCACCCCAACTCACCTTTCCCCTTAAGCAAGCATAAGTTAGTTTTCTAAATTTGAGACCCTGTTCTGTTCTGTAATTCAGTTCCTGTGTAGCCAAGTTTCCATTCCGTGTATTACTGATATCTTATGATGTTTCTTTTTCTGTGTGACTTATTTCAGTTAGAATCATCATACCTGAATCCACTCATTGTGATGCTAAGGGCCTGATGACATAGAATTCATTGCTGAGTGATATTGCTTTGTAAGTAAATACCACAACTTCTTTATCCATTTTTCACTTTCTGCGATGTTGAACTTGAACTGTAAACGAGGTTCTTGTAAACAGAGGCGTCCCAAACTTTGGGGTGGCTGTGTCTTTTTGATTTTAATTTCCCTAATCTATAGGACCATAAGTGGCAGTGCCCTAGGCTCTGTTGCTTTGTTTTTTAGATGTTTCAGGAAACACCATACACTTCTCCCGAGTGTCTGTTGGCAATTTACATCCCGCCCATCAGCATAACAAGGCTCCCAGTTCTCCATGGCCTGTCCTGCCTTTCTGGATTTTACACTTTTTTCAGATGGCCCTTTTGACCGGGGGGAAGTGAGACTTCATTGTAGTGCAGATTTCCTTTGCAAGCTTGCTTGGTTGGCCAAAAAGGGCGTATGCGTTTTTTCCTGAATATATTCAGGAAAAAACGCATACGCCCTTTTTGGCCAAGTGCATCATTGTGGACGTTCTGCCTCTTTTCCTATGCTTTCAATGCAATTCCAGTCTACCTCCTGAAATCGGTTTCCTGCAATTCTGCCCCGCTTTCAAGTCCTCTTGGCAGCCTTACTTCAGTCTATTTTTGGACGATAGCTGTCATTTATAACTCTGCAGGTTTGTGAATTACAGTGCCCCTGAGCTCCTTTGTTCAACTCGCTTTCTTTTGAGCTGGCCGCAACACCGCAGGATGGCTTCAGGCCCTAATCTGGTTCCGGTACTGCACGCTGAGCCTTTGGTTATTTCCTCTTCCTGGTGGGAAATGAGAGTTAAATTTGCCCGTCCAGACACCTCCAGCTAGCCTCTCATTGGTTCTCGCTATTCCTGTTCATCTTCCGCAGAAATTGCAAACTGGGCCAAACAGGAGGGTAAAGGCGCTGACTCTCCAAGTGGGGAGAGTGTTAGTAAAGCGTCTGGAATGTTGCACCCGAGTACCAGGGGAGGAAAACTGAGACATATTTGAACACGTCTCCCGTTCACATGGTTGATCATACTTGGGATCCACATGCATGTTTTAGCTGAAGGAAGAATACCTTAAACCTGGAGAGTTGAGACCCGTGTAATGGGTACCATGCAATATGACTTCAAATGGTCTTCATTTGCTCACCGAACCTCTCCAATCCTATCACTGCTGCGTTTATGCCCCTGTACACACGCTTGATTCTCTTTTGGAGACATAGCAATCCATAGGTTTTAAGATACTTACTAGTCAGGTACATTCTTAGGCGTTTAATATGGGGTGTTGAGTCCATTTCGTTGAGCAAGGAGTAGCTCTTGTCTATTCCATATTTGGCTTAAGGAACTTTATCTGTGCTCATTTCAATCTCTGGGTTTATGCAGCACCCCAACTCACCTTTCCCCTTAAGCAAGCATAAGTTGGTTTTCTAAATTTGAGACCCTGTTCTGTTCTGTAATTCAGTTCCTGTGTAGCCAAGTTTCCATTCCGTGTATTACTGATATCTTATGATGTTTCTTTTCTGTGTGACTTATTTCAGTTAGAATCATCATACCTGAATCCACTCATTGTGCTGCTACGGGCCTGATGACACAGATTTCATTGCTGAGTGATATTGCTTTGTAAGTAAATACCACAACTTCTTTATCCATTTTTCACTTTCTGCGATGTTGAACTTGTACTGTAAACGAGGTTCTTGTAAACAGAGCCGTTCCAAACTTTGGGGTGGCTGTGTCTTTTTGATTTTAATTTCCCTAAGCTATAGGACCATAAGTGGAAGTGCCCTAGGTTCTGTTGCTTTGTTTTTTAGATGTTTCAGGAAACACCATACACTTCTCCCGAGTGGTTGTTGGCAATTTACACCCCACCCATCAGCATAACAAGTCTCCCAGTTCTCCATGGCCTGTCCTGCCTTTCTGGATTTTACACTTTTTTCAGATTGCCCTTTTGACCGGGGGGAAGTGAGACTTCATTGTAGTGCAGATTTCCTTTGCAAGCTTGCTTGGTTGGCCAAAAAGGGCGTATGCGTTTTTTCCTGAATATATTCAGGAAAAAACGCATACGCCCTTTTTGGCCAAGTGCATCATTGTGGACGTTCTGCCTCTTTTCCTATGCTTCCAATGCAATTCCAGTCTACCTCCTGAAATCGGTTTCCTGCAATTCTGCCCCGCTTTCAAGTCCTCTTGGCAGCCTTACTTCAATCTATTTTTGGACGATAGCTGTCATTTATAACTCTGCAGGTTTTTGAATTACAGTGCCCCTGAGCTCCTTTCTTCAACTCGCTTTCTTTTGAGCTGGCCGCAACACCGCAGGGTGGCTTCAGGCCCTAATCTGGTTCCGGTACGGCACGCTGAGCCTTTGGTTATTTCCTCTTCCTGGTGGGAAATGAGAGTTAAATTTGCCCGTCCAGACACCTCCAGCTAGCCTCTCATTGGTTCTCGCTATTCCTGTTCATCTTCCGCAGAAATTGCAAACTGGGCCAAACAGGAGGTTAAAGGCGCTGACTCTCCAAGTGGGGAGAGTGTTAGTAAAGCGTCTGGAATGTTGCACGCGAGTACCAGGGGAGGAAAACTGAGGCATATTTGAACACGTCTCCCGTTCACATGGTTGATCATACTTGGGATCCACATGCATGTTTTAGCTGAAGGAAGAATACCTTAAACCTGGAGAGTTGAGGCCCGTGTAATGGGTACCATGCAATATGACTTCAAAGGGTCTTCATTTGCTCACCGAACCTCTCCAATCCTATCACTGCTGCGTTTATGCCCCTGTACACATGCTTGATTCTCTTTTGGAGACACAGCTATCCATAGGTTTTACGATACTTACTAGTCAGGTACATTCTTAGGCGTTTAATATGCGGTGTTGAGTCCATTTCATTGAGCAAGGAGTAGCTCTTGTCTATTCCATATTTGACTTAAGGAACTTTATCTGTGCTCATTTCAATCTCTGGTTTTATGCAGCACCCCAACTCACCTTTACCCTTAAGCAAGCATAAGTTGGTTTTCTAAATTTTAGACCCTGTTCTGTTTTGGAATTCAGTTCCTGTGTAGCCAAGTTTACATTCCGTGTATTAGTGATATCTTATGATGTTTCTTTTTCTGTGTGACTTATTTCAGTTAGAATCATCGTACCTGAATCCACTCATTGTGCTGCTAAAGGCCTGATGACATAGATTTCATTGCTGAGTGATATTGCTTTGTAAGTAAATACCACAACTTCTTTATCCATTTTTCACTTTCTGCGATATTGAACTTGTACTGTAAACGAGGTTCTTGTAAACAGAGCCGTTCCAAACTTTGGGGTGGCTGTGTCTTTTTGATTTTAATTTCCCTAAGCTATAGGACCATAAGTGGAAGTGCCCTAGGCTCTGTTGCTTTGTTTTTTAGATGTTTCAGGAAACACCATACACTTCTCCCGAGTCTCTGTTGGCAATTTACATCCCGCCCATCAGCATAACAAGGCTCCCAGTTCTCCATGGCCTGTCCTGCCTTTCTGGATTTTACACTTTTTTCAGATGGCCCTTTTGACCGGGGGAAGTGAGACTTCATTGTAGTGCAGATTTCCTTTGCAAGCTTGCTTGGTTGGCCAAAAAGGGCGTATGCGTTTTTTCCTGAATATATTCAGGAAAAAACGCATACGCCCTTTTTGGCCAAGTGCATCATTGTGGACGTTCTGCCTCTTTTCCTATGCTTTCAATGCAATTCCAGTCTACCTCCTGAAATCGGTTTCCTGCAATTCTGCCCCGCTTTCAAGTCCTCTTGGCAGCCTTACTTCAGTCTATTTTTGGACGATAGCTGTCATTTATAACTCTGCAGGTTTGTGAATTACAGTGCCCCTGAGCTCCTTTCTTCAACTCGCTTTCTTGTGACCTGGCCGCAACACCGCAGGATGGCTTCAGGCCCTAATCTGGTTCCGGCACGGCACGCTGAGCCTTTGGTTATTTCCTCTTCCTGGTGGGAAATGAGAGTTAAATTTGCCCGTCCAGACACCTCCAGCTAGTCTCTCATTGGTTCTCGCTATTCCTGTTCATCTTCCGCAGAAATTGCAAACTGGGCCAAACAGGAGGTTAAAGGCGCTGACTCTCCAAGTGGGGAGAGTGTTAGTAAAGCGTCTGGAATGTTGCACCCGAGTACCAGGGGAGGAAAACTGAGACATATTTGAACACGTCTCCCGTTCACATGGTTGATCATACTTGGGTTCCACATGCATGTTTTAGCTGAAGGAAGAATACCTTAAACCTGGAGAGTTAAGACCCGTGTAATGGGTACCATGCAATATGACTTCAAAGGGTCTTCATTTGCTCACCGAACCTCTCCAATCCTATCACTGCTGCGTTTATGCCCCTGTACACATGCTTGATTCTCTTTCGGAGACATAGCAATCCATAGGTTTTAAGATACTTACTAGTCAGGTACATTCTTAGGCGTTTAATATGCGGTGTTGAGTCCATTTCGTTGAGCAAGGAGTAGTTCTTGTCTATTCCATATTTGACTTAAGGAACTTTATCTGTGCTCATTTCAATCTCTGGTTTTATGCAGCACCCCAACTCACCTTTACCCTTAAGCAAGCATAAGTTGGTTTTCTAAATTTGAGACCCTGTTCTGTTCTGTAATTCAGTTCCTGTGTAGCCAAGTTTACATTCCGTGTATTACTGATATCTTATGATGTTTCTTTTTCTGTGTGACTTACTTCAGTTAGAATCATCATACCTGAATCCACTCATTGTGCTGCTAAGGGCCTGATGACACAGATTTCATTGCTGAGTGATATTGCTTTGTAAGTAAATACCACAACTTCTTTATCCATTTTTCACTTTCTGCGATGTTGAACTTGTACTGTAAACGAGGTTCTTGTAAACAGAGCCATTCCAAACTTTGGGGTGGCTGTGTCTTTTTGATTTTAATTTCCCTAAGCTATAGGACCATAAGTGGAAGTGCCCTAGGCTCTGTTGCTTTGTTTTTTAGATGATTCAGGAAACACCATACACTTCTCCCAAGTGTCTGTTGGCAATTTACATCCCGCCCATCAGCATAACAAGGCTCCCAGTTCTCAATGGCCTGTTGCCTTTCTGGATTTTACACTTTTTACAGATGGCCCTTTTGACCGGGGGGAACTGGGACTTCATTGTAGTGCAGATTTCCTTTGCAAGCTTGCTTGGTTGGCCAAAAAGGGCGTATGCGTTTTTTCCTGAATATATTCAGGAAAAAACGCATACGCCCTTTTTGGCCAAGTGCATCATTGTGGACGTTCTGCCTCTTTTCCTATGCTTTCAATGCAATTCCAGTCTACCTCCTGAAATCGGTTTCCTGCAATTCTGCCCCGCTTTCAAGTCCTCTTGGCAGCCTTACTTCAGTCTATTTTTGGACGATAGCTGTCATTTATAACTCTGCAGGTTTGTGAATTACAGTGCCCCTGAGCTCCTTTCTTCAACTCGCTTTCTTGTGACCTGGCCGCAACACCGCAGGATGGCTTCAGGCCCTAATATGGTTCCGGCCCGGCATGCTGAGCCTTTGGTTAATTCCTCTTCCTGGTGGGAAATGAGAGTTAAATTTGCCCGTCCAGACACCTCCAGCTAGCCTCTCATTGGTTCTCGCTATTCCTGTTCATCTTCCGCAGAAATTGCAAACTGGGCCAAACAGGAGGTTAAAGGGACTGACTCTCCAAGTGGGGAGAGTGTTAGTAAAGCGTCTGGAATGTTGCACCCGAGTACCAGGGGAGGAAAACTGAGACATATTTGAACACGTCTCCCGTTCACATGGTAGATCATACTCTAGGTTCCACATGCATGTTTTAGCTGAAGGAAGAATACCTTAAACCTGGGTAGTTGAAACCCGTGGAATGGGTACGATGCAATATGACTTCAAAGGGTCTTCATTTGCTCACCGAACCTCTCCAATCCTATCACTGCTGTGTTTACGCCCCTGTACACATGCTTGATTCTCTTTCGGAGACATAGCAATCCATAGGTTTTAAGATACTTACTAGTCAGGTACATTCTTAGGCGTTTAATATGGTGTGTTTAGTCCATTTCGTTGAGCAAGGAGTAGCTCTTGTCTATTCCATATTTGGCTTAAGGAACTTTATCTGTGCTCATTTCAATCTCTGGTTTTATGCAGGACCCCAACTCACCTTTACCTTTAAGCAAGAATAAGTTGGTTTTCTAAATTTGAGACCCTGTTCTGTTCTGTAATTCAGTTCCTGTGTAGCCAAGTTTACATTCCGTGTATTACTGATATCTTATGATGTTTCTTTTTCTGTGTGACTTATTTCAGTTAGAATCATCATACCTGAATCCACTCATTGTGCTGCTAAGGGCCTGATGACACAGATTTCATTGCTGAGTGATATTGCTTTGTAAGTAAATACCACAACTTCTTTATCCATTTTTCACTTTCTGCGATGTTGAACTTGTACTGTAAACGAGGTTCTTGTAAACAGAGCCGTTCCAAACTTTGGGGTGGCTGTGTCTTTTTGATTTTAATTTCC
This sequence comes from Stenella coeruleoalba, assembly GCF_951394435.1. Classification (NCBI taxonomy): domain Eukaryota; kingdom Metazoa; phylum Chordata; class Mammalia; order Artiodactyla; family Delphinidae; genus Stenella; species Stenella coeruleoalba. The sequence goes on along the minus strand of NW_027646110.1, from coordinate 306,777 downwards.
CTAAGCTATAGGACCATAAGTGGAAGTGCCCTAGGTTCTGTTGCTTTGTTTTTTAGATGTTTCAGGAAACACCATACACTTCTCCCGAGTGGTTGTTGGCAATTTACATCCCGCCCATCAGCATAACAAGGCTCCCAGTTCTCCATGGCCTGTCCTGCCTTTCTGGATTTTACACTTTTTTCAGATGGCCCTTTTGACCGGGGGGAAGTGAGACTTCATTGTAGTGCAGATTTCCTTTGCAAGCTTGCTTGGTTGGCCAAAAAGTGCGTATGCGTTTTTTCCTGAATATATTCAGGAAAAAACGCATACGCACTTTTTGGCCAAGTGCATCATTGTGGACGTTCTGCCTCTTTTCCTATGCTTTCAATGCAATTCCAGTCTACCTCCTGAAATCGGTTTCCTGCAATTCTGCCCCGCTTTCAAGTCCTCTTGGCAGCCTTACTTCAGTCTATTTTTGGACGATAGCTGTCATTTATAACTCTGCAGGTTTGTGAATTACAGTGCCCCTGAGCTCCTTTCTTCAACTCGCTTTCTTGTGACCTGGCCGCAACACCGCAGGATGGCTTCAGGCCCTAATCTGGTTCCGGTACGGCACGCTGAGCCTTTGGTTATTTCCTCTTCCTGGTGGGAAATGAGAGTTAAATTTGCCCGTCCAGACACCTCCAGCTAGCCTCTCATTGGTTCTCGCTATTCCTGTTCATCTTCCGCAGAAATTGCAAACTGGGCCAAACAGGAGGTTAAAGGCGCTGACTCTCCAAGTGGGGAGAGTGTTAGTAAAGCGTCTGGAATGTTGCACCCGAGTACCAGGGGAGGAAAAGTGAGACATATTTGAACACGTCTCCCGGTCACATGGTTGATCATACTTGGGTTCCACATGCATGTTTTAGCTGAAGGAAGAATACCTTAAACCTGGGTAGTTGAAACCCGTGGAATGGGTACCATGCAATATGACTTCAAAGGGTCTTCATTTGCTCACCGAACCTCTCCAATCCTATCACTGCTGCGTTTACGCCCCTGTACACATGCTTGATTCTCTTTCGGAGACATAGCAATCCATAGGTTTTAAGATACTTACTAGTCAGGTACATTCTTAGGCGTTTAATATGGTGTGTTTAGTCCATTTCGTTGAGCAAGGAGTAGCTCTTGTCTATTCCATATTTGGCTTAAGGAACTTTATCTGTGCTCATTTCAATCTCTGGTTTTATGCAGGACCCCAACTCCCCTTTACCTTTAAGCAAGAATAAGTTGGTTTTCTAAATTTGAGACCCTGTTCTGTTCTGTAATTCAGTTCCTGTGTAGCCAAGTTTACATTCCGTGTATTACTGATATCTTATGATGTTTCTTTTTCTGTGTGACTTATTTCAGTTAGAATCATCATACCTGAATCCACTCATTGTGCTGCTAAGGGCCTGATGACACAGATTTCATTGCTGAGTGATATTGCTTTGTAAGTAAATACCACAACTTCTTTATCCATTTTTCACTTTCTGCGATGTTGAACTTGTACTGTAAACGAGGTTCTTGTAAACAGAGCCGTTCCAAACTTTGGGGTGGCTGTGTCTTTTTGATTTTAATTTCCCTAAGCTATAGGACCATAAGTGGAAGTGCCCTAGGTTCTGTTGCTTTGTTTTTTAGATGTTTCAGGAAACACCATACACTTCTCCCGAGTGGTTGTTGGCAATTTACATCCCGCCCATCAGCATAACAAGGCTCCCAGTTCTCCATGGCCTGTCCTGCCTTTCTGGATTTTACACTTTTTTCAGATGGCCCTTTTGACCGGGGGGAAGTGAGACTTCATTGTAGTGCAGATTTCCTTTGCAAGCTTGCTTGGTTGGCCAAAAAGGGCGTATGCGTTTTTTCCTGAATATATTCAGGAAAAAACGCATACGCCCTTTTTGGCCAAGTGCATCATTGTGGACGTTCTGCCTCTTTTCCTATGCTTTCAATGCAATTCCAGTCTACCTCCTGAAATCAGTTTCCTGCAATTCTGCCCCGCTTTCAAGTCCTCTTGGCAGCCTTACTTCAGTCTATTTTTGGACGATAGCTGTCATTTATAACTCTGCAGGTTTGTGAATTACAGTGCCCCTGAGCTCCTTTCTTCAACTCGCTTTCTTTTGAGCTGGCCGCAACACCGCAGGATGGCTTCAGGTCCTAATCTGGTTCCGGCACGGCACGCTGAGCCTTTGGTTAATTCCTCTTCCTGGTGGGAAATGAGAGTTAAATTTTCCCGTCCAGACACCTCCAGCTAGCCTCTCATTGGTTCTCGCTATTCCTGTTCATCTTCCGCAGAAATTGCAAACTGGGCCAAACAGGAGGTTAAAGGGACTGACTCTCCAAGTGGGGAGAGTGTTAGTAAAGCATCTGGAATGTTGCACCCGAGTACCAGGGGAGGAAAACTGAGACATATTTGAACACGTCTCCCGATCACATGGTTGATCATACTTGGGTTCCACATGCATGTCTTAGCTGAAGGAAGAATACCTTAAACCTGGAGAGTTGAGACCCGTGTAATGGGTACCATGCAATATGACTTCAAAGGGTCTTCATTTGCTCACCGAACCTCTCCAATCCTATCACTGCTGCGTTTATGCCCCTGTACACATGCTTGATTCTCTTTCGGAGACATAGCAATCCATAGGTTTTAAGATACTTACTAGTCAGGTACATTCTTAGGCGTTTAATATGCGGTGTTGAGTCCATTTCGTTGAGCATGGAGTAGCTCTTGTCTATTCCATATTTGACTTAAGGAACTTTATCTGTGCTCATTTTAATCTCTGATTTTATGCAGCACCCCAACTCACCTTTACCCTTAAGCAAGCATAAGTTGCTTTTCTAAATTTGAGACCCTGTTCTGTTCTGTAATTCAGTTCCTGTGTAGCCAAGTTTACATTCCGTGTATTACTGATATCTTATGATGTTTCTTTTTCTGTGTGACTTACTTCAGTTAGAATCATCATACCTGAATCCACTCATTGTGCTGCTAAGGGCCTGATGACACAGATTTCATTGCTGAGTGATATTGCTTTGTAAGTAAATACCACAACTTCTTTATCCATTTTTCACTTTCTGCGATGTTGAACTTGTACTGTAAACGAGGTTCTTGTAAACAGAGCCGTTCCAAACTTTGGGGTGGCTGTGTCTTTTTGATTTTAATTTCCCTAAGCTATAGGACCATAAGTGGAAGTGCCCTAGGCTCTGTTGCTTTGTTTTTTAGATGTTTCAGGAAACACCATACACTTCTCCCAAGTGTCTGTTGGCAATTTACATCCCGCCCATCAGCATAACAAGGCTCCCAGTTCTCAATGGCCTGTTGCCTTTCTGGATTTTACACTTTTTACAGATGGCCCTTTTGACCGGGATGAACTGAGACTTCATTGTAGTGCAGATTTCCTTTGCAAGCTTGCTTGGTTGGCCAAAAAGGGCGTATGCGTTTTTTCCTGAATATATTCAGGAAAAAACGCATACGCCCTTTTTGGCCAAGTGCATCATTGTGGACGTTCTGCCTCTTTTCCTATGCTTTCAATGAAATTCCAGTCTACCTCCTGAAATCGGTTTCCTGCAATTCTGCCCCGCTTTCAAGTCCTCTTGGCAGCCTTACTTCAGTCTATTTTTGGACGATAGCTGTCATTTATAACTCTGCAGGTTTGTGAATTACAGTGCCCCTGAGCTCCTTTCTTCAACTCGCTTTCTTGTGACCTGGCCGCAACACCGCAGGATGGCTTCAGGCCCTAATCTGGTTCCGGCCCGACATGCTGAGCCTTTGGTTAATTCCTCTTCCTGGTGGGAAATGAGAGTTAAATTTGCCCGTCCAGACACCTCCAGCTAGCCTCTCATTGGTTCTCGCTATTCCTGTTCATCTTCTGCAGAAATTGCAAACTGGGCCAAACAGGAGGTTAAAGGCGCTGACTCTCCAAGTGGGGAGAGTGTTAGTAAAGCGTCTGGAATGTTGCACCCGAGTACCAGGGGAGGAAAACTGAGACATATTTGAACACGTCTCCCGTTCACATGGTTGATCATACTTGGGTTCCACATGCATGTTTTAGCTGAAGGACGAATACCTTAAACCTGGAGAGTTGAGACCCGTGTAATGGGTACCATGCAATATGACTTCAAAAGGTCTTCATTTGCTCACCGAACCTCTCCAATCCTATCACTGCTGCGTTTATGCCCCTGTACACATGCTTGATTCTCTTTTGGAGACATAGCAATCCATAGGTTTTCCGATACTTATTAGTCAGGTACATTCTTAGGCGTTTAATATGCGGTGTTGAGTCCATTTCGTTGAGCAAGGAGTAGCTCTTGTCTATTCCATATTTGACTTAAGGAACTTTATCTGTGCTCATTTCAATCTCTGGTTTTATGCAGCACCCCAACTCACCTTTACCCTTAAGCAAGCATAAGTTGGTTTTCTAAATTTGAGACCCTGTTCTGTTCTGTAATTCAGTTCCTGTGTAGCCAAGTTTACATTCCGTGTATTACTGATATCTTATGATGTTTCTTTTTCTGTGTGACTTATTTCAGTTAGAATCATCATACCTGAATCCACTCATTGTGATGCTAACGGCCTGATGACATAGATTTCATTGCTGAGTGATATTGCTTTGTAAGTAAATACCACAACTTCTTTATCCATTTTTCACTTTCTGCGATGTTGAACTTGTACTGTAAACGAGGTTCTTGTAAACAGAGCCGTTCCAAACTTTGGGGTGGCTGTGTCTTTTTGATTTTAATTTCCCTAAGCTATACGACCATAAGTGGCAGTGCCCTAGGCTCTGTTGCTTTGTTTTTTAGATGTTTCAGGAAACACCATACACTTCTCCCGAGTGTCTGTTGGCAATTTACATCCCGCCCATCAGCATAACAAGGCTCCCAGTTCTCCATGGCCTGTCCTGCCTTTCTGGATTTTACACTTTTTTCAGATGGCCCTTTTGACCGGGGGGAAGTGAGACTTCATTGTAGTGCAGATTTCCTTTGCAAACTTGCTTGGTTGGCCAAAAAGGGCGTATGCGTTTTTTCCTGAATATATTCAGGAAAAAACGCATACGCCCTTTTTGGCCAAGTGCATCATTGTGGACGTTCTGCCTCTTTTCCTATGCTTTCAATGCAATTCCAGTCTACCTCCTGAAATCGGTTTCCTGCAATTCTGCCCCGCTTTCAAGTCCTCTTGGCAGCCTTACTTCAGTCTATTTTTGGACGATAGCTGTCATTTATAACTCTGCAGGTTTGTGAATTACAGTGCCCCTGAGCTCCTTTCTTCAACTCGCTTTCTTGTGACCTGGCCGCAACACCGCAGGATGGCTTCAGGCCCTAATATGGTTCCGGCCCGGCATGCTGAGCCTTTGGTTAATTCCTCTTCCTGGTGGGAAATGAGAGTTAAATTTGCCCGTCCAGACACCTCCAGCTAGCCTCTCATTGGTTCTCGCTATTCCTGTTCATCTTCCGCAGAAATTGCAAACTGGGCCAAACAGGAGGTTAAAGGCGCTGACTCTCCAAGTGGGGAGAGTGTTAGTAAAGCGTCTGGAATGTTGCACCCGAGTACCAGGGGAGGAAAACTGAGACATATTTGAACACGTCTCCCGTTCACATGGTTGATCATACTTGGGTTCCACATGCATGTTTTAGCTGAAGGAAGAATACCTTAAACCTGGAGAGTTGAGACCCGTGTAATGGGTACCATGCAATATGACTTCAAAGGGTCTTCATTTGCTCACCGAACCTCTCCAATCCTATCACTGCTGCGTTTATGCCCCTGTACACATGCTTGATTCTCTTTTGGAGACATAGCAATCCATAGGTTTTAAGATACTTACTAGTCAGGTACATTCTTAGGCGTTTAATATGCGGTGTTGAGTCCATTTCGTTGAGCAAGGAGTAGCTCTTGTCTATTCCATATTTGACTTAAGGAACTTTATCTGTGCTCATTTCAATCTCTGGTTTTATGCAGCACCCCAACTCACCTTTACCCTTAAGCAAGCATAAGTTGGTTTTCTAAATTTGAGACCCTGTTCTGTTCTGTAATTCAGTTCCTGTGTAGCCAAGTTTACATTCCGTGTATTACTGATATCTTATGATGTTTCTTTTTCTGTGTGACTTATTTCAGTTAGAATCATCATACCTGAATCCACTCATTGTGCTGCTAAGGGCCTGATGACACAGATTTCATTGCTGAGTGATATTGTTTTGTAAGTAAATACCACAACTTCTTTATCCATTTTTCACTTTCTGCGATGTTGAACTTGTACTGTAAACGAGGTTCTTGTAAACAGAGCCGTCCCAAACTTTGGGGTGGCTGTGTCTTTTTGATTTTAATTTCCCTAAGCTATAGGACCATAAGTGGCAGTGCCCTAGGCTCTGTTGCTTTGTTTTTTAGATGTTTCAGGAAACACCATACACTTCTCCCAAGTGTCTGTTGGCAATTTACATCCCGCCCATCAGCATAACAAGGCTCCCAGTTCTCAATTGCCTGTTGCTTTTCTGGATTTTACACTTTTTTCAGATGGCCCTTTTGACCGGGGGGAAGTGAGACTTCATTGTAGTGCAGATTTCCTTTGCAAGCTTGCTTGGTTGGCCAAAAAGGGCGTATGCGTTTTTTCCTGAATATATTCAGGAAAAAACGCATACGCCCTTTTTGGCCAAGTGCATCATTGTGGACGTTCTGCCTCTTTTCCTATGCTTTCAATGCAATTCCAGTCTACCTCCTGAAATCGGTTTCCTGCAATTCTGCCCCGCTTTCAAGTCCTCTTGGCAGCCTTACTTCAGTCTATTTTTGGACGATAGCTGTCATTTATAACTCTGCAGGTTTGTGAATTACAGTGCCCCTGAGCTCCTTTCTTCAACTCGCTTTCTTGTGACCTGGCCGCAACACCGCAGGATGGCTTCAGGCTCTAATCTGGTTCCAGCACGGCACGCTGAGCCTTTGGTTATTTCCTCTTCCTGGTGGGAAATGAGAGTTAAATTTGCCCGTCCAGACACCTCCAGCTAGTCTCTCATTGGTTCTCGCTATTCCTGTTCATCTTCCGCAGAAATTGCAAACTGGGCCAAACAGGAGGTTAAAGGCGCTGACTCTCCAAGTGGGGAGAGTGTTAGTAAAGCGTCTGGAATGTTGCACCCGAGTACCAGGGGAGGAAAACTGAGACATATTTGAACACGTCTCCCGTTCACATGGTTGATCATACTTGGGTTCCACATGCATGTTTTAGCTGAAGGAAGAATACCTTAAACCTGGGTAGTTGAAACCCGTGGAATGGGTACCATGCAATATGACTTCAAAGGGTCTTCATTTGCTCACCGAACCTCTCCAATCCTATCACTGCTGCGTTTATGCCCCTGTACACATGCTTGATTCTCTTTCGGAGACATAGCAATCCATAGGTTTTAAGATACTTACAAGTCAGGTACATTCTTAGGCGTTTAATATGCAGTGTTGAGTCCATTTCGTTGAGCAAGGAGTAGCTCTTGTCTATTCCATATTTGGCTTAAGGAACTTTATCTGTGCTCATTTCAATCTCTGGTTTTATGCAGCACCCCAACTCACCTTTACCCTTAAGCAAGCATAAGTTGTTTTTCTAAATTTGAGGCCCTGTTCTGTTCTGTAATTCAGTTCCTGTGTAGCCAAGTTTCCATTCCGTGTATTACTGATATCTTATGATGTTTCTTTTTCTGTGTGACTTATTTCAGTTAGAATCATCATACCTGAATCCACTCATTGTGCTGCTAAGGGCCTGATGACATAGATTTCATTGCTGAGTGATATTGCTTTGTAAGTCAATACCACAACTTCTTTATCCATTTTTCACTTTCTGCGATGTTGAACTTGTACTGTAAACGAGGTTCTTGTAAACAGAGGCGTTCCAAACTTTGGGGTGGCTGTGTCTTTTTGATTTTAATTTCCCTAAGCTATAGGACCATAAGTGGAAGTGCCCTAGGCTCTGTTGCTTTGTTTTTTAGATGTTTCAGGAAACACCATACACTTCTCCCAAGTGTCTGTTGGCAATTTACATCCCGCCCATCAGCATAACAAGGCTCCCAGTTCTCCATGGCCTGTCCTGCCTTTCTGGATTTTACACTTTTTTCAGATGGCCCTTTTGACCGGGGGGAAGTGAGACTTCATTGTAGTGCAGATTTCCTTTGCAAGCTTGCTTGGTTGGCCAAAAAGGGCGTATGCGTTTTTTCCTGAATATATTTAGGAAAAAACGCATACGCCCTTTTTGGCCAAGTGCATCATTGTGGACGTTCTGCCTCTTTTCCTATGCTTTCAATGCAATTCCAGTCTACCTCCTGAAATCGGTTTCCTGCAATTCTGCCCCGCTTTCAAGTCCTCTTGGCAGCCTTACTTCAGTCTATTTTTGGACGATAGCTGTCATTTATAACTCTGCAGGTTTGTGAATTACAGTGCCCCTGAGCTCCTTTCTTAAACTCACTTTCTTGTGACCTGGCCGCAACACCGCAGGATGGCTTCAGGCCCTAATCTGGTTCTGGCCCGGCATGCTGAGCCTTTGGTTAATTCCTCTTCCTGGTGGGAAATGAGAGTTAAATTTGCCCGTCCAGACACCTCCAGCTAGCCTGTCATTGGTTCTCGCTATTCCTGTTCATCTTCCGCAGAAATTGCAAACTGGGCCAAACAGGAGGTTAAAGGGACTGACTCTCCAAGTCGGGAGAGTGTTAGTAAAGCGTCTGGAATGTTGCACCCGAGTACCAGGGGAGGAAAACTGAGACATATTTGAACACGTCTCCCGATCACATGGTTGATCATACTCTAGGTTCCACATGCATGTTTTACCTGAAGAAAGAATACCTTAAACCTGGGTAGTTGAAACCCGTGGAATGGGTACCATGCAATATGACTTCAAAGGGTCTTCATTTGCTCACCGCACCTCTCCAATCCTATCACTGCTGCATTTATGCCCCTGTACACATGCTTGATTCTCTTTCGGAGACATAGCAATCCATAGGTTTTAAGATACTTACTAGTCAGGTACATTCTTAGGCGTTTAATATGGGGTGTTGAGTCCATTTCGTTGAGCAAGGAGTAGCTCTTGTCTATTCCATATTTGGCTTAAGGAACTTTATCTGTGCTCATTTCAATCTCTGGTTTTATGCAGCACCCCAACTCACCTTTACCCTTAAGCAAGAATAAGTTGGTTTTCTAAATTTGAGACCCTGTTCTGTTCTGTAATTCAGTTCCTGTGTAGCCAAGTTTACATTCCGTGTATTACTGATATCTTATGATGTTTCTTTTTCTGTGTGACTTATTTCAGTTAGAATCATCATACCTGAATCCACTCATTGTGCTGCTAAGGGCCTGATGACACAGATTTCATTGCTGAGTGATATTGCTTTGTAAGTAAATACCACAACTTCTTTATCCATTTTTCACTTTCTGCGATGTTGAACTTGTACTGTAAACGAGGTTCTTGTAAACAGAGCCGTTCCAAACTTTGGGGTGGCTGTGTCTTTTTGATTTTAATTTCCCTAAGCTATAGGACCATAAGTGGAAGTGCCCTAGGTTCTGTTGCTTTGTTTTTTAGATGTTTCAGGAAACACCATACACTTCTCCCGAGTGGTTGTTGGCAATTTACATCCCGCCCATCAGCATAACAAGGCTGCCAGTTCTCCATGGCCTGTCCTGCCTTTCTGGATTTTACACTTTTTTCAGATGGCCCTTTTGACCGGGGGGAAGTGAGACTTCATTGTAGTGCAGATTTCCTTTGCAAGCTTGCTTGGTTGGCCAAAAAGGGCGTATGCGTTTTTTCCTGAATATATTCAGGAAAAAACGCATACGCCCTTTTTGGCCAAGTGCATCATTGTGGACGTTCTGCCTCTTTTCCTATGCTTTCAATGCAATTCCAGTCTACCTCCTGAAATCGGTTTCCTGCAATTCTGCCCCGCTTTCAAGTCCTCTTGGCAGCCTTACTTCAGTCTATTTTTGGACGATAGCTGTCATTTATAACTCTGCAGGTTTGTGAATTACAGTGCCCCTGAGCTCCTTTCTTCAACTCGCTTTCTTTTGAGCTGGCCGCAACACCGCAGGATGGCTTCAGGCCCTAATCTGGTTCCGGTACGCCACGCTGAGCCTTTGGTTATTTCCTCTTCCTGGTGGGAAATGAGAGTTAAATTTGCCCGTCCAGACACCTCCAGCTAGCCTCTCATTGGTTCTCGCTATTCCTGTTCATCTTCCACAGAAATTGCAAACTGGGCCAAACAGGAGGTTAAAGGCGCTGACTCTCCAAGTAGGGAGAGTGTTACTAAAGCGTCTGGAATGTTGCACCCGAGTACCAGGGGAGGAAAACTGAGACATATTTGAACACGTCTCCCGTTCACATGGTTGATCATACTTAGGTTCCACATGCATGTTTTAGCTGAAGGAAGAATACCTTAAACCTGGAGAGTTGAGACTCGTGTAATGGGTACCATGCAATATGACTTCAAAGGGTCTTCATTTGCTCACCGAACCTCTCCAATCCTATCACTGCTGCGTTTTTGCCCCTGTACACATGCTTGATTCTCTTTTGGAGACATAGCAATCCATAGGTTTTACGATACTTACTAGTCAGGTACATTCTTAGGCGTTTAATATGCGGTGTTGAGTCCATTTCGTTGAGCAAGGAGTAGCTCTTGTCTATTCCATATTTGACTTAAGGAACTTTATCTGTGCTCATTTCAATCTCTGGTTTTATGCAGCACCCCAACTCACCTTTACCCTTAAGCAAGCATAAGTTGGTTTTCTAAATTTGAGACCCTGTTCTGTTCTGTAATTCAGTTCCTGTGTAGCCAAGTTTACATTCCGTGTATTACTGATATCTTATGATGTTTCTTTTTCTGTGTGACTTATTTCAGTTAGAATCATCATACCTGAATCCACTCATTGTGATGCTAAGGGCCTGATGACATAGATTTCATTGCTGAGTGATATTGCTTTGTAAGTAAATACCACAACTTCTTTATCCATTTTTCACTTTCTGCGATGTTGAACTTGTACTGTAAACGAGGTTCTTGTAAACAGAGGCGTCCCAAACTTTGGGGTGGCTGTGTCTTTTTGATTTTAATTTCCCTAAGCTATAGGACCATAAGTGGCAGTGCCCTAGGCTCTGTTGCTTTGTTTTTTAGATGTTTCAGGAAACACCATACACTTCCCCGAGTGTCTGTTGGCAATTTACATCCCGCCCATCAGCATAACAAGGTTTCCAGTTCTCCATGGACTGTCCTGCCTTTCTGGATTTTACACTTTTTTCAGATGGCCCTTTTGACCGGGGGGAAGTGAGACTTCATTGTAGTGCAGATTTCCTTTGCAAGCTTGCTTGATTGGCCAAAAAGGGCGTATGCGTTTTTTCCTGAATATATTCAGGAAAAAACGCATACGCCCTTTTTGGCCAAGTGCATCATTGTGGACGTTCTGCCTCTTTTCCTATGCTTTCAATGCAATTCCAGTCTACCTCCTGAAATCGGTTTCCTGCAATTCTGCCCCGCTTTCAAGTCCTCTTGGCAGCCTTACTTCAGTCTATTTTTGGACGATAGCTGTCATTTATAACTCTGCAGGTTTGTGAATTACAGTGCCCCTGAGCTCCTTTCTTCAACTCGCTTTCTTGTGACCTGGCCGCAACACCGCAGGATGGCTTCAGGCCCTAATCAGGTTCCGGCCCGGCATGCTGAGCCTTTGGTTAATTCCTCTTCCTGGTGGGAAATGAGAGTTAAATTTGCCCATCCAGACACCTCCAGCTAGCCTCTCATTGGTTTTCGCTATTCCTGTTCATCTTCCGCAGAAATTGCAAACTGGGCCAAACAGGAGGTTAAAGGGACTGACTCTCCAAGTGGGGAGAGTGTTAGTAAAGCGTCTGGAATGTTGCACCCGAGTACCAGGGGAGGAAAAGTGAGACATATTTGAACACGTCTCCCGATCACATGGTTGATCATACTCTAGGTTCCACATGCATGTTTTAGCTGAAGGAAGAATACCTTAAACCTGGGTAGTTGAAACCCGTGGAATGGGTACCATGCAATATGACTTCAAAGGGTCTTCATTTGCTCACCGCACCTCTCCAATCCTATCACTGCTGCGTTTATGCCCCTGTACACATGCTTGATTCTCTTTCGGAGACATAGCAATCCATAGGTTTTAAGATACTTACTAGTCAGGTACATTCTTAGGCGTTTAATATGGGGTGTTGAGTCCATTTCGTTGAGCAAGGAGTAGCTCTTGTCTATGCCATATTTGGCTTAAGGAACTTTATGTGTGCTCATTTCAATCTCTGGTTTTATGCAGCACCCCAACTCACCTTTACCCTTAAGCAAGCATAAGTTGGTTTTCTAAATTTGAGACCCTGTTCTGTTCTGTAATTCATTTCCTGAGTAGCCAAGTTTACATTCCATGTATTACTGATATCTTATGATGTTTCTTTTTCTGTGTGACTTATTTCAGTTAGAATCATCATACCTGAATCCACTCATTGTGCTGCTAAGGGCGTGATGACACAGATTTCATTGCTGAGTGATATTGCTTTGTAAGTAAATACCACATCTTCTTTATCCATTTTTCAGTTTCTGCGATGTTGAACTTGTACTGTAAACGAGGTTCTTGTAAACAGAGCCGTTCCAAACTTTGGGGTGGCTGTGTCTTTTTGATTTTAATTTCCCTAAGCTATAGGACCATAAGTGGAAGTGCCCTAGCCTCTGTTGCTTTGTTTTTTAGATGTTTCAGGAAACACCATACACTTCTCCCGAGTGGTTGTTGGCAATTTACATCCCGCCCATCAGCATAACAAGGCTCCCAGTTCTCCATGGCCTGTCCTGCCTTTCTGGATTTTACACTTTTTTCAGATGGCCCTTTTGACCGGGGGGAAGTGAGACTTCATTGTAGTGCAGATTTCCTTTGCAAGCTTGCTTGGTTGGCCAAAAAGGGCGTATGCGTTTTTTCCTGAATATATTCAGGAAAAAACGCATACGCCCTTTTTGGCCAAGTGCATCATTGTGGACGTTCTGCCTCTTTTCCTATGCTTTCAATGCAATTCCAGTCTACCTCCTGAAATCGGTTTCCTGCAATTCTGCCCCGCTTTCAAGTCCTCTTGGCAGCCTTACTTCAGTCTATTTTTGGACGATAGCTGTCATTTATAACTCTGCAGGTTTGTGAATTACAGTGCCCCTGAGCTCCTTTGTTCAACTCGCTTTCTTTTGAGCTGGCCGCAACACCGCAGGATGGCTTCAGGCCCTAATCTGGTTCCGGTACGCCACGCTGAGCCTTTGGTTATTTCCTCTTCCTGGTGGGAAATGAGAGTTAAATTTGCCCGTCCAGACACCTCCAGCTAGCCTCTCATTGGTTCTCGCTATTCCTGTTCATCTTCCACAGAAATTGCAAACTGGGCCAAACAGGAGGTTAAAGGCGCTGACTCTCCAAGTAGGGAGAGTGTTACTAAAGCGTCTGGAATGTTGCACCCGAGTACCAGGGGAGGAAAACTGAGACATATTTGAACACGTCTCCCATTCACATGGTTGATCATACTTGGGTTCCACATGCATGTTTTAGCTGAAGGAAGAATACCTTAAACCTGGAGAGTTGAGACCCGTGTAATGGGTACCATGCAATATGACTTCAAAGGGTCTTCATTTGCTCACCGAACCTCTCCAATCCTATCACTGCTGCGTTTATGCCCCTGTACACATGCTTGATTCTCTTTTGGAGACATAGCAATCCATAGGTTTTACGATACTTACTAGTCAGGTACATTCTTAGGCGTTTAATATGCGGTGTTGAGTCCATTTCGTTGAGCAAGGAGTAGCTCTTGTCTATTCCATATTTGGCTTAAGGAACTTTATCTGTGCTCATTTCAATCTCTGGTTTTATGCAGCACCCCAACTCACCTTTACCCTTAAGCAAGCATAAGTTGGTTTTCGAAATTTGAGACCCTGTTCTGTTCTGTAATTCAGTTCCTGTGTAGCCAAGTTTACATTCCGTGTATTACTGATATCTTATGATGTTTCTTTTTCTGTGTGACTTATTTCAGTTAGAATCATCATACCTGAATCCACTCATTGTGATGCTAACGGCCTGATGACATAGATTTCATTGCTGAGTGATATTGCTTTGTAAGTAAATACCACAACTTCTTTATCCATTTTTCACTTTCTGCGATGTTGAACTTGTACTGTAAACGAGGTTCTTGTAAACAGAGGCGTCCCAAACTTTGGGGTGGCTGTGTCTTTTTGATTTTAATTTCCCTAAGCTATAGGACCATAAGTGGCAGTGCCCTAGGCTCTGTTGCTTTGTTTTTTAGATGTTTCAGGAAACACCATACACTTCTCCCGAGTGTCTGTTGGCAATTTACATCCCGCCCATCAGCATAACAAGGCTCCCAGTTCTCCATGGCCTGTCCTGCCTTTCTGGATTTTACACTTTTTACAGATGGCCCTTTTGACCGGGGGGAAGTGAGACTTCATTGTAGTGCAGATTTCCTTTGCAAGCTTGCTTGGTTGGCCAAAAAGGGCGTATGCGTTTTTTCCTGAATATATTCAGGAAAAAACGCATACGCCCTTTTTGGCCAAGTGCATCATTGTGGACGTTCTGCCTCTTTTCCTATGCTTTCAATGCAATTCCAGTCTACCTCCTGAAATCGGTTTCCTGCAATTCTGCCCCGCTTTCAAGTCCTCTTGGCAGCCTTACTTCAGTCTATTTTTGGACGATAGCTGTCATTTATAACTCTGCAGGTTTGTGAATTACAGTGCCCCTGAGCTCCTTTCTTCAACTCGCTTTCTTTTGAGCTGGCCGCAACACTGCACGATGGCTTCAGGCCCTAATCTGGTTCCGGCCCGGCATGCTGAGCCTTTGGTTAATTCCTCTTCCTGGTGGGAAATGAGAGTTAAATTTGCCTGTCCAGACACCTCCAGCTAGCCTCTCATTGGTTTTCGCTATTCCTGTTCATCTTCCACAGAAATTGCAAACTGGGCCAAACAGGAGGTTAAAGGGACTGACTCTCCAAGTGGGGAGAGTGTTAGGAAAGCGTCTGGAATGTTGCACCCGAGTACCAGGGGAGGAAAACTGAGACATATTTGAACACGTCTCCCGATCACATGGTTGATTATACTCTAGGTTCCACATGCATGTTTTAGCTGAAGGAAGAATACCTTAAACCTGGGTAGTTGAAACCCGTGGAATGGGTACCATTCAATATGACTTCAAAGGGTCTTCATTTGCTCACCGCACCTCTCCAATCCTATCACTGCTGCGTTTATGCCCCTGTACACATGCTTGATTCTCTTTCGGAGACATAGCAATCCATAGGTTTTAAGATACTTACAAGTCAGGTACATTCTTAGGCGTTTAATATGGGGTGTTGAGTCCATTTCGTTGAGCAAGGAGTAGCTCTTGTCTATTCCATATTTGGCTTAAGGAACTTTATCTGTGCTCATTTCAATCTCTGGTTTTATGCAGCACCCCAACTCACCTTTACCCTTAAGCAAGAATAAGTTGTTTTTCTAAATTTGAGACCCTGTTCTGTTCTGTAATTCAGTTCCTGTGTAGCCAAGTTTGCATTCCGTGTATTACTGATATCTTATGATGTTTCTTTTTCTGTGTGACTTATTTCAGTTAGAATCATCATACCTGAATCCACTCATTGTGCTGCTAAGGGCCTGATGACATAGATTTCATTGCTGAGTGATATTGCTTTGTAAGTATATACCACAACTTCTTTATCCATTTTTCACTTTCTGCGATGTTGAACTTGTACTGTAAACGAGGTTCTTGTAAACAGAGGCGTCCCAAACTTTGGGGTGGCTGTGTCTTTTTGATTTTAATTTCCCTAAGCTATAGGACCATAAGTGGCAGTGCCCTAGGCTCTGTTGCTTTGTTTTTTAGATGTTTCAGGAAACACCATACACTTCTCCCATGTGTCTGTTGGCAATTTACATCCCGCCCATCAGCATAACAAGGCTCCCAGTTCTCAATTGCCTTTTGCCTTTCTGGATTTTACACTTTTTTCAGATGGCCCTTTTGACCGGGGGGAAGTGAGACTTCATTGTAGTGCAGATTTCCTTTGCAAGCTTGCTTGGTTGGCCAAAAAGGGCGTATGCGTTTTTTCCTGAATATATTCAGGAAAAAACGCATACGCCCTTTTTGGCCAAGTGCATCATTGTGGACGTTCTGCCTCTTTTCCTATGCTTTCAATGCAATTCCAGTCTACCTCCTGAAATCGGTTTCCTGCAATTCTGCCCCGCTTTCAAGTCCTCTTGGCAGCCTTACTTCAGTCTATTTTTGGACGATAGCTGTCATTTATAACTCTGCAGGTTTGTGAATTACAGTGCCCCTGAGCTCCTTTCTTCAACTCGCTTTCTTGTGACCTGGCCGCAACACCGCAGGATGGCTTCAGGCCCTAATCTGGTTCCGGCACGGCACGCTGAGCCTTTGGTTATTTCCTCTTCCTGGTGGGAAATGAGAGTTAAATTTGCCCGTCCAGACACCTCCAGCTAGTCTCTCATTGGTTCTCGCTATTCCTGTTCATCTTCCGCAGAAATTGCAAACTGGGCCAAACAGGAGGTTAAAGGGACTGACTCTCCAAGTGGGGAGAGTGTTAGTAAAGCGTCTGGAATGTTGCACCCGAGTACCAGGGGAGGAAAACTGAGACATATTTGAACACGTCTCCCGATCACATGGTTGATCATACTCTAGGTTCCACATGCATGTTTTAGCTGAAGGAAGAATACCTTAAACCTGGGTAGTTGAAACCCGTGGAATGGGTACCATGCAATATGACTTCAAAGGGTCTTCATTTGCTCACCGAACCTCTCCAATCCTATCACTGCTGCGTTTATGCCCCTGTACACATGC
The DNA here is from genome assembly GCF_951394435.1 of Stenella coeruleoalba. NCBI lineage: Eukaryota > Metazoa > Chordata > Mammalia > Artiodactyla > Delphinidae > Stenella > Stenella coeruleoalba. The sequence continues at coordinate 289,964 of NW_027646110.1, read as the reverse complement.
TTGATTCTCTTTCGGAGACATAGCAATCCATAGGTTTTAAGATACTTACTAGTCAGGTACATTCTTAGGCGTTTAATATGGGGTGTTGAGTCCATTTCGTTGAGCAAGGAGTAGCTCTTGTCTATTCCATATTTGACTTAAGGAACTTTATCTGTGCTCATTTCAATCTCTGGTTTTATGCAGCACCCCAACTCACCTTTACCCTTAAGCAAGAATAAGTTGGTTTTCTAAATTTGAGACCCTGTTCTGTTCTGTAATTCAGTTCCTGTGTAGCCAAGTTTACATTCCGTGTATTACTGATATCTTATGATGTTTCTTTTTCTGTGTGACTTATTTCAGTTAGAATTATCATACCTGAATCCACTCATTGTGCTGCTAAGGGCCTGATGACACAGATTTCATTGCTGAGTGATATTGCTTTGTAAGTAAATACCACAACTTCTTTATCCATTTTTCACTTTCTGCGATGTTGAACTTGTACTGTAAACGAGGTTCTTGTAAACAGAGCCGTTCCAAACTTTGGTGTGGCTCTGTCTTTTTGATTTTAATTTCCCTAAGCTATAGGACCATAAGTGGCAGTGCCCTAGGCTCTGTTGCTTTGTTTTTTAGATGTTTCAGGAAACACCATACACTCCTCCCGAGTGTCTGTTGGCAATTTACATCCCGCCCATCAGCATAACAAGGCTCCCAGTTCTCCATGGCCTGTCCTGCCTTTCTGGATTTTACACTTTTTTCAGATGGCCCTTTTGACCGGGGGGAAGTGAGACTTCATTGTAGTGCAGATTTCCTTTGCAAACTTGCTTGGTTGGCCAAAAAGGGCGTATGCGTTTTTTCCTGAATATATTCAGGAAAAAACGCATACGCCCTTTTTGGCCAAGTGCATCATTGTGGACGTTCTGCCTCTTTTCCTATGCTTTCAATGCAATTCCAGTCTACCTCTTGAAATCGGTGTCCTGCAATTCTGCCCCGCTTTCAAGTCCTCTTGGCAGCCTTACTTCAGTCTATTTTTGGACGATAGCTGTCATTTATAACTCTGCAGGTTTGTGAATTACAGTGCCCCTGAGCTCCTTTCTTCAACTCGCTTTCTTGTGACCTGGCCGCAACACAGCAGGATGGCTTCAGGCCCTAATCTGGTTCCGGCCCGGCATGCTGAGCCTTTGGTTAATTCCTCTTCCTTGTGGGAAATGAGAGTTAAATTTGCCCGTCCAGACACCTCCAGCTAGCCTGTCATTGGTTCTCGCTATTCCTGTTCATCTTCCGCAGAAATTGCAAACTGGGCCAAACAGGAGGTTAAAGGGACTGACTCTCCAAGTGGGGAGAGTGTTAGTAAAGCGTCTGGAATGTTGCACCCGAGTACCAGGGGAGGAAAACTGAGACATATTTGAACACGTCTCCCGATCACATGGTTGATCATACTCTAGGTTCCACATGCATGTTTTACCTGAAGGAAGAATACCTTAAACCTGGGTAGTTGAAACCCGTGGAATGGGTACCATTCAATATGACTTCAAAGGGTCTTCATTTGCTCACCGCACCTCTCCAATCCTATCACTGCTGCGTTTATGCCCCTGTACACATGCTTGATTCTCTTTCGGAGACATAGCAATCCATAGGTTTTAAGATACTTACAAGTCAGGTACATTCTTAGGCGTTTAATATGGGGTGTTGAGTCCATTTCGTTGAGCAAGGAGTAGCTCTTGTCTATTCCATATTTGGCTTAAGGAACTTTATCTGTGCTCATTTCAATCTCTGGTTTTATGCAGCACCCCAACTCACCTTTACCCTTAAGCAAGAATAAGTTGTTTTTCTAAATTTGAGACCCTGTTCTGTTCTGTAATTCAGTTCCTGTGTAGCCAAGTTTGCATTCCGTGTATTACTGATATCTTATGATGTTTCTTTTTCTGTGTGACTTATTTCAGTTAGAATCATCATACCTGAATCCACTCATTGTGCTGCTAAGGGCCTGATGACATAGATTTCATTGCTGAGTGATATTGCTTTGTAAGTATATACCACAACTTCTTTATCCATTTTTCACTTTCTGCGATGTTGAACTTGTACTGTAAACGAGGTTCTTGTAAACAGAGGCGTCCCAAACTTTGGGGTGGCTGTGTCTTTTTGATTTTAATTTCCCTAAGCTATAGGACCATAAGTGGCAGTGCCCTAGGCTCTGTTGCTTTGTTTTTTAGATGTTTCAGGAAACACCATACACTTCTCCCATGTGTCTGTTGGCAATTTACATCCCGCCCATCAGCATAACAAGGCTCCCAGTTCTCAATTGCCTTTTGCCTTTCTGGATTTTACACTTTTTTCAGATGGCCCTTTTGACCGGGGGGAAGTGAGACTTCATTGTAGTGCAGATTTCCTTTGCAAGCTTGCTTGGTTGGCCAAAAAGGGCGTATGCGTTTTTTCCTGAATATATTCAGGAAAAAACGCATACGCCCTTTTTGGCCAAGTGCATCATTGTGGACGTTCTGCCTCTTTTCCTATGCTTTCAATGCAATTCCAGTCTACCTCCTGAAATCGGTTTCCTGCAATTCTGCCCCGCTTTCAAGTCCTCTTGGCAGCCTTACTTCAGTCTATTTTTGGACGATAGCTGTCATTTATAACTCTGCAGGTTTGTGAATTACAGTGCCCCTGAGCTCCTTTCTTCAACTCGCTTTCTTGTGACCTGGCCGCAACACCGCAGGATGGCTTCAGGCCCTAATCTGGTTCCGGCACGGCACGCTGAGCCTTTGGTTATTTCCTCTTCCTGGTGGGAAATGAGAGTTAAATTTGCCCGTCCAGACACCTCCAGCTAGTCTCTCATTGGTTCTCGCTATTCCTGTTCATCTTCCGCAGAAATTGCAAACTGGGCCAAACAGGAGGTTAAAGGGACTGACTCTCCAAGTGGGGAGAGTGTTAGTAAAGCGTCTGGAATGTTGCACCCGAGTACCAGGGGAGGAAAACTGAGACATATTTGAACACGTCTCCCGATCACATGGTTGATCATACTCTAGGTTCCACATGCATGTTTTAGCTGAAGGAAGAATACCTTAAACCTGGGTAGTTGAAACCCGTGGAATGGGTACCATGCAATATGACTTCAAAGGGTCTTCATTTGCTCACCGAACCTCTCCAATCCTATCACTGCTGCGTTTATGCCCCTGTACACATGCTTGATTCTCTTTCGGAGACATAGCAATCCATAGGTTTTAAGATACTTACTAGTCAGGTACATTCTTAGGCGTTTAATATGCGGTGTTGAGTCCATTTCGTTGAGCAAGGAGTAGCTCTTGTCTATTCCATATTTGACTTAAGGAACTTTATCTGTGCTCATTTCAATCTCTGGTTTTATGCAGCACCCCAACTCACCTTTACCCTTAAGCAAGAATAAGTTGGTTTTCTAAATTTGAGACCCTGTTCTGTTCTGTAATTCAGTTCCTGTGTAGCCAAGTTTACATTCCGTGTATTACTGATATCTTATGATGTTTCTTTTTCTGTGTGACTTATTTCAGTTAGAATTATCATACCTGAATCCACTCATTGTGCTGCTAAGGGCCTGATGACACAGATTTCATTGCTGAGTGATATTGCTTTGTAAGTAAATACCACAACTTCTTTATCCATTTTTCACTTTCTGCGATGTTGAACTTGTACTGTAAACGAGGTTCTTGTAAACAGAGCCGTTCCAAACTTTGGTGTGGCTCTGTCTTTTTGATTTTAATTTCCCTAAGCTATAGGACCATAAGTGGCAGTGCCCTAGGCTCTGTTGCTTTGTTTTTTAGATGTTTCAGGAAACACCATACACTCCTCCCGAGTGTCTGTTGGCAATTTACATCCCGCCCATCAGCATAACAAGGCTCCCAGTTCTCCATGGCCTGTCCTGCCTTTCTGGATTTTACACTTTTTTCAGATGGCCCTTTTGACCGGGGGGAAGTGAGACTTCATTGTAGTGCAGATTTCCTTTGCAAACTTGCTTGGTTGGCCAAAAAGGGCGTATGCGTTTTTTCCTGAATATATTCAGGAAAAAACGCATACGCCCTTTTTGGCCAAGTGCATCATTGTGGACGTTCTGCCTCTTTTCCTATGCTTTCAATGCAATTCCAGTCTACCTCTTGAAATCGGTGTCCTGCAATTCTGCCCCGCTTTCAAGTCCTCTTGGCAGCCTTACTTCAGTCTATTTTTGGACGATAGCTGTCATTTATAACTCTGCAGGTTTGTGAATTACAGTGCCCCTGAGCTCCTTTCTTCAACTCGCTTTCTTGTGACCTGGCCGCAACACAGCAGGATGGCTTCAGGCCCTAATCTGGTTCCGGCCCGGCATGCTGAGCCTTTGGTTAATTCCTCTTCCTTGTGGGAAATGAGAGTTAAATTTGCCCGTCCAGACACCTCCAGCTAGCCTGTCATTGGTTCTCGCTATTCCTGTTCATCTTCCGCAGAAATTGCAAACTGGGCCAAACAGGAGGTTAAAGGGACTGACTCTCCAAGTGGGGAGAGTGTTAGTAAAGCGTCTGGAATGTTGCACCCGAGTACCAGGGGAGGAAAACTGAGACATATTTGAACACGTCTCCCGATCACATGGTTGATCATACTCTAGGTTCCACATGCATGTTTTACCTGAAGGAAGAATACCTTAAACCTGGGTAGTTGAAACCCGTGGAATGGGTACCATGCAATATGACTTCAAAGGGTCTTCATTTGCTCACCGCACCTCTCCAATCCTATCACTGCTGCATTTATGCCCCTGTACACATGCTTGATTCTCTTTCGGAGACATAGCAATCCATAGGTTTTAAGATACTTACTAGTCAGGTACATTCTTAGGCGTTTAATATGGGGTGTTGAGTCCATTTCGTTGAGCAAGGAGTAGCTCTTGTCTATTCCATATTTGGCTTAAGGAACTTTATCTGTGCTCATTTCAATCTCTGGTTTTATGCAGCACCCCAACTCACCTTTACCCTTAAGCAAGAATAAGTTGGTTTTCTAAATTTGAGACCCTGTTCTGTTCTGTAATTCAGTTCCTGTGTAGCCAAGTTTACATTCCGTGTATTACTGATATCTTATGATGTTTCTTTTTCTGTGTGACTTATTTCAGTTAGAATCATCATACCTGAATCCACTCATTGTGCTGCTAAGGGCCTGATGACACAGATTTCATTGCTGAGTGATATTGCTTTGTAAGTAAATACCACAACTTCTTTATCCATTTTTCACTTTCTGCGATGTTGAACTTGTACTGTAAACGAGGTTCTTGTAAACAGAGCCGTTCCAAACTTTGGGGTGGCTGTGTCTTTTTGATTTTAATTTCCCTAAGCTATAGGACCATAAGTGGAAGTGCCCTAGGTTCTGTTGCTTTGTTTTTTAGATGTTTCAGGAAACACCATACACTTCTCCCGAGTGGTTGTTGGCAATTTACATCCCGCCCATCAGCATAACAAGGCTGCCAGTTCTCCATGGCCTGTCCTGCCTTTCTGGATTTTACACTTTTTTCAGATGGCCCTTTTGACCGGGGGGAAGTGAGACTTCATTGTAGTGCAGATTTCCTTTGCAAGCTTGCTTGGTTGGCCAAAAAGGGCGTATGCGTTTTTTCTTGAATATATTCAGGAAAAAACGCATACGCCCTTTTTGGCCAAGTGCATCATTGTGGACGTTCTGCCTCTTTTCCTATGCTTTCAATGCAATTCCAGTCTACCTCCTGAAATTGGTTTCCTGCAATTCTGCCCCGCTTTCAAGTCCTCTTGGCAGCCTTACTTCAGTCTATTTTTGGACGATAGCTGTCATTTATAACTCTGCAGGTTTGTGAATTACAGTGCCCCTGAGCTCCTTTCTTCAACTCGCTTTCTTGTGACCTGGCCGCAACACCGCAGGATGGCTTCAGGCCCTAATCAGGTTCCGGCCCGGCATGCTGAGCCTTTGGTTAATTCCTCTTCCTGGTGGGAAATGAGAGTTAAATTTGCCCATCCAGACACCTCCAGCTAGCCTCTCATTGGTTTTCGCTATTCCTGTTCATCTTCCACAGAAATTGCAAACTGGGCCAAACAGGAGGTTAAAGGGACTGACTCTCCAAGTGGCGAGAGTGTTAGTAAAGCGTCTGGAATGTTGCACCCGAGTACCAGGGGAGGAAAACTGAGACATATTTGAACACGTCTCCCGATCACATGGTTGATCATACTCTAGGTTCCACATGCATGTTTTAGCTGAAGGAAGAATACATTAAACCTGGGTAGTTGAAACCCGTGGAATGGGTACCATGCAATATGACTTCAAAGGGTCTTCATTTGCTCACCGCACCTCTCTAATCCTATCACTGCTGCGTTTATGCCCCTGTACACATGCTTGATTCTCTTTCGGAGACATAGCAATCCATAGGTTTTAAGATACTTACTAGTCAGGTACATTCTTAGGCGTTTAATATGGGGTGTTGAGTCCATTTCGTTGAGCAAGGAGTAGCTCTTGTCTATGCCATATTTGGCTTAAGGAACTTTATGTGTGCTCATTTCAATCTCTGGTTTTATGCAGCACCCCAACTCACCTTTACCCTTAAGCAAGCATAAGTTGGTTTTCTAAATTTGAGACCCTGTTCTGTTCTGTAATTCATTTCCTGTGTAGCCAAGTTTACATTCCATGTATTACTGATATCTTATGATGTTTCTTTTTCTGTGTGACTTATTTCAGTTAGAATCATCGTACCTGAATCCACTCATTGTGCTGCTAAGGGCGTGATGTCACAGATTTCATTGCTGAGTGATATTGCTTTGTAAGTAAATACCACATCTTCTTTATCCATTTTTCAGTTTCTGCGATGTTGAACTTGTACTGTAAACGAGGTTCTTGTAAACAGAGCCGTTCCAAACTTTGGGGTGGCTGTGTCTTTTTGATTTTAATTTCCCTAAGCTATAGGACCATAAGTGGAAGTGCCCTAGGTTCTGTTGCTTTGTTTTTTAGATGTTTCAGGAAACACCATACACTTCTCCCGAGTGGTTGTTGGCAATTTACATCCCGCCCATCAGCATAACAAGGCTCCCAGTTCTCCATGGCCTGTCCTGCCTTTCTGGATTTTACACTTTTTTCAGATGGCCCTTTTGACCGGGGGGAAGTGAGACTTCATTGTAGTGCAGATTTCCTTTGCAAGCTTGCTTGGTTGGCCAAAAAGGGCGTATGCGTTTTTTCCTGAATATATTCAGGAAAAAACGCATACGCCCTTTTTGGCCAAGTGCATCATTGTGGACGTTCTGCCTCTTTTCCTATGCTTTCAATGCAATTCCAGTCTACCTCCTGAAATCGGTTTCCTGCAATTCTGCCCCGCTTTCAAGTGCTCTTGGCAGCCTTACTTCAGTCTATTTTTGGACGATAGCTGTCATTTATAACTCTGCAGGTTTGTGAATTACAGTGCCCCTGAGCTCCTTTGTTCAACTCGCTTTCTTTTGAGCTGGCCGCAACACCGCAGGATGGCTTCAGGCCCTAATCTGGTTCCGGTACGGCACGCTGAGCCTTTGGTTATTTCCTCTTCCTGGTGGGAAATGAGAGTTAAATTTGCCCGTCCAGACACCTCCAGCTAGCCTCTCATTGGTTCTCGCTATTCCTGTTCATCTTCCGCAGAAATTGCAAACTGGGCCAAACAGGAGGTTAAAGGCGCTGACTCTCCAAGTGGGGAGAGTGTTACTAAAGCGTCTGGAATGTTGCACCCGAGTACCAGGGGAGGAAAACTGAGACATATTTGAACACGTCTCCCGTTCACATGGTTGATCATACTTGGGTTCCACATGCATGTTTTAGCTGAAGGAAGAATACCTTAAACCTGGAGAGTTGAGACCCGTGTAATGGGTACCATGCAATATGACTTCAAAGGGTCTTCATTTGCTCACCGAACCTCTCCAATCCTATCACTGCTGCGTTTATGCCCCTGTACACATGCTTGATTCTCTTTTGGAGACATAGCAATCCATAGGTTTTACGATACTTACTAGTCAGGTACATTCTTAGGCGTTTAATATGGGGTGTTGAGTCCATTTCGTTGAGCAAGGAGTAGCTCTTGTCTATTCCATATTTGGCTTAAGGAACTTTATCTGTGCTCATTTCAATCTCTGGTTTTATGCAGCACCCCAACTCACCTTTACCCTTAAGCAAGCATAAGTTGGTTTTCGAAATTTGAGACCCTGTTCTGTTCTGTAATTCAGTTCCTGTGTAGCCAAGTTTACATTCCGTGTATTACTGATATCTTATGATGTTTCTTTTTCTGTGTGACTTATTTCAGTTAGAATCATCATACCTGAATCCACTCATTGTGATGCTAACGGCCTGATGACATAGATTTCATTGCTGAGTTATATTGCTTTGTAAGTAAATACCACAACTTCTTTATCCATTTTTCACTTTCTGCGATGTTGAACTTGTACTGTAAACGAGGTTCTTGTAAACAGAGGCGTCCCAAACTTTGGGGTGGCTGTGTCTTTTTGATTTTAATTTCCCTAAACTATAGGACCATAAGTGGCAGTGCCCTAGGCTCTGTTGCTTTGTTTTTTAGATGTTTCAGGAAACACCATACACTTCTCCCGAGTGTCTGTTGGCAATTTACATCCCGCCCATCAGCATAACAAGGCTCCCAGTTCTCCATGGCCTGTCCTGCCTTTCTGGATTTTACACTTTTTTCAGATGGCCCTTTTGACCGGGGGGAAGTGAGACTTCATTGTAGTGCAGATTTCCTTTGCAAGCTTGCTTGGTTGGCCAAAAAGGGCGTATACGTTTTTTCCTGAATATATTCAGGAAAAAACGCATACGCCCTTTTTGGCCAAGTGCATCATTGTGGACGTTCTGCCTCTTTTCCTATGCTTTCAATGCAATTCCAGTCTACCTCCTGAAATCGGTTTCCTGCAATTCTGCCCCGCTTTCAAGTCCTCTTGGCAGCCTTACTTCAGTCTATTTTTGGACGATAGCTGTCATTTATAACTCTGCAGGTTTGTGAATTACAGTGCCCCTGAGCTCCTTTCTTCAACTCGCTTTCTTGTGACCTGGCCGCAACACCGCAGGATGGCTTCAGGCCCTAAACTGGTTCCGGCCCGGCATGCTGAGCCTTTCGTTAATTCCTCTTCCTGGTGGGAAATGAGAGTTAAATTTGCCTGTCCAGACACCTCCAGCTAGCCTCTCATTGGTTTTCACTATTCCTGTTCATCTTCCGCAGAAATTGCAAACTGGGCCAAACAGGAGGTTAAAGGGACTGACTCTCCAAGTGGGGAGAGTGTTAGGAAAGCGTCTGGAATGTTGCACCCGAGTACCAGGGGAGGAAAACTGAGACATATTTGAACACGTCTCCCGATCACATGGTTGATTATACTCTAGGTTCCACATGCATGTTTTAGCTGAAGGAAGAATACCTTAAACCTGGGTAGTTGAAACCCGTGGAATGGGTACCATTCAATATGACTTCAAAGGGTCTTCATTTGCTAACCGCACCTCTCCAATCCTATCACTGCTGCGTTTATGCCCCTGTACACATGCTTGATTCTCTTTCGGAGACATAGCAATCCATAGGTTTTAAGATACTTACAAGTCAGGGACATTCTTAGGCGTTTAATATGCGGTGTTGAGTCCATTTCGTTGAGCAAGGAGTAGCTCTTGTCTATTCCATATTTGGCTTAAGGAACTTTATCTGTGCTCATTTCAATCTCTGGTTTTATGCAGCACCCCAACTCACCTTTACCCTTAAGCAAGCATAAGTTGGTTTTCTAAATTTGAGACCCTGTTCTGTTCTGTAATTCAGTTCCTGTGTAGCCAAGTTTGCATTCCGTGTATTACTGATATCTTATGATGTTTCTTTTTCTGTGTGACTTATTTCAGTTAGAATCATCATACCTGAATCCACTCATTGTGCTGCTAAGGGCCTGATGACATAGATTTCATTGCTGAGTGATATTGCTTTGTAAGTGAATACCACAACTTCTTTATCCATTTTTCACTTTCTGCGATGTTGAACTTGTACTGTAAACGAGGTTCTTGTAAACAGAGGCGTCCCAAACTTTGGGGTGGCTGTGTCTTTTTGATTTTAATTTCCCTAAGCTATAGGACCATAAGTGGCAGTGCCCTAGGCTCTGTTGCTTTGTTTTTTAGATGTTTCAGGAAACACCATACACTTCTCCCATGTGTCTGTTGGCAATTTACATCCCGCCCATCAGCATAACAAGGCTCCCAGTTCTCAATTGCCTTTTGCCTTTCTGGATTTTACACTTTTTTCAGATGGCCCTTTTGACCGGGGGGAAGTGAGACTTCATTGTAGTGCAGATTTCCTTTGCAAGCTTGCTTGGTTGGCCAAAAAGTGCGTATGCGTTTTTTCCTGAATATATTCAGGAAAAAATGCATACGCCCTTTTTGGCCAAGTGCATCATTGTGGACGTTCTGCCTCTTTTCCTATGCTTTCAATGCAATTCCAGTCTACCTCCTGAAATCAGTTTCCTGCAATTCTGCCCCGCTTTCAAGTCCTCTTGGCAGCCTTACTTCAGTCTATTTTTGGACGATAGCTGTCATTTATAACTCTGCAGGTTTGTGAATTACAGTGCCCCTGAGCTCCTTTCTTCAACTCGCTTTCTTGTGACCTGGCCGCAACACCGCAGGATGGCTTCAGGCCCTAATCTGGTTCCGGCACGGCACGCTGAGCCTTTGGTTATTTCCTCTTCCTGGTGGGAAATGAGAGTTAAATTTGCCCGTCCAGACACCTCCAGCTAGTCTCTCATTGGTTCTCGCTATTCCTGTTCATCTTCCGCAGAAATTGCAAACTGGGCCAAACAGGAGGTTAAAGGGACTGACTCTCCAAGTGGGGAGAGTGTTAGTAAAGCGTCTGGAATGTTGCACCCAAGTACCAGGGGAGGAAAACTGAGACATATTTGAACACGTCTCCCGATCACATGGTTGATCATACTCTAGGTTCCACATGCATGTTTTAGCTGAAGGAAGAATACCTTAAACCTGGGTAGTTGAAACCCGTGGAATGGGTACCATGCAATATGACTTCAAAGGGTCTTCATTTGCTCACCGAACCTCTCCAATCCTATCACTGCTGCGTTTATGCCCCTGTACACATGCTTGATTCTCTTTCGGAGACATAGCAATTCATAGGTTTTAAGATACTTACTAGTCAGGTACATTCTTAGGCGTTTAATATGGGGTGTTGAGTCCATTTCGTTGAGCAAGGAGTAGCTCTTGTCTATTCCATATTTGACTTAAGGAAATTTATCTGTGCTCATTTCAATCTCTGGTTTTATGCAGCACCCCAACTCACCTTTACCCTTAAGCAAGCATAAGTTGGTTTTCTAAATTTGAGACCCTGTTCTGTTCTGTAATTCAGTTCCTGTGTAGCCAAGTTTCCATTCCGTGTATTACTGATATCTTATGATGTTTCTTTTTCTGTGTGACTTATTTCAGTTAGAATCATCATACCTGAATCCACTCATTGTGCTGCTAAGGGCCTGATGACACAGATTTCATTGCTGAGTGATATTGCTTTGTAAGTAAATACCACAACTTCTTTATCCATTTTTCACTTTCTGCGATGTTGAACTTGTACTGTAAACGAGGTTCTTGTAAACAGAGCCGTTCCAAACTTTGGTGTGGCTGTGTCTTTTTGATTTTAATTTCCCTAAGCTATAGGACCATAAGTGGCAGTGCCCTAGGCTCTGTTGCTTTGTTTTTTAGATGTTTCAGGAAACACCATACACTCCTCCCGAGTGTCTGTTGGCAATTTACATCCCGCCCATCAGCATAACAAGGCTCCCAGTTCTCCATGGCCTGTCCTGCCTTTCTGGATTTTACACTTTTTTCAGATGGCCCTTTTGACTGGGGGGAAGTGAGACTTCATTGTAGTGCAGATTTCCTTTGCAAGCTTGCTTGGTTGGCCAAAAAGGGCGTATGCGTTTTTTCCTGAATATATTCAGGAAAAAACACATACGCCCTTTTTGGCCAAGTGCATCATTGTGGACGTTCTGCCTCTTTTCCTATGCTTTCAATGCAATTCCAGTCTACCTCTTGAAATCGGTGTCCTGCAATTCTGCCCCGCTTTCAAGTCCTCTTGGCAGCCTTACTTCAGTCTATTTTTGGACGATAGCTGTCATTTATAACTCTGCAGGTTTGTGAATTACAGTGCCCCTGAGCTCCTTTCTTCAACTCGCTTTCTTGTGACCTGGCCGCAACACAGCAGGATGGCTTCAGGCCCTAATCTGGTTCCGGCCCGGCATGCTGAGCCTTTGGTTAATTCCTCTTCCTTGTGGGAAATGAGAGTTAAATTTGCCCGTCCAGACACCTCCAGCTAGCCTCTCATTGGTTCTCGCTATTCCTGTTCATCTTCCGCAGAAATTGCAAACTGGGCCAAACAGGAGGTTAAAGGGACTGACTCTCCAAGTGGGGAGAGTGTTAGTAAAGCGTCTGGAATGTTGCACCCGAGTACCAGGGGAGGAAAACTGAGACATATTTGAACACGTCTCCCGATCACATGGTTGATCATACTCTAGGTTCCACATGCATGTTTTAGCTGAAGGAAGAATACCTTAAACCTGGGTAGTTGAAACCCGTGGAATGGGTACCATGCAATATGACTTCAAAGGGTCTTCATTTGCTCACCGCACCTCACCAATCCTATCACTGCTGCGTTTATGCCCCTGTACAGATGCTTGATTCTCTTTCGGAGACATAGCAATCCATAGGTTTTAAGATACTTACTAGTCAGGTACATTCTTAGGCGTTTAATATGGGGTGTTGAGTCCATTTCGTTGAGCAAGGAGTAGCTCTTGTCTATGCCATATTTGACTTAAGGAACTTTATCTGTGCTCATTTCAATCTCTGGTTTTATGCAGCACCCCAACTCACCTTTACCCTTAAGCAAGAATAAGTTGGTTTTCTAAATTTGAGACCCTGTTCTGTTCTGTAATTCAGTTCCTGTGTAGCCAAGTTTACATTCCGTGTATTACTGATATCTTATGATGTTTCTTTTTCTGTGTGACTTATTTCAGTTAGAATCATCATACCTGAATCCACTCATTGTGCTGCTAAGGGCCTGATGACACAGATTTCATTGCTGAGTGATATTGCTTTGTAAGTAAATACCACAACTTCTTTATCCATTTTTCACTTTCTGCGATGTTGAACTTGTACTGTAAACGAGGTTCTTGTAAACAGAGCCGTTCCAAACTTTGGGGTGGCTGTGTCTTTTTGATTTTAATTTCCCTAAGCTATAGAACCATAAGTGGCAGTGCCCTAGGCTCTGTTGCTTTGTTTTTTAGATGTTTCAGGAAACACCATACACTCCTCCCGAGTGTCTGTTGGCAATTTACATCCCGCCCATCAGCATAACAAGGCTCCCAGTTCTCCATGGCCTGTCCTGCCTTTCTGGATTTTACACTTTTTTCAGATGGCCCTTTTGACCGGGGGGAAGTGAGACTTCATTGTAGTGCAGATTTCCTTTGCAAACTTGCTTGGTTGGCCAAAAAGGGCGTATGCGTTTTTTCCTGAATATATTCAGGAAAAAACGCATACGCCCTTTCTGGCCAAGTGCATCATTGTGGACGTTCTGCCTCTTTTCCTATGCTTTCAATGCAATTCCAGTCTACCTCTTGAAATCGGTGTCCTGCAATTCTGCCCCGCTTTCAAGTCCTCTTGGCAGCCTTACTTCAGTCTATTTTTGGACGATAGCTGTCATTTATAACTCTGCAGGTTTGTGAATTACAGTGCCCCTGAGCTCCTTTCTTCAACTCGCTTTCTTGTGACCTGGCCGCAACACAGCAGGATGGCTTCAGGCCCTAATCTGGTTCCGGCCCGGCATGCTGAGCCTTTGGTTAATTCCTCTTCCTTGTGGGAAATGAGAGTTAAATTTGCCCGTCCAGACACCTCCAGCTAGCCTCTCATTGGTTCTCGCTATTCCTGTTCATCTTCCGCAGAAATTGCAAACTGGGCCAAACAGGAGGTTAAAGGGACTGACTCTCCAAGTGGGGAGAGTGTTAGTAAAGCGTCTGGAATGTTGCACCCGAGTACCAGGGGAGGAAAACTGAGACATATTTAAACACGTCTCCCGATCACATGGTTGATCATACTCTAGGTTCCACATGCATATTTTAGCTGAAGGAAGAATACCTTAAACCTGGAGAGTTGAGACCCGTGTAATGGGTACCATGCAATATGACTTCAAAGGGTCTTCATTTGCTCACCGAACCTCTCCAATCCTATCACTGCTGCGTTTATGCCCCTGTACACATGCTTGATTCTCTTTCGGAGACATAGCAATCCATAGGTTTTAAGATACTTACTAGTCAGGTACATTCTTAGGCGTTTAATATGGGGTGTTCAGTCCATTTCGTTGAGCAAGGAGTAGCTCTTGTCTATTCCATATTTGGCTTAAGGAACTTTATCTGTGCTCATTTCAATCTCTGGTTTTATGCAGCACCCCAACTCACCTTTACCCTTAAGCAAGAATAAGTTGGTTTTCTAAATTTGAGACCCTGTTCTGTTCTGTAATTCAGTTCCTGTGTAGCCAAGTTTACATTCCGTGTATTACTGATATCTTATGATGTTTCTTTTTCTGTGTGACTTATTTCAGTTAGAATCATCATACCTGAATCCACTCATTGTGCTGCTAAGGGCCTGATGACACAGATTTCATTGCTGAGTGATATTGCTTTGTAAGTAAATACCACAACTTCTTTATCCATTTTTCACTTTCTGCGTTGTTGAACTTGTACTGTAAACGAGGTTCCTGTAAACAGAGCCGTTCCAAACTTTGGGGTGGCTGTGTCTTTTTGATTTTAATTTCCCTAAGCTATAGGACCATAAGTGGCAGTGCCCTAGGCTCTGTTGCTTTGTTTTTTAGATGTTTCAGGAAACACCATACACTTCTCCCAAGTGTCTGTTGGCAATTTACATCCCGCCCATCAGCATAACAAGGCTCCCAGTTCTCAATGGCCTGTTGCCTTTCTGGATTTTACACTTTTTTCAGATGGCCCTTTTGGCCGGGGGGAAGTGAGACTTCATTGTAGTGCAGATTTCCTTTGCAAGCTTGCTTGGTTGGCCAAAAAGGGCGTATGCGTTTTTTCCTGAATATATTCAGGAAAAAACGCATACGCCCTTTTTGGCCAAGTGCATCATTGTGGACGTTCTGCCTCTTTTCCTATGCTTTCAATGCAATTCCAGTCTACCTCCTGAAATCGGTTTCCTGCAATTCTGCCCCGCTTTCAAGTCCTCTTGGCAGCCTTACTTCAGTCTATTTTTGGACGATAGCTGTCATTTATAACTCTGCAGGTTTGTGAATTACAGTGCCCCTGAGTCCTTTCTTCAACTCGCTTTCTTGTGAGCTGGCCGCAACACCGCAGGATGGCTTCAGGCCCTAATCTGGTTCCGGCCCGGCATGCTGAGCCTTTGGTTAATTCCTCTTCCTGGTGGGAAATGAGAGTTAAATTTGCCCGTCCAGACACCTCCAGCTAGCCTCTCATTGGTTCTCGCTATTCCTGTTCATCTTCCACAGAAATTGCAAACTGGGCCAAACAGGAGGTTAAAGGCGCTGACTCTCCAAGTGGGGAGAGTGTTAGTAAAGCGTCTGGAATGTTGCACCCGAGTACCAGGGGAGGAAAACTGAGACATATTTGAACACGTCTCCCGATCACATGGTTGATCATACTCTAGGTTCCACATGCATGTTTTAGCTGAAGGAAGAATACCTTAAACCTGGGTAGTTGAAACCCGTGGAATGGGTACCATGCAATATGACTTCAAAGGGTCTTCATTTGCTCACCGCACCTCTCCAATCCTATCACTGCTGCGTTTATGCCCCTGTACACATGCTTGATTCTCTTTCGGAGACATAGCAATCCATAGGTTTTAAGATACTTACTAGTCAGGTACATTCTTAGGCGTTTAATATGGGGTGTTGAGTCCATTTCGTTGAGCAAGGAGTAGCTCTTGTCTATTCCATATTTGGCTTAAGGAACTTTATCTGTGCTCATTTCAATCTCTGGTTTTATGCAGCACCCCAACTCACCTTTACCCTTAAGCAAGCATAAGTTGGTTTTCTAAATTTGAGACCCTGTTCTGTTCTGTAATTCAGTTCCTGTGTAGCCAAGTTTCCATTCCGTGTATTACTGATATCTTATGATGTTTCTTTTTCTGTGTGACTTATTTCAGTTAGAATCATCATACCTGAATCCACTCATTGTGCTGCTAAGGGCCTGATGACACAGATTTCATTGCTGAGTGATATTGCTTGTAAGTCAATACCACAACTTCTTTATCCATTTTTCACTTTCTGCGATGTTGAACTTGTACTGTAAACGAGGTTCTTGTAAACAGAGCCGTTCCAAACTTTGGGGTGGCTGTGTCTTTTTGATTTTAATTTCCCTAAGCTATAGGACCATAAGTGGCATTGCCCTAGGCTCTGTTGCTTTGTTTTTTAGATGTTTCAGGAAACACCATACACTTCTCCCAAGTGTCTGTTGGCAATTTACATCTCGCCCATCAGCATAACAAGGCTCCCAGTTCTCAATGGCCTGTTGCCTTTCTGGATTTTACACTTTTTTCAGATGGCCCTTTTGGCCGGGGGGAAGTGAGACTTCATTGTAGTGCAGATTTCCTTTGCAAGCTTGCTTGGTTGGCCAAAAAGGGCGTATGCGTTTTTTCCTGAATATATTCAGGAGAAAACGCATACGCCCTTTTTGGCCAAGTGCATCATTGTGGACGTTCTGCCTCTTTTCCTATGCTTTCAATGCAATTCCAGTCTACCTCCTGAAATCGGTTTCCTGCAATTCTGCCCCGCTTTCAAGTCCTCTTGGCAGCCTTACTTCAGTCTATTTTTGGACGATAGCTGTCATTTATAACTCTGCAGGTTTGTGAATTACAGTGCCCCTGAGCTCCTTTCTTCAACTCGCTTTCTTGTGACCTGGCCGCAACACCGCAGGATGGCTTCAGGCCCTAATCTGGTTCCGGCCCAGCATGCTGAGCCTTTGGTTAATTCCTCTTCCTGGTGGGAAATGAGAGTTAAATTTGCCCGTCCAGACACCTCCAGCTAGCCTCTCATTGGTTCTCGCTATTCCTGTTCATCTTCCGCAGAAATTGCAAACTGGGCCAAACAGGAGGTTAAAGGGACTGACTCTCCAAGTGGGGAGAGTGTTAGTAAAGCATCTGGAATGTTGCACCCGAGTACCAGGGGAGGAAAACTGAGACATATTTGAACACGTCTCCCGATCACATGGTTGATCATACTCTAGGTTCCAAATGCATGTTTTAGCTGAAGGAAGAATACCTTAAACCTGGGTAGTTGAAACCCGTGGAATGGGTACCATGCAATATGACTTCAAAGGGTCTTCATTTGCTCACCGAACCTCTCCAATCCTATCACTGCTGCGTTTATGCCCCTGTACACATGCTTGATTCTCTTTCGGAGACATAGCAATCCATAGGTTTTAAGATACTTACTAGTCAGGTACATTCTTAGGCGTTTAATATGGGGTGTTGAGTCCATTTCGTTGAGCAAGGAGTAGCTCTTGTCTATTCCATATTTGGCTTAAGGAACTTTATCTGTGCTCATTTCAATCTCTGGTTTTATGCAGCACCCCAACTCACCTTTACCCTTAAGCAAGAATAAGTTGGTTTTCTAAATTTGAGACCCTGTTCTGTTCTGTAATTCAGTTCCTGTGTAGCCAAGTTTACATTCCGTGTATTACTGATATCTTATGATGTTTCTTTTTCTGTGTGACTTATTTCAGTTCGAATCATCATACCTGAATCCACTCATTGTGCTGCTAAGGGCCTGATGACACAGATTTCATTGCTGAGTGATATTGCTTTGTAAGTAAATACCACAACTTCTTTATCCATTTTTCACTTTCTGCGTTGTTGAACTTGTACTGTAAACGAGGTTCCTGTAAACAGAGCCGTTCCAAACTTTGGGGTGGCTGTGTCTTTTTGATTTTAATTTCCCTAAGCTATAGGACCATAAGTGGCAGTGCCCTAGGCTCTGTTGCTTTGTTTTTTAGATGTTTCAGGAAACACCATACACTTCTCCCAAGTGTCTGTTGGCAATTTACATCCCGCCCATCAGCATAACAAGGCTCCCAGTTCTCAATGGCCTGTTGCCTTTCTGGATTTTACACTTTTTTCAGATGGCCCTTTTGGCCGGGGGGAAGTGAGACTTCATTGTAGTGCAGATTTCCTTTGCAAGCTTGCTTGGTTGGCCAAAAAGGGCGTATGCGTTTTTTCCTGAATATATTCAGGAAAAAACGCATACGCCCTTTTTGGCCAAGTGCATCATTGTGGACGTTCTGCCTCTTTTCCTATGCTTTCAATGCAATTCCAGTCTACCTCCTGAAATCGGTTTCCTGCAATTCTGCCCCGCTTTCAAGTCCTCTTGGCAGCCTTACTTCAGTCTATTTTTGGACGATAGCTGTCATTTATAACTCTGCAGGTTTGTGAATTACAGTGCCCCTGAGTCCTTTCTTCAACTCGCTTTCTTGTGACCTGGCCGCAACACCGCAGGATGGCTTCAGGCCCTAATCTGGTTCCGGCCCGGCATGCTGAGCCTTTGGTTAATTCCTCTTCCTGGTGGGAAATGAGAGTTAAATTTGCCCGTCCAGACACCTCCAGCTAGCCTCTCATTGGTTCTCGCTATTCCTGTTCATCTTCCACAGAAATTGCAAACTGGGCCAAACAGGAGGTTAAAGGCGCTGACTCTCCAAGTGGGGAGAGTGTTAGTAAAGCGTCTGGAATGTTGCACCCGAGTACCAGGGGAGGAAAACTGAGACATATTTGAACACGTCTCCCGATCACATGGTTGATCATACTCTAGGTTCCACATGCATGTTTTAGCTGAAGGAAGAATACCTTAAACCTGGGTAGTTGAAACCCGTGGAATGGGTACCATGCAATATGACTTCAAAGGGTCTTCATTTGCTCACCGAACCTCTCCAATCCTATCACTGCTGCGTTTATGCCCCTGTACACATGCTTGATTCTCTTTCGGAGACATAGCAATCCATAGGTTTTAAGATACTTACTAGTCAGGTACATTCTTAGGCGTTTAATATGGGGTGTTGAGTCCATTTCGTTGAGCAAGGAGTAGCTCTTGTCTATTCCATATTTGGCTTAAGGAACTTTATCTGTGCTCATTTCAATCTCTGGTTTTATGCAGCACCCCAACTCACCTTTACCCTTAAGCAAGCATAAGTTGGTTTTCTAAATTTGAGACCCTGTTCTGTTCTGTAATTCAGTTCCTGTGTAGCCAAGTTTCCATTCCGTGTATTACTGATATCTTATGATGTTTCTTTTTCTGTGTGACTTATTTCAGTTAGAATCATCATACCTGAATCCACTCATTGTGCTGCTAAGGGCCTGATGACACAGATTTCATTGCTGAGTGATATTGCTTGTAAGTCAATACCACAACTTCTTCATCCATTTTTCACTTTCTGTGATGTTGAACTTGTACTGTAAACGAGGTTCTTGTAAACAGAGCCGTTCCAAACTTTGGGGTGGCTGTGTCTTTTTGATTTTAATTTCCCTAAGCTATAGGACCATAAGTGGCATTGCCCTAGGCTCTGTTGCTTTGTTTTTTAGATGTTTCAGGAAACACCATACACTTCTCCCAAGTGTCTGTTGGCAATTTACATCTCGCCCATCAGCATAACAAGGCTCCCAGTTCTCAATGGCCTGTTGCCTTTCTGGATTTTACACTTTTTTCAGATGGCCCTTTTGGCCGGGGGGAAGTGAGACTTCATTGTAGTGCAGATTTCCTTTGCAAGCTTGCTTGGTTGGCCAAAAAGGGCGTATGCGTTTTTTCCTGAATATATTCAGGAGAAAACGCATACGCCCTTTTTGGCCAAGTGCATCATTGTGGACGTTCTGCCTCTTTTCCTATGCTTTCAATGCAATTCCAGTCTACCTCCTGAAATCGGTTTCCTGCAATTCTGCCCCGCTTTCAAGTCCTCTTGGCAGCCTTACTTCAGTCTATTTTTGGACGATAGCTGTCATTTATAACTCTGCAGGTTTGTGAATTACAGTGCCCCTGAGCTCCTTTCTTCAACTCGCTTTCTTGTGACCTGGCCGCAACACCGCAGGATGGCTTCAGGCCCTAATCTGGTTCCGGCCCAGCATGCTGAGCCTTTGGTTAATTCCTCTTCCTGGTGGGAAATGAGAGTTAAATTTGCCCGTCCAGACACCTCCAGCTAGCCTCTCATTGGTTCTCGCTATTCCTGTTCATCTTCCGCAGAAATTGCAAACTGGGCCAAACAGGAGGTTAAAGGGACTGACTCTCCAAGTGGGGAGAGTGTTAGTAAAGCGTCTGGAATGTTGCACCCGAGTACCAGGGGAGGAAAACTGAGACATATTTGAACACGTCTCCCGATCACATGGTTGATCATACTCTAGGTTCCAAATGCATGTTTTAGCTGAAGGAAGAATACCTTAAACCTGGGTAGTTGAAACCCGTGGAATGGGTACCATGCAATATGACTTCAAAGGGTCTTCATTTGCTCACCGAACCTCTCCAATCCTATCACTGCTGCGTTTATGCCCCTGTACACATGCTTGATTCTCTTTCGGAGACATAGCAATCCATAGGTTTTAAGATACTTACTAGTCAGGTACATTCTTAGGCGTTTAATATGGGGTGTTGAGTCCATTTCGTTGAGCAAGGAGTAGCTCTTGTCTATTCCATATTTGGCTTAAGGAACTTTATCTGTGCTCATTTCAATCTCTGGTTTTATTCAGCACCCCAACTCACCTTTACCCTTAAGCAAGAATAAGTTGGTTTTCTAAATTTGAGACCCTGTTCTGTTCTGTAATTCAGTTCCTGTGTAGCCAAGTTTACATTCCGTGTATTACTGATATCTTATGATGTTTCTTTTTCTGTGTGACTTATTTCAGTTCGAATCATCATACCTGAATCCACTCATTGTGCTGCTAAGGGCCTGATGACACAGATTTCATTGCTGAGTGATATTGCTTTGTAAGTAAATACCACAACTTCTTTATCCATTTTTCACTTTCTGCGATGTTGAACTTGTACTGTAAACGAGGTTCCTGTAAACAGAGCCGTTCCAAACTTTGGGGTGGCTGTGTCTTTTTGATTTTAATTTCCCTAAGCTATAGGACCATAAGTGGCAGTGCCCTAGGCTCTGTTGCTTTGTTTTTTAGATGTTTCAGGAAACACCATACACTTCTCCCAAGTGTCTGTTGGCAATTTACATCCCGCCCATCAGCATAACAAGGCTCCCAGTTCTCAATGGCCTGTTGCCTTTCTGGATTTTACACTTTTTTCAGATGGCCCTTTTGGCCGGGGGGAAGTGAGACTTCATTGTAGTGCAGATTTCCTTTGCAAGCTTGCTTGGTTGGCCAAAAAGGGCATATGCGTTTTTTCCTGAATATATTCAGGAAAAAACGCATACGCCCTTTTTGGCCAAGTGCATCATTGTGGACGTTCTGCCTCTTTTCCTATGCTTTCAATGCAATTCCAGTCTACCTCCTGAAATCGGTTTCCTGCAATTCTGCCCCGCTTTCAAGTCCTCTTGGCAGCCTTACTTCAGTCTATTTTTGGACGATAGCTGTCATTTATAACTCTGCAGGTTTGTGAATTACAGTGCCCCTGAGCTCCTTTCTTCAACTCGCTTTCTTGTGACCTGGCCGCAACACCGCAGGATGGCTTCAGGCCCTAATCTGGTTCCGGTACGCCACGCTGAGCCTTTGGTTAATTCCTCTTCCTGGTGGGAAATGAGAGTTAAATTTGCCCGTCCAGACACCTCCAGCTAGCCTCTCATTGGTTCTCGCTATTCCTGTTCATCTTCCGCAGAAATTGCAAACTGGGCCAAACAGGAGGTTAAAGGGACTGACTCTCCAAGTGGGGAGAGTGTTAGTAAAGCGTCTGGAATGTTGCACCCGAGTACCAGGGGAGGAAAACTGAGACATATTTAAACACGTCTCCCGATCACATGGTTGATCATACTCTAGGTTCCACATGCATGTTTTAGCTGAAGGAAGAATACCTTAAACCTGGGTAGTTGAAACCCGTGGAATGGGTACCATGCAATATGACTTCAAAGGGTCTTCATTTGCTCACCGAACCTCTCCAATCCTATCACTGCTGCGTTTATGCCCCTGTACACATGCTTGATTCTCTTTCGGAGACATAGCAATCCATAGGTTTTAAGATACTTACTAGTCAGGTACATTCTTAGGCGTTTAATATGGGGTGTTGAGTCCATTTCGTTGAGCAAGGAGTAGCTCTTGTCTATTCCATATTTGGCTTAAGGAACTTTATCTGTGCTCATTTCAATCTCTGGTTTTATGCAGCACCCCAACTCACCTTTACCCTTAAGCAAGAATAAGTTGGTTTTCTAAATTTGAGACCCTGTTCTGTTCTGTAATTCAGTTCCTGTGTAGCCAAGTTTACATTCCGTGTATTACTGATATCTTATGATGTTTCTTTTTCTGTGTGACTTATTTCAGTTCGAATCATCATACCTGAATCCACTCATTGTGCTGCTAAGGGCCTGATGACACAGATTTCATTGCTGAGTGATATTGCTTTGTAAGTAAATACCACAACTTCTTTATCCATTTTTCACTTTCTGCGATGTTGAACTTGTACTGTAAACGAGGTTCCTGTAAACAGAGCCGTTCCAAACTTTGGGGTGGCTGTGTCTTTTTGATTTTAATTTCCCTAAGCTATAGGACCATAAGTGGAAGTGCCCTAGGCTCTGTTGCTTTGTTTTTTAGATGTTTCAGGAAACACCATACACTTCTCCCAAGTGTCTGTTGGCAATTTACATCCCGCCCATCAGCATAACAAGGCTCCCAGTTCTCAATGGCCTGTTGCCTTTCTGGATTTTACACTTTTTTCAGATGGCCCTTTTGGCCGGGGGGAAGTGAGACTTCATTGTAGTGCAGATTTCCTTTGCAAGCTTGCTTGGTTGGCCAAAAAGGGCGTATGCGTTTTTTCCTGAATATATTCAGGAAAAAACGCATACGCCCTTTTTGGCCAAGTGCATCATTGTGGACGTTCTGCCTCTTTTCCTATGCTTTCAATGCAATTCCAGTCTACCTCCTGAAATCGGTTTCCTGCAATTCTGCCCCGCTTTCAAGTCCTCTTGGCAGCCTTACTTCAGTCTATTTTTGGACGATAGCTGTCATTTATAACTCTGCAGGTTTGTGAATTACAGTGCCCCTGAGCTCCTTTCTTCAACTCGCTTTCTTGTGACCTGGCCGCAACACCGCAGGATGGCTTCAGGCCCTAATCTGGTTCCGGTATGCCACGCTGAGCCTTTGGTTAATTCCTCTTCCTGGTGGGAAATGAGAGTTAAATTTGCCCGTCCAGACACCTCCAGCTAGTCTCTCATTGGTTCTCGCTATTCCTGTTCATCTTCCGCAGAAATTGCAAACTGGGCCAAACAGGAGGTTAAAGGCGCTGACTCTCCAAGTGGGGAGAGTGTTAGTAAAGCGTCTGGAATGTTGCACCCGAGTTCCAGGGGAGGAAAACTGAGACATATTTGAACACGTCTCCCGATCACATGGTTGATCATACTCTAGGTTCCACATGCATGTTTTAGCTGAAGGAAGAATACCTTAAACCTGGGTAGTTGAAACCCGTGGAATGGGTACCATGCAATATGACTTCAAAGGGTCTTCATTTGCTCACCGAACCTCTCCAATCCTATCACTGCTGCGTTTATGCCCCTGTACACATGCTTGATTCTCTTTCGGAGACATAGCAATCCATAGGTTTTAAGATACTTACTAGTCAGGTACATTCTTAGGCGTTTAATATGGGGTGTTGAGTCCATTTCGTTGAGCAAGGAGTAGCTCTTGTCTATTCCATATTTGGCTTAAGGAACTTTATCTGTGCTCATTTCAATCTCTGGTTTTATGCAGCACCCCAACTCACCTTTACCCTTAAGCAAGAATAAGTTGGTTTTCTAAATTTGAGACCCTGTTCTGTTCTGTAATTCAGTTCCTGTGTAGCCAAGTTTACATTCCGTGTATTACTGATATCTTATGATGTTTCTTTTTCTGTGTGACTTATCTCAGTTCGAATCATCATACCTGAATCCACTCATTGTGCTGCTAATGGCCTGATGACACAGATTTCATTGCTGAGTGATATTGCTTTGTAAGTAAACACCACAACTTCTTTATCCATTTTTCACTTTCTGCGATGTTGAACTTGTACTGTTAAAGAGGTTCTTGTAAACAGAGCCGTTCCAAACTTTGGGGTGGCTGTGTCTTTTTGATTTTAATTTCCCTAAGCTATAGGACCATAAGTGGAAGTGCCCTAGGCTCTGTTGCTTTGTTTTTTAGATGTTTCAGGAAACACCATACACTTCTCCCGAGTGGTTGTTGGCAATTTACATCCCGCCCATCAGCATAACAAGGCTCCCAGTTCTCCATGGCCTGTCCTGCCTTTCTGGATTTTACACTTTTTTCAGATGGCCCTTTTGACCGGGGGGAAGTGAGACTTCATTGTAGTGCAGATTTCCTTTGCAAGCTTGCTTGGTTGGCCAAAAAGGGCGTATGCGTTTTTTCCTGAATATATTCAGGAAAAAACGCATACGCCCTTTTTGGCCAAGTGCATCATTGTGGACGTTCTGCCTCTTTTCCTATGCTTTCAATGCAATTCCAGTCTACCTCCTGAAATCGGTTTCCTGCAATTCTGCCCCGCTTTCAAGTCCTCTTGGCAGCCTTACTTCAGTCTATTTTTGGACGATAGCTGTCATTTATAACTCTGCAGGTTTGTGAATTACAGTGCCCCTGAGCTCCTTTCTTCAACTCGCTTTCTTTTGAGCTGGCCGCAACACCGCAGGATGGCTTCAGGCCCTAATCTGGTTCCGGTACGGCACGCTGAGCCTTTGGTTATTTCCTCTTCCTGGTGGGAAATGAGAGTTAAATTTGCCCGTCCAGACACCTCCAGCTAGCCTCTCATTGGTTCTCGCTATTCCTGTTCATCTTCCGCAGAAATTGCAAACTGGGCCAAACAGGAGGTTAAAGGCGCTGACTCTCCAAGTGGGGAGAGTGTTAGTAAAGCATCTGTAATGTTGCACCCGAGTACCAGGGGAGGAAAACTGAGACATATTTGAACACGTCTCCCGTTCACATGGTTGATCATACTTGGGTTCCACATGCATGTTTTAGCTGAAGGAAGAATACCTTAAACCTGGAGAGTTGAGACCCGTGGAATGGGTACCATGCAATATGACATCAAAGGGTCTCCACTTGCTCACCAAACCTCTCCAATCCTATCACTGCTTCGTTTATGCCCCTGTACACATGCTTGATTCTCTTTCGGAGACATAGCAATCCATAGGTTTTAAGATACTTACTAGTCAGGTACATTCTTAGGCGTTTAATATGGGGTGTTGAGTCCATTTCGTTGAGCAAGGAGTAGCTCTTGTCTATTCCATATTTGGCTTAAGGAACTTTATCTGTGCTCATTTCAATCTCTGGTTTTATGCAGCACCCCAACTCACCTTTACCCTTAAGCAAGAATAAGTTGGTTTTCTAAATTTGAGACCCTGTTCTGTTCTGTAATTCAGTTCCTGTGTAGCCAAGTTTACATTCCGTGTATTACTGATATCTTATGATGTTTCTTTTTCTGTGTGACTTATTTCAGTTCGAATCATCATACCTGAATCCACTCATTGTGCTGCTAAGGGCCTGATGACACAGATTTCATTGCTGAGTGATATTGCTTTGTAAGTCAATACCACAACTTCTTCATCCATTTTTCACTTTCTGTGATGTTGAACTTGTACTGTAAACAAGGTTCCTGTAAACAGAGCCGTTCCAAACTTTGGGGTGGCTGTGTCTTTTTGATTTTAATTTCCCTAAGCTATAGGACCATAAGTGGAAGTGCCCTAGGCTCTGTTGCTTTGTTTTTTAGATGTTTCAGGAAACACCATACACTTCTCCCAAGTGTCTGTTGGCAATTTACATCCCGCCCATCAGCATAACAAG
The DNA here is from genome assembly GCF_951394435.1 of Stenella coeruleoalba. NCBI lineage: Eukaryota > Metazoa > Chordata > Mammalia > Artiodactyla > Delphinidae > Stenella > Stenella coeruleoalba. The sequence goes on along the minus strand of NW_027646110.1, from coordinate 264,023 downwards.
GCTCCCAGTTCTCAATGGCCTGTTGCCTTTCTGGATTTTACACTTTTTTCAGATGGCCCTTTTGGCCGGGGGGAAGTGAGACTTCATTGTAGTGCAGATTTCCTTTGCAAGCTTGCTTGGTTGGCCAAAAAGGGCGTATGCGTTTTTTCCTGAATATATTCAGGAAAAAACGCATACGCCCTTTTTGGCCAAGTGCATCATTGTGGACGTTCTGCCTCTTTTCCTATGCTTTCAATGCAATTCCAGTCTACCTCCTGAAATCGGTTTCCTGCAATTCTGCCCCGCTTTCAAGTCCTCTTGGCAGCCTTACTTCAGTCTATTTTTGGACGATAGCTGTCATTTATAACTCTGCAGGTTTGTGAATTACAGTGCCCCTGAGCTCCTTTCTTCAACTCGCTTTCTTGTGACCTGGCCGCAACACCGCAGGATGGCTTCAGGCCCTAATCTGGTTCCGGCCCGGCATGCTGAGCCTTTGGTTAATTCCTCTTCCTGGTGGGAAATGAGAGTTAAATTTGCCCGTCCAGACACCTCCAGCTAGCCTCTCATTGGTTCTCGCTATTCCTGTTCATCTTCCGCAGAAATTGCAAACTGGGCCAAACAGGAGGTTAAAGGGACTGACTCTCCAAGTGGGGAGAGTGTTAGTAAAGCGTCTGGAATGTTGCACCCGAGTACCAGGGGAGGAAAACTGAGACATATTTAAACACGTCTCCCGATCACATGGTTGATCATACTCTAGGTTCCACATGCATGTTTTAGCTGAAGGAAGAATACCTTAAACCTGGGTAGTTGAAACCCGTGGAATGGGTACCATGCAATATGACTTCAAAGGGTCTTCATTTGCTCACCGAACCTCTCCAATCCTATCACTGCTGCGTTTATGCCCCTGTACACATGCTTGATTCTCTTTCGGAGACATAGCAATCCATAGGTTTTAAGATACTTACTAGTCAGGTACATTCTTAGGCGTTTAATATGGGGTGTTGAGTCCATTTCGTTGAGCAAGGAGTAGCTCTTGTCTATTCCATATTTGGCTTAAGGAACTTTATCTGTGCTCATTTCAATCTCTGGTTTTATGCAGCACCCCAACTCACCTTTACCCTTAAGCAAGAATAAGTTGGTTTTCTAAATTTGAGACCCTGTTCTGTTCTGTAATTCAGTTCCTGTGTAGCCAAGTTTACATTCCGTGTATTACTGATATCTTATGATGTTTCTTTTTCTGTGTGACTTATTTCAGTTCGAATCATCATACCTGAATCCACTCATTGTGCTGCTAAGGGCCTGATGACACAGATTTCATTGCTGAGTGATATTGCTTTGTAAGTAAATACCACAACTTCTTTATCCATTTTTCACTTTCTGCGATGTTGAACTTGTACTGTAAACGAGGTTCCTGTAAACAGAGCCGTTCCAAACTTTGGGGTGGCTGTGTCTTTTTGATTTTAATTTCCCTAAGCTATAGGACCATAAGTGGAAGTGCCCTAGGCTCTGTTGCTTTGTTTTTTAGATGTTTCAGGAAACACCATACACTTCTCCCAAGTGTCTGTTGGCAATTTACATCCCGCCCATCAGCATAACAAGGCTCCCAGTTCTCAATGGCCTGTTGCCTTTCTGGATTTTACACTTTTTTCAGATGGCCCTTTTGGCCGGGGGGAAGTGAGACTTCATTGTAGTGCAGATTTCCTTTGCAAGCTTGCTTGGTTGGCCAAAAAGGGCGTATGCGTTTTTTCCTGAATATATTCAGGAAAAAACGCATACGCCCTTTTTGGCCAAGTGCATCATTGTGGACGTTCTGCCTCTTTTCCTATGCTTTCAATGCAATTCCAGTCTACCTCCTGAAATCGGTTTCCTGCAATTCTGCCCCGCTTTCAAGTCCTCTTGGCAGCCTTACTTCAGTCTATTTTTGGACGATAGCTGTCATTTATAACTCTGCAGGTTTGTGAATTACAGTGCCCCTGAGCTCCTTTCTTCAACTCGCTTTCTTTTGAGCTGGCCGCAACACCACAGGATGGCTTCAGGCCCTAATCTGGTTCCGGTACGGCACGCTGAGCCTTTGGTTATTTCCTCTTCCTGGTGGGAAATGAGAGTTAAATTTGCCCGTCCAGACACCTCCAGCTAGTCTCTCATTGGTTCTCGCTATTCCTGTTCATCTTCCGCAGAAATTGCAAACTGGGCCAAACAGGAGGTTAAAGGCGCTGACTCTCCAAGTGGGGAGAGTGTTAGTAAAGCGTCTGGAATGTTGCACCCGAGTTCCAGGGGAGGAAAACTGAGACATATTTGAACACGTCTCCCGATCACATGGTTGATCATACTCTAGGTTCCACATGCATGTTTTAGCTGAAGGAAGAATACCTTAAACCTGGGTAGTTGAAACCCGTGGAATGGGTACCATGCAATATGACTTCAAAGGGTCTTCATTTGCTCACCGAACCTCTCCAATCCTATCACTGCTTCGTTTATGCCCCTGTACACATGCTTGATTCTCTTTCGGAGACATAGCAATCCATAGGTTTTAAGATACTTACTAGTCAGGTACATTCTTAGGCGTTTAATATGGGGTGTTGAGTCCATTTCGTTGAGCAAGGAGTAGCTCTTGTCTATTCCATATTTGGCTTAAGGAACTTTATCTGTGCTCATTTCAATCTCTGGTTTTATGCAGCACCCCAACTCACCTTTACCCTTAAGCAAGAATAAGTTGGTTTTCTAAATTTGAGACCCTGTTCTGTTCTGTAATTCAGTTCCTGTGTAGCCAAGTTTACATTCCGTGTATTACTGATATCTTATGATGTTTCTTTTTCTGTGTGACTTATCTCAGTTCGAATCATCATACCTGAATCCACTCATTGTGCTGCTAATGGCCTGATGACACAGATTTCATTGCTGAGTGATATTGCTTTGTAAGTAAATACCACAACTTCTTTATCCATTTTTCACTTTCTGCGATGTTCAACTTGTACTGTAAACGAGGTTCTTGTAAACAGAGCCGTTCCAAACTTTGGGGTGGCTGTGTCTTTTTGATTTTAATTTCCCTAAGCTATAGGACCATAAGTGGCAGTGCCCTAGGCTCTGTTGCTTTGTTTTTTAGATGTTTCAGGAAACACCATACACTTCTCCCGAGTGGTTGTTGGCAATTTACATCCCGCCCATCAGCATAACAAGGCTCCCAGTTCTCCATGGCCTGTCCTGCCTTTCTGGATTTTACACTTTTTTCAGATGGCCCTTTTGACCGGGGGGAAGTGAGACTTCATTGTAGTGCAGATTTCCTTTGCAAGCTTGCTTGGTTGGCCAAAAAGGGCGTATGCGTTTTTTCCTGAATATATTCAGGAAAAAACGCATACGCCCTTTTTGGCCAAGTGCATCATTGTGGACGTTCTGCCTCTTTTCCTATGCTTTCAGTGCAATTCCAGTCTACCTCCTGAAATCGGTTTCCTGCAATTCTGCCCCGCTTTCAAGTCCTCTTGGCAGCCTTACTTCAGTCTATTTTTGGACGATAGCTGTCATTTATAACTCTGCAGGTTTGTGAATTACAGTGCCCCTGAGCTCCTTTCTTCAACTCGCTTTCTTTTGAGCTGGCCGCAACACCGCAGGATGGCTTCAGGCCCTAATCTGGTTCCGGTACGGCACGCTGAGCCTTTGGTTATTTCCTCTTCCTGGTGGGAAATGAGAGTTAAATTTGCCCGTCCAGACACCTCCAGCTAGCCTCTCATTGGTTCTCGCTATTCCTGTTCATCTTCCGCAGAAATTGCAAACTGGGCCAAACAGGAGGTTAAAGGCGCTGACTCTCCAAGTGGGGAGAGTGTTAGTAAAGCATCTGTAATGTTGCACCCGAGTACCAGGGGAGGAAAACTGAGACATATTTGAACACGTCTCCCGTTCACATGGTTGATCATACTTGGGTTCCACATGCATGTTTTAGCTGAAGGAAGAATACCTTAAACCTGGAGAGTTGAGACCCGTGGAATGGGTACCATGCAATATGACATCAAAGGGTCTCCACTTGCTCACCAAACCTCTCCAATCCTATCACTGCTTCGTTTATGCCCCTGTACACATGCTTGATTCTCTTTCGGAGACATAGCAATCCATAGGTTTTACGATACTTACTAGTCAGGTACATTCTTAGGCGTTTAATATGCGGTGTTGAGTCCATTTCGTTGAGCAAGGAGTAGCTCTTGTCTATTCCATATTTGGCTTAAGGAACTTTATCTGTGCTCATTTCAATCTCTGGTTTTATGCAGCACCCCAACTCACCTTTACCCTTAAGCAAGCATAAGTTGTTTTTCTAAATTTGAGACCCTGTTCTGTTCTGTAATTCAGTTCCTGTGTAGCCAAGTTTACATTCCGTGTATTACTGATATCTTATGATGTTTCTTTTTCTGTGTGACTTATTTCAGTTAGAATCATCATACCTGAATCCACTCATTGTGCTGCTAAGGGCCTGATGACATAGATTTCATTGCTGAGTGATATTGCTTTGTAAGTGAATACCACAACTTCTTTATCCATTTTTCACTTTCTGCGATGTTGAACTTGTACTGTAAACGAGGTTCTTGTAAACAGAGCCGTTCCAAACTTTGGGGTGGCTGTGTCTTTTTGAATTTAATTTCCCTAAGCTATAGGACCATAAGTGGCAGTGCCCTAGGCTCTGTTGCTTTGTTTTTTAGATGTTTCAGGAAACACCATACACTTCTCCCAAGTGTCTGTTGGCAATTTACATCCCGCCCATCAGCATAACAAGGCTCCCAGTTCTCCATGGCCTGTTGCCTTTCTGGATTTTACACTTTTTTCAGATGGCCCTTTTGACCGGGGGGAAGTGAGACTTCATTGTAGTGCAGATTTCCTTTGCAAGCTTGCTTGGTTGGCCAAAAAGGGCGTATGCGTTTTTTCCTGAATATATTCAGGATAAAACGCATACGCCCTTTTTGGCCAAGTGCATCATTGTGGACGTTCTGCCTCTTTTCCTATGCTTTCAATGCAATTCCAGTCTACCTCCTGAAATCGGTTTCCTGCAATTCTGCCCCGCTTTCAAGTCCTCTTGGCAGCCTTACTTCAGTCTATTTTTGGACGATAGCTGTCATTTATAACTCTGCAGGTTTGTGAATTACAGTGCCCCTGAGCTCCTTTCTTCAACTCGCTTTCTTGTGACCTGGCCGCAACACCGCAGGATGGCTTCAGGCCCTAATCTGGTTCCGGCCCGGTATGCTGAGCCTTTGGTTAATTCCTCTTCCTGGTGGGAAATGAGAGTTAAATTTGCCCGTCCAGACACCTCCAGCTAGCCTCTAATTGGTTCTCGCTATTCCTGTTCATCTTCCGCAGAAATTGCAAACTGGGCCAAACAGGAGGTTAAAGGGACTGACTCTCCAAGTGGGGAGAGTGTTAGTAAAGCGTCTGGAATGTTGCACCCGAGTACTAGGGGAGGAAAACTGAGAAATATTTGAACACGTCTCCCGTTCACATGGTTGATCATACTTGGGTTCCACATGCATGTTTTAGCTGAAGGAAGAATACCTTAAACCTGGAGAGTTAAGACCCGTGTAATGGGTACCATGCAATATGACTTCAAAGGGTCTTCATTTGCTCACCGAACCTCTCCAATCCTATCACTGCTGCGTTTATGCCCCTGTACACATGCTTGATTCTCTTTCGGAGACATAGCAATCCATAGGTTTTAAGATACTTACTAGTCAGGTACATTCTTAGGCGTTTAATATGCGGTGTTGAGTCCATTTCGTTGAGCAAGGAGTAGCTCTTGTCTATTCCATATTTGGCTTAAGGAACTTTATCTGTGCTCATTTCAATCTCTGGTTTTATGCAGCACCCCAACTCACCTTTACCCTTAAGCAAGAATAAGTTGGTTTTCTAAATTTGAGACCCTGTTCTGTTCTGTAATTCAGTTCCTGTGTAGCCAAGTTTACATTCCGTGTATTACTGATATCTTATGATGTTTCTTTTTCTGTGTGACTTATTTCAGTTCGAATCATCATACCTGAATCCACTCATTGTGCTGCTAAGGGCCTGATGACACAGATTTCATTGCTGAGTGATATTGCTTTGTAAGTAAATACCACAACTTCTTTATCCATTTTTCACTTTCTGCGATGTTGAACTTGTACTGTAAACGAGGTTCCTGTAAACAGAGCCGTTCCAAACTTTGGGGTGGCTGTGTCTTTTTGATTTTAATTTCCCTAAGCTATAGGACCATAAGTGGAAGTGCCCTAGGCTCTGTTGCTTTGTTTTTTAGATGTTTCAGGAAACACCATACACTTCTCCCAAGTGTCTGTTGGCAATTTACATCCCGCCCATCAGCATAACAAGGCTCCCAGTTCTCAATGGCCTGTTGCCTTTCTGGATTTTACACTTTTTTCAGATGGCCCTTTTGGCCGGGGGGAAGTGAGACTTCATTGTAGTGCAGATTTCCTTTGCAAGCTTGCTTGGTTGGCCAAAAAGGGCGTATGCGTTTTTTCCTGAATATATTCAGGAAAAAACGCATACGCCCTTTTTGGCCAAGTGCATCATTGTGGACGTTCTGCCTCTTTTCCTATGCTTTCAATGCAATTCCAGTCTACCTCCTGAAATCGGTTTCCTGCAATTCTGCCCCGCTTTCAAGTCCTCTTGGCAGCCTTACTTCAGTCTATTTTTGGACGATAGCTGTCATTTATAACTCTGCAGGTTTGTGAATTACAGTGCCCCTGAGCTCCTTTCTTCAACTCGCTTTCTTGTGACCTGGCCGCAACACCGCAGGATGGCTTCAGGCCCTAATCTGGTTCCGGCCCGGCATGCTGAGCCTTTGGTTAATTCCTCTTCCTGGTGGGAAATGAGAGTTAAATTTGCCCGTCCAGACACCTCCAGCTAGCCTCTCATTGGTTCTCGCTATTCCTGTTCATCTTCCGCAGAAATTGCAAACTGGGCCAAACAGGAGGTTAAAGGGACTGACTCTCCAAGTGGGGAGAGTGTTAGTAAAGCGTCTGGAATGTTGCACCCGAGTACCAGGGGAGGAAAACTGAGACATATTTGAACACATCTCCCGATCACATGGTTGATCATACTCTAGGTTCCACATGCATGTTTTAGCTGAAGGAAGAATACCTTAAACCTGGGTAGTTGAAACCCGTGGAATGGGTACCATGCAATATGACTTCAAAGGGTCTTCATTTGCTCACCGAACCTCTCCAATCCTATCACTGCTGCGTTTATGCCCCTGTACACATGCTTGATTCTCTTTCGGAGACATAGCAATCCATAGGTTTTAAGATACTTACTAGTCAGGTACATTCTTAGGCGTTTAATATGGGGTGTTGAGTCCATTTCGTTGAGCAAGGAGTAGCTCTTGTCTATTCCATATTTGGCTTAAGGAACTTTATCTGTGCTCATTTCAATCTCTGGTTTTATGCAGCACCCCAACTCACCTTTACCCTTAAGCAAGAATAAGTTGGTTTTCTAAATTTGAGACCCTGTTCTGTTCTGTAATTCAGTTCCTGTGTAGCCAAGTTTACATTCCGTGTATTACTGATATCTTATGATGTTTCTTTTTCTGTGTGACTTATCTCAGTTCGAATCATCATACCTGAATCCACTCATTGTGCTGCTAATGGCCTGATGACACAGATTTCATTGCTGAGTGATATTGCTTTGTAAGTAAATACCACAACTTCTTTATCCATTTTTCACTTTCTGCGATGTTGAACTTGTACTGTAAACGAGGTTCTTGTAAACAGAGCCGTTCCAAACTTTGGGGTGGCTGTGTCTTTTTGATTTTAATTTCCCTAAGCTATAGGACCATAAGTGGAAGTGCCCTAGGCTCTGTTGCTTTGTTTTTTAGATGTTTCAGGAAACACCATACACTTCTCCCGAGTGGTTGTTGGCAATTTACATCCCGCCCATCAGCATAACAAGGCTCCCAGTTCTCCATGGCCTGTCCTGCCTTTCTGGATTTTACACTTTTTTCAGATGGCCCTTTTGACCGGGGGGAAGTGAGACTTCATTGTAGTGCAGATTTCCTTTGCAAGCTTGCTTGGTTGGCCAAAAAGGGCGTATGCGTTTTTTCCTGAATATATTCAGGAAAAAACGCATACGCCCTTTTTGGCCAAGTGCATCATTGTGGACGTTCTGCCTCTTTTCCTATGCTTTCAATGCAATTCCAGTCTACCTCCTGAAATCGGTTTCCTGCAATTCTGCCCCGCTTTCAAGTCCTCTTGGCAGCCTTACTTCAGTCTATTTTTGGACGATAGCTGTCATTTATAACTCTGCAGGTTTGTGAATTACAGTGCCCCTGAGCTCCTTTCTTCAACTCGCTTTCTTTTGAGCTGGCCGCAACACCGCAGGATGGCTTCAGGCCCTAATCTGGTTCCGGTACGGCACGCTGAGCCTTTGGTTATTTCCTCTTCCTGGTGGGAAATGAGAGTTAAATTTGCCCGTCCAGACACCTCCAGCTAGTCTCTCATTGGTTCTCGCTATTCCTGTTCATCTTCCGCAGAAATTGCAAACTGGGCCAAACAGGAGGTTAAAGGCGCTGACTCTCCAAGTGGGGAGAGTGTTAGTAAAGCGTCTGGAATGTTGCACCCGAGTTCCAGGGGAGGAAAACTGAGACATATTTGAACACGTCTCCCGATCACATGGTTGATCATACTCTAGGTTCCACATGCATGTTTTAGCTGAAGGAAGAATACCTTAAACCTGGGTAGTTGAAACCCGTGGAATGGGTACCATGCAATATGACTTCAAAGGGTCTTCATTTGCTCACCGAACCTCTCCAATCCTATCACTGCTGCGTTTATGCCCCTGTACACATGCTTGATTCTCTTTCGGAGACATAGCAATCCATAGGTTTTAAGATACTTACTAGTCAGGTACATTCTTAGGCGTTTAATATGGGGTGTTGAGTCCATTTCGTTGAGCAAGGAGTAGCTCTTGTCTATTCCATATTTGGCTTAAGGAACTTTATCTGTGCTCATTTCAATCTCTGGTTTTATGCAGCACCCCAACTCACCTTTACCCTTAAGCAAGAATAAGTTGGTTTTCTAAATTTGAGACCCTGTTCTGTTCTGTAATTCAGTTCCTGTGTAGCCAAGTTTACATTCCGTGTATTACTGATATCTTATGATGTTTCTTTTTCTGTGTGACTTATCTCAGTTCGAATCATCATACCTGAATCCACTCATTGTGCTGCTAATGGCCTGATGACACAGATTTCATTGCTGAGTGATATTGCTTTGTAAGTAAATACCACAACTTCTTTATCCATTTTTCACTTTCTGCGATGTTGAACTTGTACTGTTAAAGAGGTTCTTGTAAACAGAGCCGTTCCAAACTTTGGGGTGGCTGTGTCTTTTTGATTTTAATTTCCCTAAGCTATAGGACCATAAGTGGAAGTGCCCTAGGCTCTGTTGCTTTGTTTTTTAGATGTTTCAGGAAACACCATACACTTCTCCCGAGTGGTTGTTGGCAATTTACATCCCGCCCATCAGCATAACAAGGCTCCCAGTTCTCCATGGCCTGTCCTGCCTTTCTGGATTTTACACTTTTTTCAGATGGCCCTTTTGACCGGGGGGAAGTGAGACTTCATTGTAGTGCAGATTTCCTTTGCAAGCTTGCTTGGTTGGCCAAAAAGGGCGTATGCGTTTTTTCCTGAATATATTCAGGAAAAAACGCATACGCCCTTTTTGGCCAAGTGCATCATTGTGGACGTTCTGCCTCTTTTCCTATGCTTTCAATGCAATTCCAGTCTACCTCCTGAAATCGGTTTCCTGCAATTCTGCCCCGCTTTCAAGTCCTCTTGGCAGCCTTACTTCAGTCTATTTTTGGACGATAGCTGTCATTTATAACTCTGCAGGTTTGTGAATTACAGTGCCCCTGATCTCCTTTCTTCACCTTGCTTTCTTTTGAGCTGGCCGCAACACCGCAGGATGGCTTCAGGCCCTAATCTGGTTCCGGTACGGCACGCTGAGCCTTTGGTTATTTCCTCTTCCTGGTGGGAAATGAGAGTTAAATTTGCCCGTCCAGACACCTCCAGCTAGCCTCTCATTGGTTCTCGCTATTCCTGTTCATCTTCCGCAGAAATTGCAAACTGGGCCAAACAGGAGGTTAAAGGCGCTGACTCTCCAAGTGGGGAGAGTGTTAGTAAAGCATCTGTAATGTTGCACCCGAGTACCAGGGGAGGAAAACTGAGACATATTTAAACACGTCTCCCGATCACATGGTTGATCATACTCTAGGTTCCACATGCATGTTTTAGCTGAAGGAAGAATACCTTAAACCTGGGTAGTTGAAACCCGTGGAATGGGTACCATGCAATATGACTTCAAAGGGTCTTCATTTGCTCACCGAACCTCTCCAATCCTATCACTGCTGCGTTTATGCCCCTGTACACATGCTTGATTCTCTTTCGGAGACATAGCAATCCATAGGTTTTAAGATACTTACTAGTCAGGTACATTCTTAGGCGTTTAATATGGGGTGTTGAGTCCATTTCGTTGAGCAAGGAGTAGCTCTTGTCTATTCCATATTTGGCTTAAGGAACTTTATCTGTGCTCATTTCAATCTCTGGTTTTATGCAGCACCCCAACTCACCTTTACCCTTAAGCAAGAATAAGTTGGTTTTCTAAATTTGAGACCCTGTTCTGTTCTGTAATTCAGTTCCTGTGTAGCCAAGTTTACATTCCGTGTATTACTGATATCTTATGATGTTTCTTTTTCTGTGTGACTTATTTCAGTTAGAATCATCATACCTGAATCCACTCATTGTGCTGCTAAGGGCCTGATGACACAGATTTCATTGCTGAGTGATATTGCTTTGTAAGTAAATACCACAACTTCTTTATCCATTTTTCACTTTCTGCGATGTTGAACTTGTACTGTAAACGAGGTTCCTGTAAACAGAGCCGTTCCAAACTTTGGGGTGGCTGTGTCTTTTTGATTTTAATTTCCCTAAGCTATAGGACCATAAGTGGAAGTGCCCTAGGCTCTGTTGCTTTGTTTTTTAGATGTTTCAGGAAACACCATACACTTCTCCCAAGTGTCTGTTGGCAATTTACATCCTGCCCATCAGCATAACAAGGCTCCCAGTTCTCAATGGCCTGTTGCCTTTCTGGATTTTACACTTTTTTCAGATGGCCCTTTTGGCCGGGGGGAAGTGAGACTTCATTGTAGTGCAGATTTCCTTTGCAAGCTTGCTTGGTTGGCCAAAAAGGGCGTATGCGTTTTTTCCTGAATATATTCAGGAAAAAACGCATACGCCCTTTTTGGCCAAGTGCATCATTGTGGACGTTCTGCCTCTTTTCCTATGCTTTCAATGCAATTCCAGTCTACCTCCTGAAATCGGTTTCCTGCAATTCTACCCCGCTTTCAAGTCCTCTTGGCAGCCTTACTTCAGTCTATTTCTGGACGATAGCTGTCATTTATAACTCTGCAGGTTTGTGAATTACAGTGCCCCTGAGCTCCTTTCTTCAACTCGCTTTCTTGTGACCTGGCCGCAACACCGCAGGATGGCTTCAGGCCCTAATCTGGTTCCGGCCCGGCATGCTGAGCCTTTGGTTAATTCCTCTTCCTGGTGGGAAATGAGAGTTAAATTTGCCCGTCCAGACACCTCCAGCTAGCCTCTCATTGGTTCTCGCTATTCCTGTTCATCTTCCGCAGAAATTGCAAACTGGGCCAAACAGGAGGTTAAAGGAACTGACTCTCCAAGTGGGGAGAGTGTTAGTAAAGCGTCTGGAATGTTGCACCCGAGTACCAGGGGAGGAAAACTGAGACATATTTGAACACGTCTCCCGATCACATGGTTGATCATACTCTAGGTTCCACATGCATGTTTTAGCTGAAGGAAGAATACCTTAAACCTGGTTAGTTGAGACCCGTGTAATGGGTACCATGCAATATGACTTCAAAGGGTCTTCATTTGCTCACCGCACCTCTCCAATCCTATCACTGCTGCGTTTATGCCCCTGTACACATGCTTGATTCTCTTTCGGAGACATAGCAATCCATAGGTTTTAAGATACTTAGTAGTCTGGTACATTCTTAGGCGTTTAATATGGGGTGTTGAGTCCATTTCGTTGAGCAAGGAGTAGCTCTTGTCTATTCCATATTTGGCTTAAGGAACTTTATCTGTGCTCATTTCAATCTCTGGTTTTATGCAGCACCCCAACTCACCTTTACCCTTAAGCAAGAATAAGTTGGTTTTCTAAATTTGAGACCCTGTTCTGTTCTGTAATTCAGTTCCTGTGTAGCCAAGTTTCCATTCCGTGTATTACTGATATCTTATGATGTTTCTTTTTCTGTGTGACTTATTTCAGTTCGAATCATCATACCTGAATCCACTCATTGTGCTGCTAAGGGCCTGATGACACAGATTTCATTGCTGAGTGATATTGCTTTGTAAGTAAATACCACAACTTCTTTATCCATTTTTCACTTTCTGCGATGTTGAACTTGTACTGTAAACGAGGTTCTTGTAAACAAAGCCGTTCCAAACTTTGGGGTGGCTGTGTCTTTTTGATTTTAATTTCCCTAAGTTATAGGACCATAAGTGGAAGTGCCCTAGGCTCTGTTGCTTTGTTTTTTAGATGTTTCAGGAAACACCATACACTTCTCCCGAGTGGTTGTTGGCAATTTACATCCCGCCCATCAGCATAACAAGGCTCCCAGTTCTCCATGGCCTGTCCTGCCTTTCTGGATTTTACACTTTTTTCAGATGGCCCTTTTGACCGGGGGGAAGTGAGACTTCATTGTAGTGCAGATTTCCTTTGCAAGCTTGCTTGGTTGGCCAAAAAGGGCGTATGCGTTTTTTCCTGAATATATTCAGGAAAAAACGCATACGCCCTTTTTGGCCAAGTGCATCATTGTGGACGTTCTGCCTCTTTTCCTATGCTTTCAATGCAATTCCAGTCTACCTCCTGAAATCGGTTTCCTGCAATTCTGCCCCGCTTTCAAGTCCTCTTGGCAGCCTTACTTCAGTCTATTTTTGGACGATAGCTGTCATTTATAACTCTGCAGGTTTGTGAATTACAGTGCCCCTGAGCTCCTTTCTTCAACTCGCTTTCTTTTGAGCTGGCCGCAACACCGCAGGATGGCTTCAGGCCCTAATCTGGTTCCGGTACGGCACGCTGAGCCTTTGGTTATTTCCTCTTCCTGGTGGGAAATGAGAGTTAAATTTGCCCGTCCAGACACCTCCAGCTAGTCTCTCATTGGTTCTCGCTATTCCTGTTCATCTTCCGCAGAAATTGCAAACTGGGCCAAACAGGAGGTTAAAGGCGCTGACTCTCCAAGTGGGGAGAGTGTTAGTAAAGCGTCTGGAATGTTGCACCCGAGTTCCAGGGGAGGAAAACTGAGACATATTTGAACACGTCTCCCGATCACATGGTTGATCATACTCTAGGTTCCACATGCATGTTTTAGCTGAAGGAAGAATACCTTAAACCTGGGTAGTTGAAACCCGTGGAATGGGTACCATGCAATATGACTTCAAAGGGTCTTCATTTGCTCACCGAACCTCTCCAATCCTATCACTGCTGCGTTTATGCCCCTGTACACATGCTTGATTCTCTTTCGGAGACATAGCAATCCATAGGTTTTAAGATACTTACTAGTCAGGTACATTCTTAGGCGTTTAATATGGGGTGTTGAGTCCATTTCGTTGAGCAAGGAGTAGCTCTTGTCTATTCCATATTTGGCTTAAGGAACTTTATCTGTGCTCATTTCAATCTCTGGTTTTATGCAGCACCCCAACTCACCTTTACCCTTAAGCAAGAATAAGTTGGTTTTCTAAATTTGAGACCCTGTTCTGTTCTGTAATTCAGTTCCTGTGTAGCCAAGTTTACATTCCGTGTATTACTGATATCTTATGATGTTTCTTTTTCTGTGTGACTTATTTCAGTTCGAATCATCATACCTGAATCCACTCATTGTGCTGCTAATGGCCTGAAGACACAGATTTCATTGCTGAGTGATATTGCTTTGTAAGTAAATACCACAACTTCTTTATCCATTTTTCACTTTCTGCGATGTTGAACTTGTACTGTTAAAGAGGTTCTTGTAAACAGAGCCATTCCAAACTTTGGGGTGGCTGTGTCTTTTTGATTTTAATTTCCCTAAGCTATAGGACCATAAGTGGAAGTGCCCTAGGCTCTGTTGCTTTGTTTTTTAGATGTTTCAGGAAACACCATACACTTCTCCCGAGTGGTTGTTGGCAATTTACATCCCGCCCATCAGCATAACAAGGCTCCCAGTTCTCCATGGCCTGTCCTGCCTTTCTGGATTTTACACTTTTTTCAGATGGCCCTTTTGACCGGGGGGAAGTGAGACTTCATTGTAGTGCAGATTTCCTTTGCAAGCTTGCTTGGTTGGCCAAAAAGGGCGTATGCGTTTTTTCCTGAATATATTCAGGAAAAAACGCATACGCCCTTTTTGGCCAAGTGCATCATTGTGGACGTTCTGCCTCTTTTCCTATGCTTTCAATGCAATTCCAGTCTACCTCCTGAAATCGGTTTCCTGCAATTCTGCCCCGCTTTCAAGTCCTCTTGGCAGCCTTACTTCAGTCTATTTTTGGACGATAGCTGTCATTTATAACTCTGCAGGTTTGTGAATTACAGTGCCCCTGAGCTCCTTTCTTCAACTCGCTTTCTTTTGAGCTGGCCGCAACACCGCAGGATGGCTTCAGGCCCTAATCTGGTTCCGGTACGGCACGCTGAGCCTTTGGTTATTTCCTCTTCCTGGTGGGAAATGAGAGTTAAATTTGCCCGTCCAGACACCTACAGCTAGCCTCTCATTGGTTCTCGCTATTCCTGTTCATCTTCCGCAGAAATTGCAAACTGGGCCAAACAGGAGGTTAAAGGCGCTGACTCTCCAAGTGAGGAGAGTGTTAGTAAAGCATCTGTAATGTTGCACCCGAGTACCAGGGGAGGAAAACTGAGACATATTTGAACACGTCTCCCGTTCACATGGTTGATCATACTTGGGTTCCACATGCATGTTTTAGCTGAAGGAAGAATACCTTAAACCTGGAGAGTTGAGACCCGTGGAATGGGTACCATGCAATATGACATCAAAGGGTCTCCACTTGCTCACCAAACCTCTCCAATCCTATCACTGCTTCGTTTATGCCCCTGTACACATGCTTGATTCTCTTTCGGAGACATAGCAATCCATAGGTTTTACGATACTTACTAGTCAGGTACATTCTTAGGCGTTTAATATGCGGTGTTGAGTCCATTTCGTTGAGCAAGGAGTAGCTCTTGTCTATTCCATATTTGGCTTAAGGAACTTTATCTGTGCTCATTTCAATCTCTGGTTTTATGCAGCACCCCAACTCACCTTTACCCTTAAGCAAGCATAAGTTGGTTTTCTAAATTTGAGACCCTGTTCTGTTCTGTAATTCAGTTCCTGTGTAGCCAAGTTTCCATTCCGTGTATTACTGATATCTTATGATGTTTCTTTTTCTGTGTGACTTATTTCAGTTAGAATCATCATACCTGAATCCACTCATTGTGCTGCTAAGGGCCTGATGACACAGATTTCATTGCTGAGTGATATTGCTTTGTAAGTAAATACCACAACTTCTTTATCCATTTTTCACTTTCTGCGATGTTGAACTTGTACTGTAAACGAGGTTCTTGTAAACAAAGCCGTTCCAAACTTTGGGGTGGCTGTGTCTTTTTGATTTTAATTTCCCTAAGCTATAGGACCATAAGTGGAAGTGCCCTAGGCTCTGTTGCTTTGTTTTTTAGATGTTTCAGGAAACACCATACACTTCTCCCGAGTGGTTGTTGGCAATTTACATCCCGCCCATCAGCATAACAAGGCTCCCAGTTCTCCATGGCCTGTCCTGCCTTTCTGGATTTTACACTTTTTTCAGATGGCCCTTTTGACCGGGGGGAAGTGAGACTTCATTGTAGTGCAGATTTCCTTTGCAAGCTTGCTTGGTTGGCCAAAAAGGGCGTATGCGTTTTTTCCTGAATATATTCAGGAAAAAACGCATACGCCCTTTTTGGCCAAGTGCATCATTGTGGACGTTCTGCCTCTTTTCCTATGCTTTCAATGCAATTCCAGTCTACCTCCTGAAATCGGTTTCCTGCAATGCTGCCCCGCTTTCAAGTCCTCTTGGCAGCCTTACTTCAGTCTATTTTTGGACGATAGCTGTCATTTATAACTCTGCAGGTTTGTGAATTACAGTGCCCCTGAGCTCCTTTCTTCAACTCGTTTTCTTTTGAGCTGGCCGCCACACCGCAGGATGGCTTCAGGCCCTAATCTGGTTCTGGTACGGCACGCTGAGCCTTTGGTTATTTCCTCTTCCTGGTGGGAAATGAGAGTTAAATTTGCCCGTCCAGACACCTCCAGCTAGCCTCTCATTGGTTCTCGCTATTCCTGTTCATCTTCCGCAGAAATTGCAAACTGGGCCAAACAGGAGGTTAAAGGCGCTGACTCTCCAAGTGGGGAGAGTGTTAGTAAAGCGTCTGGAATGTTGCACCCGAGTACCAGGGGAGGAAAACTGAGACATATTTGAAAACGTCTCCCGTTCACATGGTTGATCATTCTTGGGTTCCACATGCATGTTTTAGCTGAAGGAAGAATACCTTAAACCTGGAGAGTTGAGACCCGTGTAATGGGTACCATGCAATATGACTTCAAAGGGTCCTCATTTGCTCACCGAACCTCTCCAATCCTATCACTGCTGCGTTTATGCCCCTGTACACATGCTTGATTCTCTTTTGGAGACATAGCAATCCATAGGTTTACAATACTTACTAGTCAGGTACATTCTTAGGCGTTTAATATGCGGTGTTGAGTCCATTTCGTTGAGCAAGGAGTAGCTCTTCTCTATACCATATTTGGCTTAAGGAACTTTATCTGTGCTCATTTCAATCTCTGGTTTTATGCAGCAACCCAACTCACCTTTCCCCTTAAGCAAGCATAAGTTGGTTTTCTAAATTTGAGAACCTGTTCTGTTTTGGAATTCAGTTCCTGTGTAGCCAAGTTTACATTCCGTGTATTACTGATATCTTATGATGTTTCTTTTTCTGTGTGACTTATTTCAGTTAGAATCATCGTACCTGAATCTACTCATTATGCTGCTACGGGCCTGATGACATAGATTTCATTGCTGAGTGATACTGCATTGTACGTAAGTACCACAAGTTCTTTATCCATTTTTCACGTTCTGCGATGTTGAACTTGTACTGTAAACGAGGTTCTTGTAAACAGAGCCGTTCCAAACTTTGGGGTGGCTGTGTCTTTTTGATTTTAATTTCCCTAAGCTATAGGACCATAAGTGGAAGTGCCCTAGGCTCTGTTGCTTTGTTTTTTAGATGTTTCAGGAAACACCATACACTTCTCCCAAGTGTCTGTTGGCAATTTACATCCCGCCCATCAGCATAACAAGGCTCCCAGTTCTCAATGGCCTGTTGCCTTTCTGGATTTTACACTTTTTTCAGATGGCCCTTTTGACCGGGGGGAAGTGAGACTTCATTGTAGTGCAGATTTCCTTTGCAAGCTTGCTTGGTTGGCCAAAAAGGGCGTATGCGTTTTTTCCTGAATATATTCAGGAAAAAACGCATACGCCCTTTTTGGCCAAGTGCATCATTGTGGACGTTCTGCCTCTTTTCCTATGCTTTCAATGCAATTCCAGTCTACCTCCTGAAATCGGTTTCCTGCAATTCGGCCCCGCTTTCAAGTCCTCTTGGCAGCCTTACTTCAGTCTATTTTTGGACGATAGCTGTCATTTATAAGTCTGCAGGTTTGTGAATTACAGTGCCCCTGAGCTCCTTTCTTCAACTCGCTTTCTTGTGACCTGGCCGCAACACCGCAGGATGGCTTCAGGCCCTAATCTGGTTCCGGCACGGCACGCTGAGCCTTTGGTTAATGCCTCTTCCTGGTGGGAAATGAGAGTTAAATTTGCCCGTCCAGACACCTACAGCTAGTCTCTCATTGGTTCTCGCTATTCCTGTTCATCTTCCGCAGAAATTGCAAACTGGGCCAAACAGGAGGTTAAAGGGACTGACTCTCCAAGTCGGGAGAGTGTTAGTAAAGCGTCTGGAATGTTGCACCGGAGTACTAGGGGAGGAAAACTGAGACATATTTGAACACGTCTCCCGATCACATGGTTGATCATACTCTAGGTTCCACATGCATGTTTTAGCTGAAGGAAGAATACCTTAAACCTGGGTAGTTGAAACCCGTGGAATGGGTACCATGCAATATGACTTCAAAGGGTCTTCATTTGCTCACCGAACCTCTCCAATCCTATCACTGCTGCGTTTATGCCCCTGTACACATGCTTGATTCTCTTTCGGAGACATAGCAATCCATAGGTTTTAAGATACTTACTAGTCAGGAACATTCTTAGGCGTTTAATATGGGGTGTTGAGTCCATTTCGTTGAGCAAGGAGTAGCTCTTGTCTATTCCATATTTGGCTTAAGGAACTTTATCTGTGCTCATTTCAATCTCTGGTTTTATGCAGCACCCCAACTCACCTTTTCCCTTAAGCAAGAATAAGTTGGTTTTCTAAATTTGAGACCCTGTTCTGTTCTGTAATTCAGTTCCTGTGTAGCCAAGTTTCCATTCCGTGTATTACTGATATCTTATGATGTTTCTTTTTCTGTGTGACTTATTTCAGTTAGAATCATCATACCTGAATCCACTCATTGTGCTGCTAAGGGCCTGATGACACAGATTTCATTGCTGAGTGATATTGCTTTGTAAGTAAATACCACAACTTCTTTATCCATTTTTCACTTTCTGCGATGTTGAACTTGTACTGTAAACGAGGTTCTTGTAAACAGAGCCGTTCCAAACTTTGGGGTGGCTGTGTCTTTTTGATTTTAATTTCCCTAAGCTATAGGACCATAAGTGGAAGTGCCCTAGGTTCTGTTGCTTTGTTTTTTAGATGTTTCAGGAAACACCATACACTTCTCCCGAGTGGTTGTTGGCAATTTACATCCCGCCCATCAGCATAACAAGGCTCCCAGTTCTCCATGGCCTGTCCTGCCTTTCTGGATTTTACACTTTTTTCAGATGGCCCTTTTGACCGGGGGGATGTGAGACTTCATTGTAGTGCAGATTTCCTTTGCAAGCTTGCTTGGTTGGCCAAAAAGTGCGTATGCGTTTTTTCCTGAATATATTCAGGAAAAAACGCATACGCCCTTTTTGGCCAAGTGCATCATTGTGGACGTTCTGCCTCTTTTCCTATGCTTTCAATGCAATTCCAGTCTACCTCCTGAAATCGGTTTCCTGCAATTCTGCCCCGCTTTCAAGTCCTCTTGACAGCCTTACTTCAGTCTATTTTGGATGATAGCTGTCATTTATAACTCTGCAGATTTGTGAATTACAGTGCCCCTGAGCTCCTTTCTTCAACTTGCTTTCTTGTGACCTGGCCGCAACACCGCAGGATGGCTTCAGGCCCTAATCTGGTTCCGGCACGGCACGCTGAGCCTTTGGTTATTTCCTATTCCTGGTGGGAAATGAGAGTTAAATTTGCCCGTCCAGACACCTCCAGCTAGTCTCTCATTGGTTCTCGCTATTCCTGTTCATCTTCCGCAGAAATTGCAAACTGGGCCAAACAGGAGGTTAAAGGCGCTGACTCTCCAAGTGGGGAGAGTGTTAGTAAAGCGTCTGGAATGTTGCACCCGAGTACCAGGGGAGGAAAACTGAGACATATTTGAACACGTCTCCCGTTCACATGGTTGATCATACTTGGGTTCCACATGCATGTTTTAGCTGAAGGAAGAATACCTTAAACCTGGAGAGTTGAGACCCGTGTAATGGGTACCATGCAATATGACTTCAAAGGGTCTTCATTTGCTCACCGAACCTCTCCAATCCTATCACTGCTGCGTTTATGCCCCTGTACACATGCTTGATTCTCTTTCGGAGACATAGCAATCCATAGGTTTTAAGATACTTACTAGTCAGGTACATTCTTAGGCGTTTATTATGCGGTGTTGAGTCCATTTCGTTGAGCAAGGAGTAGCTCTTGTCTATTCCATATTTGACTTAAGGAACTTTATCTATGCTCATTTCAATCTCTGGTTTTATGCAGCACCCCAACTCACCTTTCCCCTTAAGCAAGCATAAGTTGTTTTTCTAAATTTGAGACCCTGTTCTGTTCTGTAATTCAGTTCCTGTGTAGCCAAGTTTACATTCCGTGTATTACTGATATCTTATGATGTTTCTTTTTCTGTGTGACTTACTTCATTTAGAATCATCATACCTGAATCCACTCATTGTGCTGCTAAGGGCCTGATGACACAGATTTCATTGCTGAGTGATATTGCTTTGTAAGTAAATACCACAACTTCTTTATCCATTTTTCACTTTCTGCGATGTTGAACTTGTACTGTAAACGAGGTTCTTGTAAACAGAGCCGTTCCAAACTTTGGGGTGGCTGTGTCTTTTTGATTTTAATTTCCCTAAGCTATAGGACCATAAGTGGAAGTGCCCTAGGTTCTGTTGCTTTGTTTTTTAGATGTTTCAGGAAACACCATACACTTCTCCCAAGTGGTTGTTGGCAATTTACATCCCGCCCATCAGCATAACAAGGCTCCCAGTTCTCCATGGCCTGTCCTGCCTTTCTGGATTTTACACTTTTTTCAGATGGCCCTTTTGACCGGGGGGAAGTGAGACTTCATTGTAGTGCAGATTTCCTTTGCAAGCTTGCTTGGTTGGCCAAAAAGGGCGTATGCGTTTTTTCCTGAATATATTCAGGAAAAAACGCATACGCCCTTTTTGGCCAAGTGCATCATTGTGGACGTTCTGCCTCTTTTCCTATGCTTTCATTGCAATTCCAGTCTACCTCCTGAAATCGGTTTCCTGCAATTCTGCCCCGCTTTCAAGTCCTCTTGGCAGCCTTACTTCAGTATATTTTTGGACGATAGCTGTCATTTATAACTCTGCAGGTTTGTGAATTACAGTGCCCCTGAGCTCCTTTCTTCAACTCGCTTTCTTGTGACCTGGCCGCAACACCGCAGGATGGCTTCAGGCCCTAATCTGGTTCCGGTACGGCACGCTGAGCCTTTGGTTATTTCCTCTTCCTGGTGGGAAATGAGAGTTAAATTTGCCCGTCCAGACACCTCCAGCTAGCCTCTCATTGGTTCTCGCTATTCCTGTTCATCTTCCGCAGAAATTGCAAACTGTGCCACACAGGAGGTTAAAGGCGCTGACTCTCCAAGTGGGGAGAGTGTTAGTAAAGCGTCTGGAATGTTGCACCCGAGTACCAGGGGAGGAAAACTGAGACATATTTGAACACGTCTCCCGATCACATGGTTGATCATACTTGGGTTCCACATGCATGTTTTAGCTGAAGGAAGAATACCTAAAACCTGGGTAGTTGAAACCCGTGGAATGGGTACCATGCAATATGACTTCAAAGGGTCTTCATTTGCTCACCGAACCTCTCCAATCCTATCACTGCTGCGTTTATGCCCCTGTACACATGGTTGATTCTCTTTCGGAGACATAGCAATCCATAGGTTTTAAGATACTTACTAGTCAGGTACATTCTTAGGCGTTTAATATGCGGTGTTGAGTCCATTTCATTGAGCAAGGAGTAGCTCTTGTCTATTCCATATTTGGCTTAAGGAACTTTATCTGTGCTCATTTCAATCTCTGGTTTTATGCAGCAACCCAACTCACCTTTCCCCTTAAGCAAGCATAAGTTGGTTTTCTAAATTTGAGAACCTGTTCTGTTTTGGAATTCAGTTCCTGTGTAGCCAAGTTTACATTCCGTGTATTAGTGATATCTTATGATGTTTCTTTTTCTGTGTGACTTATTTCAGTTAGAATCATCGTACCTGAATCTACTCATTATGCTGCTACGGGCCTGATGACATAGATTTCATTGCTGAGTGACACTGCATTGTACGTAAGTACCACAAGTTCTTTATCCATTTTTCACTTTCTGCGATGTTGAACTTGTACTGTAAACGAGGTTCTTGTAAACAGAGCCGTTCCAAACTTTGGGGTGGCTGTGTCTTTTTGATTTTAATTTTCCTAAGCTATAGGACCATAAGTGGCAGTGCCCTAGGCTCTGTTGCTTTGTTTTTTAGATGTTTCAGGAAACACCATACACTTCTCCCAAGTGTCTGTTGGCAATTTACATTCCGTCCATCAGCATAACAAGGCTCCCAGTTCTCAATGGCCTGTTGCCTTTCTGGATTTTACACTTTTTTCAGATGGCCCTTTTGACCGGGGGGAAGTGAGACTTCATTGTAGTGCAGATTTCCTTTGCAAGCTTGCTTGGTTGGCCAAAAAGGGCGTATGCGTTTTTTCCTGAATATATTCAGGAAAAAACGCATACGCCCTTTTTGGCCAAGTGCATCATTGTGGACGTTCTGCCTCTTTTCCTATGCTTTCAATGCAATTCCAGTCTACCTCCTGAAATCGGTTTCCTGCAATTCTGCCCCGCTTTCAAGTCCTCTTGGCAGCCTTACTTCAGTCTATTTTTGGACGATAGCTGTCATTTATAACTCTGCAGTTTTGTGAATTACAGTGCCCCTGAGCTCCTTTCTTCAACTCGCTTTCTTTTGAGCTGGCCGCCACACCGCAGGATGGCTTCAGGCCCTAATCTGGTTCCGGTACGGCACGCTGAGCCTTTGGTTATTTCCTCTTCCTGGTGGGAAATGAGAGTTAAATTTGCCCGTCCAGACACCTCCAGCTAGCCTCTCATTGGTTCTCGCTATTCCTGTTCATCTTCCGCAGAAATTGCAAACTGGGCCAAACAGGAGGTTAAAGGCGCTGACTCTCCAAGTGGGGAGAGTGTTAGTAAAGCGTCTGGAATGTTGCACCCGAGTACCAGGGGAGGAAAACTGAGACATATTTGAACACGTCTCCCGATCACATGGTTGATCATACTCTAGGTTCCACATGCATGTTTTAGCTGAAGGAAGAATACCTTAAACCTGGGTAGTTGAAACCCGTGGAATGGGTACCATGCAATATGACTTCAAAGGGTCTTCATTTGCTCACCGAACCTCTCCAATCCTATCACTGCTGCGTTTATGCCCCTGTACACATGCTTGATTCTCTTTCGGAGACATAGCAATCCATAGGTTTTAAGATACTTACTAGTCAGGAACATTCTTAGGCGTTTAATATGGGGTGTTGAGTCCATTTCGTTGAGCAAGGAGTAGCTCTTGTCTATTCCATATTTGGCTTAATGAACTTTATCTGTGCTCATTTCAATCTCTGGTTTTATGCAGCACCCCAACTCACCTTTTCCCTTAAGCAAGAATAAGTTGGTTTTCTAAATTTGAGACCCTGTTCTGTTCTGTAATTCAGTTCCTGTGTAGCCAAGTTTACATTCCGTGTATTACTGATATCTTATGATGTTTCTTTTTCTGTGTGACTTATTTCAGTTAGAATCATCATACCTGAATCCACTCATTGTGCTGCTAAGGGCCTGATGACACAGATTTCATTGCTGAGTGATATTGCTTTGTAAGTAAATACCACAACTTCTTTATCCATTTTTCACTTTCTGCGATGTTGAACTTGTACTGTAAACGAGGTTCTTGTAAACAGAGCCGTTCCAAACTTTGGGGTGGCTGTGTCTTTTTGATTTTAATTTCCCTAAGCTATAGGACCATAAGTGGAAGTGCCCTAGGTTCTGTTGCTTTGTTTTTTAGATGTTTCAGGAAACACCATACACTTCTCCCGAGTGGTTGTTGGCAATTTACATCCCGCCCATCAGCATAACAAGGCTCCCAGTTCTCCATGGCCTGTCCTGCCTTTCTGGATTTTACACTTTTTTCAGATGGCCCTTTTGACCGGGGGGATGTGAGACTTCATTGTAGTGCAGATTTCCTTTGCAAGCTTGCTTGGTTGGCCAAAAAGGGCGTATGCGTTTTTTCCTGAATATATTCAGGAAAAAACGCATACGCCCTTTTTGGCCAAGTGCATCATTGTGGACGTTCTGCCTCTTTTCCTATGCTTTCAATGCAATTCCAGTCTACCTCCTGAAATCGGTTTCCTGCAATTCTGCCCCGCTTTCAAGTCCTCTTGACAGCCTTACTTCAGTCTATTTTGGATGATAGCTGTCATTTATAACTCTGCAGATTTGTGAATTACAGTGCCCCTGAGCTCCTTTCTTCAACTTGCTTTCTTGTGACCTGGCCGCAACACCGCAGGATGGCTTCAGGCCCTAATCTGGTTCCGGCACGGCACGCTGAGCCTTTGGTTATTTCCTTTTCCTGGTGGGAAATGAGAGTTAAATTTGCCCGTCCAGACACCTCCAGCTAGTCTCTCATTGGTTCTCGCTATTCCTGTTCATCTTCCGCAGAAATTGCAAACTGGGCCAAACAGGAGGTTAAAGGCGCTGACTCTCCAAGTGGGGAGAGTGTTAGTAAAGCGTCTGGAATGTTGCACCCGAGTACCAGGGGAGGAAAACTGAGACATATTTGAACACGTCTCCCGTTCACATGGTTGATCATACTTGGGTTCCACATGCATGTTTTAGCTGAAGGAAGAATACCTTAAACCTGGAGAGTTGAGACCCGTGTAATGGGTACCATGCAATATGACTTCAAAGGGTCTTCATTTGCTCACCGAACCTCTCCAATCCTATCACTGCTGCGTTTATGCCCCTGTACACATGCTTGATTCTCTTTCGGAGACATAGCAATCCATAGGTTTTAAGATACTTACTAGTCAGGTACATTCTTAGGCGTTTAATATGCGGTGTTGAGTCCATTTCGTTGAGCAAGGAGTAGCTCTTGTCTATTCCATATTTGACTTAAGGAACTTTATCTATGCTCATTTCAATCTCTGGTTTTATGCAGCACCCCAACTCACCTTTCCCCTTAAGCAAGCATAAGTTGTTTTTCTAAATTTGAGACCCTGTTCTGTTCTGTAATTCAGTTCCTGTGTAGCCAAGTTTCCATTCCGTGTATTACTGATATCTTATGATGTTTCTTTTTCTGTGTGACTTACTTCAGTTAGAATCATCATACCTGAATCCACTCATTGTGCTGCTAAGGGCCTGATGACACAGATTTCATTGCTGAGTGATATTGCTTTGTAAGTAAATACCACAACTTCTTTATCCATTTTTCACTTTCTGCGATGTTGAACTTGTACTGTAAACGAGGTTCTTGTAAACAGAGGCGTCCCAAACTTTGGGGTGGCTGTGTCTTTTTGATTTTAATTTCCCTAAGCTATAGGACCATAAGTGGCAGTGCCCTAGGCTCGGTTGCTTTGTTTTTTAGATGTTTCAGGAAACACCATACACTTCTCCCGAGTGTCTGTTGGCAATTTACATCCCGCCCATCAGCATAACAAGGCTCCCAGTTCTCCATGGCCTGTCCTGCCTTTCTGGATTTTACACTTTTTTCAGATGGCCCTTTTGACCGGGGGGAAGTGAGACTTCATTGTAGTGCAGATTTCCTTTGCAAGCTTGCTTGGTTGGCCAAAAAGGGCGTATGCGTTTTTTCCTGAATATATTCAGGAAAAAACGCATACGCCCTTTTTGGCCAAGTGCATCATTGTGGACGTTCTGCCTCTTTTCCTATGCTTTCATTGCAATTCCAGTCTACCTCCTGAAATCGGTTTCCTGCAATTCTGCCCCGCTTTCAAGTCCTCTTGGCAGCCTTACTTCAGTATATTTTTGGACGATAGCTGTCATTTATAACTCTGCAGGTTTGTGAATTACAGTGCCCCTGAGCTCCTTTCTTCAACTCGCTTTCTTGTGACCTGGCCGCAACACCGCAGGATGGCTTCAGGCCCTAATCTGGTTCCGGTACGGCACGCTGAGCCTTTGGTTATTTCCTCTTCCTGGTGGGAAATGAGAGTTAAATTTGCCCGTCCAGACACCTCCAGCTAGCCTCTCATTGGTTCTCGCTATTCCTGTTCATCTTCCGCAGAAATTGCAAACTGTGCCACACAGGAGGTTAAAGGCGCTGACTCTCCAAGTGGGGAGAGTGTTAGTAAAGCGTCTGGAATGTTGCACCCGAGTACCAGGGGAGGAAAACTGAGACATATTTGAACACGTCTCCCGATCACATGGTTGATCATACTTGGGTTCCACATGCATGTTTTAGCTGAAGGAAGAATACCTAAAACCTGGGTAGTTGAAACCCGTGGAATGGGTACCATGCAATATGACTTCAAAGGGTCTTCATTTGCTCACCGAACCTCTCCAATCCTATCACTGCTGCGTTTATGCCCCTGTACACATGCTTGATTCTCTTTCGGAGACATAGCAATCCATAGGTTTTAAGATACTTACTAGTCAGGTACATTCTTAGGCGTTTAATATGCGGTGTTGAGTCCATTTCATTGAGCAAGGAGTAGCTCTTGTCTATTCCATATTTGGCTTAAGGAACTTTATCTGTGCTCATTTCAATCTCTGGTTTTATGCAGCAACCCAACTCACCTTTCCCCTTAAGCAAGCATAAGTTGGTTTTCTAAATTTGAGAACCTGTTCTGTTTTGGAATTCAGTTCCTGTGTAGCCAAGTTTACATTCCGTGTATTAGTGATATCTTATGATGTTTCTTTTTCTGTGTGACTTATTTCAGTTAGAATCATCGTACCTGAATCTACTCATTATGCTGCTACGGGCCTGATGACATAGATTTCATTGCTGAGTGACACTGCATTGTACGTAAGTACCACAAGTTTTTTATCCATTTTTCACTTTCTGCGATGTTGAACTTGTACTGTAAACGAGGTTCTTGTAAACAGAGCCGTTCCAAACTTTGGGGTGGCTGTGTCTTTTTGATTTTAATTTTCCTAAGCTATAGGACCATAAGTGGAAGTGCCCTAGGCTCTGTTGCTTTGTTTTTTAGATGTTTCAGGAAACACCATACACTTCTCCCAAGTGTCTGTTGGCAATTTACATTCCGTCCATCAGCATAACAAGGCTCCCAGTTCTCAATGGCCTGTTGCCTTTCTGGATTTTACACTTTTTTCAGATGGCCCTTTTGACCGGGGGGAAGTGAGACTTCATTGTAGTGCAGATTTCCTTTGCAAGCTTGCTTGGTTGGCCAAAAAGGGCGTATGCGTTTTTTCCTGAATATATTCAGGAAAAAACGCATACGCCCTTTTTGGCCAAGTGCATCATTGTGGACGTTCTGCCTCTTTTCCTATGCTTTCAATGCAATTCCAGTCTACCTCCTGAAATCGGTTTCCTGCAATTCGGCCCCGCTTTCAAGTCCTCTTGGCAGCCTTACTTCAGTCTATTTTTGGACGATAGCTGTCATTTATAACTCTGCAGGTTTGTGAATTACAGTGCCCCTGAGCTCCTTTCTTCAACTCGCTTTCTTTTGAGCTGGCCGCCACACCGCAGGATGGCTTCAGGCCCTAATCTGGTTCCGGTACGGCACACTGAGCCTTTGGTTATTTCCTCTTCCTGGTGGGAAATGAGAGTTAAATTTGCCCGTCCAGACACCTCCAGCTAGCCTCTCATTGGTTCTCGCTATTCCTGTTCATCTTCCGCAGAAATTGCAAACTGGGCCAAACAGGAGGTTAAAGGCGCTGACTCTCCAAGTGGGGAGAGTGTTAGTAAAGCGTCTGGAATGTTGCACCCGAGTACCAGGGGAGGAAAACTGAGACATATTTGAACACGTCTCCCGTTCACATGGTTGATCATTCTTGGGTTCCACATGCATGTTTTAGCTGAAGGAAGAATACCTTAAACCTGGAGAGTTGAGACCCGTGTAATGGGTACCATGCAATATGACTTCAAAGGGTCTTCATTTGCTCACCGAACCTCTCCAATCCTATCACTGCTGCGTTTATGCCCCTGTACACATGCTTGATTCTCTTTTGGAGACATAGCAATCCATAGGTTTACATTACTTACTAGTCAGGTACATTCTTAGGCGTTTAATATGCGGTGTTGAGTCCATTTCGTTGAGCAAGGAGTAGCTCTTGTCTATTCCATATTTGACTTAAGGAACTTTATCTGTGCTCATTTCAATCTCTGGTTTTATGCAGCACCCCAACTCACCTTTACCCTTAAGCAAGCATAAGTTGGTTTTCTAAATTTGAGACCATATTCTGTTCTGTAATTCAGTTCCTGTGTAGCCAAGTTTCCATTCCGTGTATTACTGATATCTTATGATGTTTCTTTTTCTGTGTGACTTATTTCAGTTAGAATCATCATACATGAATCCACTCATTGTGATGCTAAGGTCCTGATGACATAGGTTTCATTGCTGAGTGATATTGCTTTGTAAGTAAATACCACAACTTCTTTATCCATTTTTCACTTTCTGCGATGTTGAACTTGTACTGTAAACGAGGTTCTTGTAAACAGAGGCGTCCCAAACTTTGGGGTGGCTGTGTCTTTTTGATTTTAATTTCCCTAAGCTATAGGACCATAAGCGGCAGTGCCCTAGGCTCTGTTGCTTTGTTTTTTAGATGTTTCAGGAAACACCATACACTTCTCCCGAGTGTCTGTTGGCAATTTACATCCCGCCCATCAGCATAACAAGGCTCCCAGTTCTCCATGGCCTGTCCTGCCTTTCCGGATTTTACACTTTTTTCAGATGGGCCTTTTGACCGGGGGGAAGTGAGACTTCATTGTAGTGCAGATTTCCTTTGCAAGCTTGCTTGGTTGGCCAAAAAGGGCGTATGCGTTTTTTCCTGAATATATTCAGGAATAATTTGCCCATCCAGACACCTCCAGCTAGCCTCTCATTGGTTCTCGCTATTCCTGTTCATCTTCCGCAGAAATTGCAAACTGGGCCAAACAGGAGGTTAAAGGCGCTGACTCTCCAAGTGGGGAGAGTGTTAGTAAAGCGTCTGGAATGTTGCACCCGAGTACCAGGGGAGGAAAACTGAGACATATTTGAACACGTCTCCCGTTCACATGGTTGATCATACTTGGGTTCCACATGCATGTTTTAGCTGAAGGAAGAATACCTAAAACCTGGGTAGTTGAGACCCGTGGAATGGGTACCATGCAATATGACTTCAAAGGGTCTTCATTTGCTCACCGAACCTCTCCAATCCTATCACTGCTGCGTTTATGCCCCTGTACACATGGTTGATTCTCTTTCGTAGACATAGCAATCCATAGGTTTTAAGATACTTACTAGTCAGGTACATTCTTAGGCGTTTAATATGCGGTGTTGAGTCCATTTCATTGAGCAAGGAGTAGCTCTTGTCTATTCCATATTTGGCTTAAGGAACTTTATCTGTGCTCATTTCAATCTCTGGTTTTATGCAGCAACCCAACTCACCTTTACCCTTAAGCAAGCATAAGTTGGTTTTCTAAATTTGAGACCCTGTTCTGTTCTGTAATTCAGTTCCTGTGTAGCCAAGTTTACATTCCGTGTATTAGTGATATCTTATGATGTTTCTTTTTCTGTGTGACTTATTTCAGTTAGAATCATCGTACCTGAATCTACTCATTATGCTGCTACGGGCCTGATGACATAGATTTCATTGCTGAGTGACACTGCATTGTACGTAAGTACCACAAGTTCTTTATCCATTTTTCACTTTCTGCGATGTTGAACTTGTACTGTAAACGAGGTTCTTGTAAACAGAGCCGTTCCAAACTTTGGGGTGGCTGTGTCTTTTTGATTTTAATTTTCCTAAGCTATAGGACCATAAGTGGAAGTGCCCTAGGCTCTGTTGCTTTGTTTTTTAGATGTTTCAGGAAACACCATACACTTCTCCCAAGTGTCTGTTGGCAATTTACATCCCGTCCCTCAGCATAACAAGGCTCCCAGTTCTCAATGGCCTGTTGCCTTTCTGGATTTTACACTTTTTTCAGATGGCCCTTTTGACCAGGGGGAAGTGAGACTTCATTGTAGTGCAGATTTCCTTTGCAAGCTTGCTTGGTTGGCCAAAAAGGGCGTATGCGTTTTTTCCTGAATATATTCAGGAAAAAACGCATACGCCCTTTTTGGCCAAGTGCATCATTGTGGACGTTCTGCCTCTTTTCCTATGCTTTCAATGCAATTCCAGTCTACCTCCTGAAATCGGTTTCCTGCAATTCTGCCCCGCTTTCAAGTCCTCTTGGCAGCCTTACTTCCGTCTATTTTTGGACGATAGCTGTCATTTATAACTCTGCAGGTTTGTGAATTACAGTGCCCCTGAGCTCCTTTCTTCAACTCGCTTTCTTTTGAGCTGGCCGCCACACCGCAGGATGGCTTCAGGCCCTAATCTGGTTCCGGTACGGCACGCTGAGCCTTTGGTTATTTCCTCTTCCTGGAGGGAAATGAGAGTTAAATTTGCCCGTCCAGACACCTCCAGCTAGCCTCTCATTGGTTCTCGCTATTCCTGTTCATCTTCCGCAGAAATTGCAAACTGGGCCAAACAGGAGGTTAAAGGCGCTGACTCTCCAAGTGGGGAGAGTGTTAGTAAAGCGTCTGGAATGTTGCACCCGAGTATCAGGGGAGGAAAACTGAGACATATTTGAACACGTCTCCCGTTCACATGGTTGATCATACTTGGGTTCCACATGCATGTTTTAGCTGAAGGAAGAATACCTTAAACCTGGAGAGTTGAGACCCGTGGAATGGGTACCATGCAATATGACTTCAAAGGGTCTTCATTTGCTCACCGAACCTCTCCAATCCTATCACTGCTGCGTTTATGCCCCTGTACACATGCTTCATTCTCTTTTGGAGACATAGCAATCCATAGGTTTTACGATACTTACTAGTCAGGTACATTCTTAGGCGTTTAATATGCGGTGTTGAGTCCATTTCGTTGAGCAAGGAGTAGCTCTTGTCTATTCCATATTTGACTTAAGGAACTTTATCTGTGCTCATTTCAATCTCTGGTTTTATGCAGCACCCCAACTCACCTTTACCCTTAAGCAAGCATAAGTTGGTTTTCTAAATTTGAGACCCTGTTCTGTTCTGTAATTCAGTTCCTGTGTAGCCAAGTTTACATTCCGTGTATTACTGATATCTTATGATGTTTCTTTTTCTGTGTGACTTATTTCAGTTAGAATCATCATACCTGAATCCACTCATTGTGATGCTAAGGGCCTGATGACATAGATTTCATTGCTGAGTGATATTGCTTTGTAAGTAAATACCACAACTTCTTTATCCATTTTTCACTTTCTGCGATGTTGAACTTGTACTGTAAACGAGGTTCTTGTAAACAGAGGCGTCCCAAACTTTGGGGTGGCTGTGTCTTTTTGATTTTAATATCCCTAAGCTATAGGACCATAAGTGGCAGTGCCCTAGGCTCTGTTGCTTTGTTTTTTAGATGTTTCAGGAAACACCATACACTTCTCCCGAGTGTCTGTTGGCAATTTACATCCCGCCCATCAGCATAACAAGGCTCCCAGTTCTCCATGGCCTGTCCTACCTTTCTGGATTTTACACTTTTTTCAGATGGCCCTTTTGACCGGGGGGAAGTGAGACTTCATTGTAGTGCAGATTTCCTTTGCAAGCTTGCTTGGTTGGCCAAAAAGGGCGTATGCGTTTTTTTCCTGAATATATTCAGGAATAATTTGCCCGTCCAGACACCTCCAGCTAGCCTCTCATTGGCTCTCGCTATTCCTGTTCATCTTCCGCAGAAATTGCAAACTGGGCCAAACAGGAGGTTAAAGGCGGTGACTCTCCAAGTAGGGAGAGTGTTAGTAAAGCGTCTGGAATGTTGCACCCGAGTACCAGGGGAGGAAAACTGAGACATATTTGAACACGTCTCCCGTTCACATGGTTGATCATACTTGGGTTCCACATGCATGTTTTAGCTGAAGGAAGAATACCTTAAACCTGGAGAGTTGAGACCCGTGTAATGGGTACCATGCAATATGACTTCAAAGGGTCTTCATTTGCTCACCGAACCTCTCCAATCCTATCACTGCTGCGTTTATGCCCCTGTACACATGCTTGATTCTCTTTTGGAGACATAGCAATCCATAGGTTTTAAGATACTTACTAGTCAGGTACATTCTTAGGCGTTTAATATGCGGTGTTGAGTCCATTTCATTGAGCAAGGAGTAGCTCTTGTCTATTCCATATTTGACTTAAGGAACTTTATCTGTGCTCATTTCAATCTCTGGTTTTATGCAGCACCCCAACTCACCTTTACCCTTAAGCAAGCATAAGTTGGTTTTCTAAATTTGAGACCCTGTTCTGTTCTGTAATTCAGTTCCTGTGTAGCCAAGTTTACATTCCGTGTATTACTGATATCTTATGATGTTTCTTTTTCTGTGTGACTTATTTCAGTTAGAATCATCATACCTGAATCCACTCATTGTGCTGCTAAGGGCCTGATGACACAGATTTCATTGCTGAGTGATATTGCTTTGTAAGTAAATACCACAACTTCTTTATCCATTTTTCACTTTCTGCGATGTTGAACTTGTACTGTAAACGAGGTTCTTGTAAACAGAGCCGTTCGAAAGTTTGGGGTGGCTGTGTCTTTTTGATTTTAATTTCCCTAAGCTATAGGACCATAAGTGGAAGTGCCCTAGGCTCTGTTGCTTTGTTTTTTAGATGTTTCAGGAAACACCATACACTTCTCCCGAGTGGTTGTTGGCAATTTACATCCCGCCCATCAGCATAACAAGGTTCCCAGTTCTCAATGGCCTGTTGCCTTTCTGGATTTTACACTTTTTTCAGATGGCCCTTTTGACCGGGGGGAAGTGAGACTTCATTGTAGTGCAGATTTCCTTTGCAAGCTTGCTTGGTTGGCCAAAAAGGGCGTATGCGTTTTTTCCTGAATATATTCAGGAAAAAACGCATACGCCCTTTTTGGCCAAGTGCATCATTGTGGACGTTCTGCCTCTTTTCCTATGCTTTCAATGCAATTCCAGTCTACCTCCTGAAATCGGTTTCCTGCAATTCTGCCCCGCTTTCAAGTCCTCTTGGCAGCCTTACTTCAGTCTATTTTTGGACGATAGCTGTCATTTATAACTCTGCAGGTTTGTGAATTACAGTGCCCCTGAGCTCCTTTCTTCAACTCGCTTTCTTGTGACCTGGCCGCAACACCGCAGGATGGCTTCAGGCCCTAATCTGGTTCCGGCCCGGCATGCTGAGCCTTTGGTTAATTCCTCTTCCTGGTGGGAAATGAGAGTTAAATTTGCCCGTCCAGACACCTCCAGCTAGCCTCTCATTGGTTCTCACTATTCCTGTTCATCTTCCGCAGAAATTGCAAACTGGGCCAAACAGGAGGTTAAAGGGACTGACTCTCCAGGTGGGGAGAGTGTTAGTAAAGCGTCTGGAATGTTGCACCCGAGTACCAGGGGAGGAAAACTGAGACATATTTGAACACGTCTCCCGATCACATGGTTGATCATACTTTAGGTTCCACATGCATGTTTTAGCTGAAGGAAGAATACCTTAAACCTGGGTAGTTGAAACCCGAGGAATGGGTACCATGCAATATGACTTCAAAGGGTCTTCATTTGCTCACCGAACCTCTCCAATCCTATCACTGCTGCGTTTATGTCCCTGTACACATGCTTGATTCTCTTTTGGAGACATAGCAATCCATAGGTTTTAAGATACTTACAAGTCAGGTACATTCTTAGGCGTTTAATATGCGGTGTTGAGTCCATTTCGTTGAGCAAGGAGTAGCTCTTGTCTATTCCATATTTGGCTTAAGGAACTTTATCTGTGCTCATTCCAATCTCTGGTTTTATGCAGCACCCCAACTCACCTTTACCCTTAAGCAAGCATAAGTTGTTTTTCTAAATTTGAGACCCTGTTCTGTTCTGTAATTCAGTTCCTGTGTAGCCAAGTTTACATTCCGTGTATTACTGATATCTTATGATGTTTCTTTTTCTGTGTGACTTATTTCAGTTAGAATCATCATACCTGAATCCACTCATTGTGCTGCTAAGGGCCTGTTGACATAGATTTCATTGCTGAGTGATATTGCTTTGTAAGTGAATACCACAACTTCTTTATCCATTTTTCACTTTCTGCGATGTTGAACTTGTACTGTAAACGAGGTTCTTGTAAACAGAGCCATTCCAAACTTTGGGGTGGCTGTGTCTTTTTGATTTTAATTTCCCTAAGCTATAGGACCATAAGTGGAAGTGCCCTAGGCTCTGTTGCTTTGTTTTTTAGATGTTTCAGGAAACACCATACACTTCTCCCAAGTGTCTGTTGGCAATTTACATCCCGCCCATCAGCATAACAAGGTTCCCAGTTCTCAATGGCCTGTTG
Source organism: Stenella coeruleoalba (assembly GCF_951394435.1). Taxonomy (NCBI): domain Eukaryota; kingdom Metazoa; phylum Chordata; class Mammalia; order Artiodactyla; family Delphinidae; genus Stenella; species Stenella coeruleoalba. The sequence continues at coordinate 229,957 of NW_027646110.1, read as the reverse complement.
CCTTTCTGGATTTTACACTTTTTTCAGATGGCCCTTTTGACCGGGGGGAAGTGAGACTTCATTGTAGTGCAGATTTCCTTTGCAAGCTTGCTTGGTTGGCCAAAAAGGGCGTATGCGTTTTTTCCTGAATATATTCAGGAAAAAACGCATACGCCCTTTTTGGCCAAGTGCATCATTGTGGACGTTCTGCCTCTTTTCCTATGCTTTCAATGCAATTCCAGTCTACCTCCTGAAATCGGTTTCCTGCAATTCTGCCCCGCTTTCAAGTCCTCTTGGCAGCCTTACTTCAGTCTATTTTTGGACAATAGCTGTCATTTATAACTCTGCAGGTTTGTGAATTACAGTGCCCCTGAGCTCCTTTCTTCAACTCGCTTTCTTGTGACCTGGCCGCAACACCGCAGGATGGCTTCAGGCCCTAATCTGGTTCCGGCCCGGCATGCTGAGCCTTTGGTTAATTCCTCTTCCTGGTGGGAAATGAGAGTTAAATTTGCCCGTCTAGACACCTCCAGCTAGCCTCTCATTGGTTCTCGCTATTCCTGTTCATCTTCCGCAGAAATTGCAAACTGGGCCAAACAGGAGGTTAAAGGTGCTGACTCTCCAAGTGGGGAGAGTGTTAGTAAAGCGTCTGGAATGTTGCACCCGAGTACAGGGGGCGGAAAACTGAGACATATTTGAACACGTCTCCCGTTCACATGGTTGATCATACTTGGGTTCCACATGCATGTTTTAGCTGAAGGAAGAATACCTTAAACCTGGAGAGTTGAGACCCGTGTAATGGGTACCATGCAATATGACTTCAAAGGGTCTTCATTTGCTCACCGAACCTCTCCAATCCTATCACTGCTGCGTTTATGCCCCTGTACACATGCTTGATTCTCTTTTGGAGACATAGCAATCCATAGGTTTTACGATACTTACTAGTCAGGTACATTCTTAGGCGTTTAATATGCGGTGTTGAGTCCATTTCGTTGAGCAAGGAGTAGCTCTTGTGTATTTCATATTTGACTTAAGGAACTTTATCTATGCTCATTTCAATCTCTGGTTTTATGTAGCACCCCAACTCACCTTTAACCTTAAGCAAGCATAAGTTGGTTTTCTAAATTTGAGACCCTGTTCTGTTCTGTAATTCAGTTCCTGTGTAGCCAAGTTTACATTCCGTGTATTACTGATATCTTATGATGTTTCTTTTTCTGTGTGACTTATTTCAGTTAGAATCATCATACCTGAATCCACTCATTGTGATGCAAAGGGCCTGATGACATAGATTTCATTGCTGAGTGATATTGCTTTGTAAGTAAATACCACAACTTCTTTATCCATTTTTCACTTTCTGCGATGTTGAACTTGTACTGTAAACGAGGTTCTTGTAAACAGAGCCGTTCCAAACTTTGGGGTGGCTGTGTCTTTTTGATTTTAATTTCCCTAAGCTATAGGACCATAAGTGGAAGTGCCCTAGGCTCTGTTGCTTTGTTTTTTAGATGTTTCAGGAAACACCATACACTTCTCCCAAGTGTCTGTTGGCAATTTACATCCCGCCCATCAGCATAACAAGGTTCCCAGTTCTCAATGGCCTGTTGCCTTTCTGGATTTTACACTTTTTTCAGATGGCCCTTTTGACCGGGGGGAAGTGAGACTTCATTGTAGTGCAGATTTCCTTTGCAAGCTTGCTTGGTTGGCCAAAAAGGGCGTATGCGTTTTTTCCTGAATATATTCAGGAAAAAACGCATACGCCCTTTTTGACCAAGTGCATCATTGTGGACGTTCTGCCTCTTTTCCTATGCTTTCAATGCAATTCCAGTCTACCTCCTGAAATCGGTTTCCTGCAATTCTGCCCCGCTTTCAAGTCCTCTTGGCAGCCTTACTTCAGTCTATTTTTGGACGATAGCTGTCATTTATAACTCTGCAGGTTTGTGAATTACAGTGCCCCTGAGCTCCTTTCTTCAACTCGCTTTCTTGTGACCTGGCCGCAACACCGCAGGATGGCTTCAGGCCCTAATCTGGTTCCGGCCCGGCATGCTGAGCCTTTGGTTAATTCCTCTTCCTGGTGGGAAATGAGAGTTAAATTTGCCCGTCCAGACACCTCCAGCTAGCCTCTCATTGGTTCTCGCTATTCCTGTTCATCTTCAGCAGAAATTGCAAACTGGGCCAAACAGGAGGTTAAAGGCGCTGACTCTCCAAGTGGGGAGAGTGTTAGTAAAGCGTCTGGAATGTTGCACCCGAGTACCAGGGGAGGAAAACTGAGACATATTTGAACACGTCTCCCGTTCACATGGTTGATCATACTTGGGTTCCACATGCATGTTTTAGCTGAAGGAAGAATACCTTAAACCTGGAGAGTTGAGACCCGTGGAATGGGTACCATGCAATATGAATTCAAAGGGTCTTCATTTGCTCACCGAACCTCTCCAATCCTATCACTGCTGTGTTTATACCCCTGTACACATGCTTGATTCTCTTTTGGAGACATAGCAATCCATAGGTTTTACGATACTTACTAGTCAGGTACATTCTTAGGCGTTTAATATGCGGTGTTGAGCCCATTTCGTTGAGCAAGGAATAGCTCTTGTCTATTTCATATTTGACTTAAGGAAATTTATCTGTGCTCATTTCAATCTCTGGTTTTATGCAGCACCCCAACTCACCTTTCCCCTTAAGCAAGCATAAGTTGGTTTTCTAAATTTGAGACCCTGTTCTGTTCTGTAATTCAGTTCCTGTGTAGCCAAGTTTACATTCCGTGTATTACTGATATCTTATGATGTTTCTTTTTCTGTGTGACTTATTTCAGTTAGAATCATCATACCTGAATCCACTCATTGTGATGCAAAGGGCCTGATGACATAGATTTCATTGCTGAGTGATATTGCTTTGTAAGTAAATACCACAACTTCTTTATCCATTTTTCACTTTCTGCGATGTTGAACTTGTACTGTAAACGAGGTTCTTGTAAACAGAGGCGTCCCAAACTTTGGGGTGGCTGTGTCTTTTTGATTTTAATTTCCCTAAGCTATAGGACCATAAGTGGCAGTGCCCTAGGCTCTGTTGCTTTGTTTTTTAGATGTTTCAGGAAACACCATACACTTCTCCCGAGTGTCTGTTGGCAATTTACATCCCGCCCATCAGCATAACAAGGCTCCCAGTTCTCCATGGCCTGTCCTACCTTTCTGGATTTTACACTTTTTTCAGATGGCCCTTTTGACCGGGGGGAAGTGAGACTTCATTGTAGTGCAGATTTCCTTTGCAAGCTTGCTTGGTTGGCCAAAAAGGGCGTATGCGTTTTTTCCTGAATATATTCAGGAAAAAACGCATACGCCCTTTTTGGCCAAGTGCATCATTGTGGACGTTCTGCCTCTTTTCCTATGCTTTCAATGCAATTCCAGTCTACCTCCTGAAATCGGTTTCCTGCAATTCTGCCCCGCTTTCAAGTCCTCTTGGCAGCCTTACTTCAGTCTATTTTTGGACGATAGCTGTCATTTATAACTCTGCAGGTTTGTGAATTACAGTGCCCCTGAGCTCCTTTCTTCAACTCGCTTTCTTGTGACCTGGCCGCAACACCGCAGGATGGCTTCAGGCCCTAATCTGGTTCCGGCCCGGCACGCTGAGCCTTTGGTTAATTCCTCTTCCTGGTGGGAAATGAGAGTTAAATTTGCCCGTCCAGACACCTCCAGCTAGCCTCTCATTGGTTCTCGCTATTCCTGTTCATCTTCCGCAGAAATTGCAAACTGGGCCAAACAGGAGGTTAAAGGGACTGACTCTGCAAGTGGGGAGAGTGTTAGTAAAGCGTCTGGAATGTTGCACCCGAGTACCAGGGGAGGAAAACTGAGACATATTTGAACACGTCTCCCGATCACATGGTTGATCATACTCTAGGTTCCACATGCATGTTTTAGCTGAAGGAAGAATACCTTAAACCTGGGTAGTTGAAACCCGTGGAATGGGTACCATGCAATATGACTTCAAAGGGTCTTCATTTGCTCACCGAACCTCTCCAATCCTATCACTGCTGCGTTTATGCCCCTGTACACATGCTTGATTCTCTTTCGGAGACATAGCAATCCATAGGTTTTAAGATACTTACTAGTCAGGTACATTCTTAGGCGTTTAATATGGGGTGTTGAGTCCATTTCGTTGAGCAAGGAGTAGCTCTTGTCTATTCCATATTTGACTTAAGGAACTTTATCTGTGCTCATTTCAATCTCTGGTTTTATGCAGCACCCCAACTCACCTTTACCCTTAAGCAAGAATAAGTTGGTTTTCTAAATTTGAGACCCTGTTCTGTTCTGTAATTCAGTTCCTGTGTAGCCAAGTTTCCATTCCGTGTATTACTGATACCTTATGATGTTTCTTTTTCTGTGTGACTTATTTCAGTTAGAATCATCATACCTGAATCCACTCATTGTGCTGCTAAGGGCCTGATGACACAGATTTCATTGCTGAGTGATATTGCTTTGTAAGTAAATACCACAACTTCTTTATCCATTTTTCACTTTCTGCGATGTTGAACTTGTACTGTAAACGAGGTTCTTGTAAACAGAGGCGTCCCAAACTTTGGGGTGGCTGTGTCTTTTTGATTTTAATTTCCCTAAGCTATAGGACCATAAGTGGAAGTGCCCTAGGTTCTGTTGCTTTGTTTTTTAGATGTTTCAGGAAACACCATACACTTCTCCCGAGTGGTTGTTGGCAATTTACATCCCGCCCATCAGCATAACAAGGCTCCCAGTTCTCCATGGCCTGTCCTGCCTTTCTGGATTTTACACTTTTTTCAGATGGCCCTTTTGACCGGGGGGAAGTGAGACTTCATTGTAGTGCAGATTTCCTTTGCAAGCTTGCTTGGTTGGCCAAAAAGCGCGTATGCGTTTTTTCCTGAATATATTCAGGAAAAAACGCATACGCCCTTTTTGGCCAAGTGCATCATTGTGGACGTTCTGCCTCTTTTCCTATGCTTTCAATGCAATTCCAGTCTACCTCCTGAAATCGGTTTCCTGCAATTCTGCCCCGCTTTCAAGTCCTCTTGGCAGCCTTACTTCAGTCTATTTTTGGACGATAGCTGTCATTTATAACTCTGCAGGTTTGTGAATTACAGTGCCCCTGAGCTCCTTTCTTCAACTCGCTTTCTTGTGACCTGGCCGCAACACCGCAGGATGGCTTCAGGCCCTAATCTGGTTCCGGTACGGCATGCTGAGCCTTTGGTTATTTCCTCTTCCTGGTGGGAAATGAGAGTTAAATTTGCCCGTCCAGACACCTCCAGCTAGCCTCTCATTGGTTCTCGCTATTCCTGTTCATCTTCCGCAGAAATTGCAAACTGGGCCAAACAGGAGGTTAAAGGCGCTGACTCTCCAAGTGGGGAGAGTGTTAGTAAAGCGTCTGGAATGTTGCACCCGAGTACCAGGGGAGGAAAACTGAGACATATTTGAACACGTCTCCCGTTCACATGGTTGATCATACTTGGGTTCCACATGCATGTTTTAGCTGAAGGAAGAATACCTTAAACCTGGAGAGTTGAGACCCGTGGAATGGGTACCATGCAATATGACTTCAAAGGGTCTTCATTTGCTCACCAAACCTCTCCAATCCTATCACTGCTGCGTTTATGCCCCTGTACACATGCTTGATTCTCTTTTGGAGACATAGCAATCCATAGGTTTTACGATACTTACTAGTCAGGTACATTCTTAGGCGTTTAATATGCGGTGTTGAGTCCATTTCGTTGAGCAAGGAGTAGCTCTTGTCTATTCCATATTTGACTTAAGGAACTTTATCTGTGCTCATTTCAATCTCTGGTTTTATGCAGCACCCCAACTCACCTTTACCCTTAAGCAAGCATAAGTTGGTTTTCTAAATTTGAGACCCTGTTCTGTTCTGTAATTCAGTTCCTGTGTAGCCAAGTTTACATTCCGTGTATTACTGATATCTTATGATGTTTCTTTTTCTGTGTGACTTATTTCAGTTAGAGTCATCATACCTGAATCCACTCATTGTGATGCTAAGGGCCTGATGACATAGATTTCATTGCTGAGTGATATTGCTTTGTAAGTAAATACCACAACTTCTTTATCCATTTTTCACTTTCTGCGATGTTGAACTTGTACTGTAAACGAGGTTCTTGTAAACAGAGGCGTCCCAAACTTTGGGGTGGCTGTGTCTTTTTGATTTTAATTTCCCTAAGCTATAGGACCATAAGTGGCAGTGCCCTAGGCTCTGTTGCTTTGTTTTTTAGATGTTTCAGGAAACACCATACACTTCTCCCGAGTGTCTGTTGGCAATTTACATCCCGCCCATCAGCATAACAAGGCTCCCAGTTCTCCATGGCCTGTCCTGCCTTTCTGGATTTTACACTTTTTTCAGATGACCCTTTTGGCTGGGAGGAAGTGAGACTTCATTGTAGTGCAGATTTCCTTTGCAAGCTTGCTTGGTTGGCCAAAAAGGGCGTATGCGTTTTTTCCTGAATATATTCAGGAAAAAACGCATACGCCCTTTTTGGCCAAGTGCATCATTGTGGACGTTCTGCCTCTTTTCCTATGCTTTCAATGCAATTCCAGTCTACCTCCTGAAATCGGTTTCCTGCAATTCTGCCCCGCTTTCAAGTCCTCTTGGCAGCCTTACTTCAGTCTATTTTTGGACGATAGCTGTCATTTATAACTCTGCAGGTTTGTGAATTACAGTGCCCCTGAGCTCCTTTCTTCAACTCGCTTTCTTGTGACCTGGCCGCAACACCGCAGGATGGCTTCAGGCCCTAATCTGGTTCCGGCACGGCACGCTGAGCCTTTGGTTAATTCTTCTTCCTGGTGGGAAATGAGAGTTAAATTTGCCCGTCCAGACACCTCCAGCTAGCCTCTCATTGGTTCTCGCTATTCCTGTTCATCTTCCGCAGAAATTGCAAACTGGGCCAAACAGGAGGTTAAAGGGACTGACTCTGCAAGTGGGGAGAGTGTTAGTAAAGCGTCTGGAATGTTGCACCCGAGTACCAGGGGAGGAAAACTGAGACATATTTGAACACGTCTCCCGATCACATGGTTGATCATACTCTAGGTTCCACATGCATGTTTTAGCTGAAGGAAGAATACCTTAAACCTGGGTAGTTGAAACCCGTGGAATGGGTACCATGCAATATGACTTCAAAGGGTCTTCATTTGCTCACCGAACCTCTCCAATCCTATCACTGCTGCGTTTATGCCCCTGTACACATGCTTGATTCTCTTTCGGAGACATAGCAATCCATAGGTTTTAAGATACTTACTAGTCAGGTACATTCTTAGGCGTTTAATATGGGGTGTTGAGTCCATTTCGTTGAGCAAGGAGTAGCTCTTGTCTATTCCATATTTGACTTAAGGAACTTTATCTGTGCTCCTTTCAATCTCTGGTTTTATGCAGCACCCCAACTCACCTTTACCCTTAAGCAAGAATAAGTTGGTTTTCTAAATTTGAGACCCTGTTCTGTTCTGTAATTCAGTTCCTGTGTAGCCAAGTTTACATTCCGTGTATTACTGATATCTTATGATGTTTCTTTTTCTGTGTGACTTATTTCAGTTAGAATCATCATACCTGAATCCACTCATTGTGCTGCTAAGGGCCTGATGACACAGATTTCATTGCTGAGTGATATTGCTTTGTAAGTAAATACCACAACTTCTTTATCCATTTTTCACTTTCTGCGATGTTGAACTTGTACTGTAAACGAGGTTCTTGTAAACAGAGCCGTTCCAAACTTTGGTGTGGCTGTGTCTTTTTGATTTTAATTTCCCTAAGCTATAGGACCATAAGTGGAAGTGCCCTAGGTTCTGTTGCTTTGTTTTTTAGATGTTTCAGGAAACACCATACACTTCTCCCGAGTGGTTGTTGGCAATTTACATCCCGCCCATCAGCATAACAAGGCTCCCAGTTCTCCATGGCCTGTCCTGCCTTTCTGGATTTTACACTTTTTTCAGATGGCCCTTTTGACCGGGGGGAAGTGAGACTTCATTGTAGTGCAGATTTCCTTTGCAAGCTTGCTTGGTTGGCCAAAAAGGGCGTATGCGTTTTTTCCTGAATATATTCAGGAAAAAACGCATACGCCCTTTTTGGCCAAGTGCATCATTGTGGACGTTCTGCCTCTTTTCCTATGCTTTCAATGCAATTCCAGTCTACCTCCTGAAATCGGTTTCCTGCAATTCTGCCCCGCTTTCAAGTCCTCTTGGCAGCCTTACTTCAGTCTATTTTTGGACGATAGCTGTCATTTATAACTCTGCAGGTTTGTGAATTACAGTGCCCCTGAGCTCCTTTCTTCAACTTGCTTTCTTGTGACCTGGCCGCAACACCGCAGGATGGCTTCAGGCCCTAATCTGGTTCCGGCACGGCACGCTGAGCCTTTGGTTATTTCCTCTTCCTGGTGGGAAATGAGAGTTAAATTTGCCCGTCCAGACACCTCCAGCTAGCCTCTCATTGGTTCTCGCTATTCCTGTTCATGTTCCGCAGAAATTGCAAACTGGGCCAAACAGGAGGTTAAAGGGAATGACTCTCCAAGTCGGGAGAGTGTTAGTAAAGCGTCTGGAATGTTGCACCCGAGTACCAGGGGAGGAAAACTGAGACATATTTGAACATGTCTCCCGATCACATGGTTGATCATACTCTAGGTTCCACATGCATGTTTTAGCTGAAGGAAGAATACCTTAAACCTGGGTAGTTGAAACCCGTGGAATGGGTACCATGCAATATGACTTCAAAGGGTCTTCATTTGCTCACCGAATCTCTCCAATCCTATCACTGCTGCGTTTATGCCCCTGTACACATGCTTGATTCTCTTTCGGAGACATAGCAATCCATAGGTTTTAAGATACTTACAAGTCAGGTACATTCTTAGGCGTTTAATATGCGGTGTTGAGTCCATTTCGTTGAGCAAGGAGTAGCTCTTGTCTATTCCATATTTGGCTTAAGGAACTTTATCTGTGCTCATTTCAATCTCTGGTTTTATGCAGCACCCCAACTCACCTTTCCCCTTAAGCAAGCATAAGTTGGTTTTCTAAATTTGAGACCCTGTTCTGTTCTGTAATTCAGTTCCTGTGTAGCCAAGTTTCCATTCCGTGTATTACTGATATCTTATGATGTTTCTTTTTCTGTGTGACTTATTTCAGTTAGAATCATCATACCTGAATCCACTCATTGTGCTGCTAAGGGCCTGATGACATAGATTTCATTGCTGAGTGATATTGCTTTGTAAGTGAATACCACATCTTCTTTATCCATTTTTCACTTTCTGCGATGTTGAACTTGTACTGTAAACGAGGTTCTTGTAAACAGAGGCGTCCCAGACTTTGGGGTGGCTGTGTCTTTTTGATTTTAATTTCCCTAAGCTATAGGACCATAAGTGGAAGTGCCCTAGGCTCTGTTGCTTTGTTTTTTAGATGTTTCAGGAAACACCATACACTTCTCCCAAGTGTCTGTTGGCAATTTACATCCCGCCCATCAGCATAACAAGGCTCCCAGTTCTCAATGGCCTGTTGCCTTTCTGGATTTTACACTTTTTTCAGATGGCCCTTTTGACCGGGGGGAAGTGAGACTTCATTGTAGTGCAGATTTCCTTTGCAAGCTTGCTTGGTTGGCCAAAAAGGACGTATGCGTTTTTTCCTGCATATATTCAGGAAAAAACGCATACGCCCTTTTTGGCCAAGTGCATCATTGTGGACGTTCTGCCTCTTTTCCTATGCTTTCAATGCAATTCCAGTCTACCTTCTGAAATTGGTTTCCTGCAATTCTGCCCCGCTTTCAAGTCCTCTTGGCAGCCTTACTTCAGTCTATTTTTGGACGATAGCTGTCATTTATAACTCTGCAGGTTTGTGAATTACAGTGCCCCTGAGCTCCTTTCTTCAACTCGATTTCTTGTGACCTGGCCGCAACACCGCAGGATGGCTTCAGGCCCTAATCTGGTTCCGGCCCGGCACGCTGAGCCTTTGGTTAATTCCTCTTCCTGGTGGGAAATGAGAGTTAAATTTGTCCGTCCAGACACCTCCAGCTAGCCTCTCATTGGTTCTCGCTATTCCTGTTCATCTTCCGCAGAAATTGCAAACTGGGCCAAACAGGAGGTTAAAGGGACTGACTCTCCAAGTGGGGAGAGTGTTAGTAAAGCATCTGGAATGTTGCACCCGAGTACCAGGGGAGGAAAACTGAGACATATTTGAACACGTCTCCCGATCACATGGTTGATCATACTCTAGGTTCCACATGCATGTTTTAGCTGAAGGAAGAATACCTTAAACCTGGGTAGTTGAAACCCGTGGAATGGGTACCATGCAATATGACTTCAAAGGGTCTTCATTTGCTCACCGAACCTCTCCAATCCTATCACTGCTGCGTTTATGCCCCTGTACACATGCTTGATTCTCTTTCGGAGACATAGCAATCCATAGGTTTTAAGATACTTACTAGTCAGGTACATTCTTAGGCGTTTAATATGGGGTGTTGAGTCCATTTCGTTGAGCAAGGAGTAGCTCTTGTCTATTCCATATTTGGCTTAAGGAACTTTATCTGTGCTCATTTCAATCTCTGGTTTTATGCAGCACCCCAACTCACCTTTACCCTTAAGCAAGAATAAGTTGGTTTTCTAAATTTGAGACCCTGTTCTGTTCTGTAATTCAGTTCCTGTGTAGCCAAGATTCCATTCCGTGTATTACTGATATCCTATGATGTTTCTTTTTCTGTGTGACTTATTTCAGTTAGAATCATCATACCTGAATCCACTCATTGTGCTGCTAAGGGCCTGATGACACAGATTTCATTGCTGAGTGATATTGCTTTGTAAGTAAATACCACAACTTCTTTATCCATTTTTCACTTTCTGCGATGTTGAACTTGTACTGTAAACGAGGTTCTTGTAAACAGAGCCGTTCCAAACTTTGGGGTGGCTGTGTCTTTTTGATTTTAATTTCCCTAAGCTATAGGACCATAAGTGGAAGTGCCCTAGGTTCTGTTGCTTTGTTTTTTAGATGTTTCAGGAAACACCATACACTTCTCCCGAGTGGTTGTTGGCAATTTACATCCCGCCCATCAGCATAACAAGGCTCCCAGTTCTCCATGGCCTGTCCTGCCTTTCTGGATTTTACACTTTTTTCAGATGGCCCTTTTGACCGGGGGGAAGTGAGACTTCATTGTAGTGCAGATTTCCTTTGCAAGCTTGCTTGGTTGGCCAAAAAGGGCGTATGCGTTTTTTCCTGAATATATTCAGGAAAAAACGCATACGCCCTTTTTGGCCAAGTGCATCATTGTGGACGTTCTGCCTCTTTTCCTATGCTTTCAATGCAATTCCAGTCTACCTCCTGAAATCGGTTTCCTGCAATTCTGCCCCGCTTTCAAGTCCTCTTGGCAGCCTTACTTCAGTCTATTTTTGGACGATAGCTGTCATTTATAACTCTGCAGGTTTGTGAATTACAGTGCCCCTGAGCTCCTTTCTTCAACTTGCTTTCTTGTGACCTGGCCGCAACACCGCAGGATGGATTCACGCCCTAATCTGGTTCCGGCACGGCACGCTGAGCCTTTGGTTATTTCCTCTTCCTGGTGGGAAATGAGAGTTAAATTTGCCCGTCCAGACACCTCCAGCTAGTCTCTCATTGGTTCTCGCTATTCCTGTTCATCTTCCGCAGAAATTGCAAACTGGGCCAAACAGGAGGTTAAAGGCGCTGACTCTCCAAGTGGGGAGAGTGTTAGTAAAGCGTCTGGAATGTTGCACCCGAGTACCAGGGGGGGAAAACTGAGACATATTTGAGCACGTCTCCCGTTCAGATGGTTGATCATACTTGGTTTCCACATGCATGTTTTAGCTGAAGGAAGAATACCTTAAACCTGGAGAGTTGAGACCCGTGTAATGGGTACCATGCAATATGACTTCAAAGGGTCTTCATTTGCTCACCGAACCTCTCCAATCCTATCACTGCTGCGTTTATGCCCCTGTACACATGCTTGATTCTCTTTCGGAGACATAGCAATCCATAGGTTTTAAGATACTTACTAGTCAGGTACATTCTTAGGCGTTTAATATGCGGTGTTGAGTCCATTTCGTTGAGCAAGGAGTAGCTCTTGTCTATTCCATATTTGACTTAAGGAACTTTATCTGTGCTCATTTCAATCTCTGGTTTTATACAGCACCCCAACTCCCCTTTACCCTTAAGCAAGCATAAGTTGGTTTTCTAAATTTGAGACCCTGTTCTGTTCTGTAATTCAGTTCCTGTGTAGCCAAGTTTACATTCCATGTATTACTGATATCTTATGATGTTTCTTTTTCTGTGTGAATTACTTCAGTTAGAATCATCATACCTGAATCCACTCATTGTGCTGCTAAGGGCCTGATGACACAGATTTCATTGCTGAGTGATATTGCTTTGTAAGTAAATACCACAACTTCTTTATCCATTTTTCACTTTCTGCGATGTTGAACTTGTACTGTAGACGAGGTTCTTGTAAACAGAGCCGTTCCAAACTTTGGGGTGGCTGTGTCTTTTTGATTTTAATTTCCCTAAGCTATAGGACCATAAGTGGAAGTGCCCTAGGTTCTGTTGCTTTGTTTTTTAGATGTTTCAGGAAACACCATACACTTCTCCCGAGTGGTTGTTGGCAATTTACATCCCGCCCATCAGCATAACAAGGCTGCAAGTTCTCCATGGCCTGTCCTGCCTTTCTGGATTTTACACTTTTTTCAGATGACACTTTTGGCTGGGAGGAAGTGAGACTTCATTGTAGTGCAGATTTCCTTTGCAAGCTTGCTTGGTTGGCCAAAAAGGGCGTATGCGTTTTTTCCTGAATATATTCAGGAAAAAACGCATACGCCCTTTTTGGCCAAGTGCATCATTGTGGACGTTCTGCCTCTTTTCCTATGCTTTCAATGCAATTCCAGTCTACCTCCTGAAATCGGTTTCCTGCAATTCTGCCCCGCTTTCAAGTCCTCTTGGCAGCCTTACTTCAGTTTATTTTTGGACGATAGCTGTCATTTATAACTCTGCAGGTTTGTGAATTACAGTGCCCCTGAGCTCCTTTCTTCAACTCGCTTTCTTTTGAGCTGGCCGCAACACCGCAGGATGGCTTCAGGCCCTAATCTGTTTCCGGTACGGCACGCTGAGCCTTTGTTTATTTCCTCTTCCTGGTGGGAAATGAGAGTTAAATTTGCCTGTCCAGACACCTCCAGCTAGCCTCTCATTGGTTCTCGCTATTCCTGTTCATCTTCCGCAGAGATTGCAAACTGGGCCAAAGAGGAGGTTAAAGGGACTGACTCTCCAAGTGGGGAGAGTGTTAGTAAAGCGTCTGGAATGTTGCACCCGAGTACCATGGGAGGAAAACTGAGACATATTTGAACACGTCTCCCGATCTCATGGTTGATCATACTCTAGGTTCCACATGCATGTTTTAGCTGAAGGAAGAATACCTTAAATTGGGTAGTTGAAACCCGTGGAATGGGTACCATGCAATATGACTTCAAAGGGTCTTCATTTGCTCACCGAACCTCTCCAATCCTATCACTGCTGCGTTTATGCCCCTGTACACATGCTTGATTCTCTTTTGGAGACATAGCAATCCATAGGTTTTACGATACTTACTAGTCAGGTATATTCTTAGGCGTTTAATATGCGGTGTTGAGTCCATTTCGTTGAGCAAGGAGTAGCTCTTGTCTATTCCATATTTGACATAAGGAACTTTATCTGTGCTCATTTCAATCTCTGGTTTTATGCAGCACCCCAACTCACCTTTACCCTTAAGCAAGCATAAGTTGGTTTTCTAAATTTGAGACCCTGTTCTGTTCTGTAATTCAGTTCCTGTGTAGCCAAGTTTACATTCGGTGTATTACTGATATCTTATGATGTTTTTTTTCTGTGTGACTTATTTCAGTTAGAATCATCATACCTGAATCCACTCATTGTGATGCTAAGGGCCTGATGACATAGATTTCATTGCTGAGTGATATTGCTTTGTAAGTAAATACCACAACTTCTTTATCCATTTTTCACTTTCTGCAATGTTGAACTTGTACTGTAAACGAGGTTCTTGTAAACAGAGGCGTCCCAAACTTTGGGGCGGCTGTGTCTTTTTGATTTTAATTTCCCTAAGCTATAGGACCATAAGTGGCAGTGCCCTAGGCTCTGTTGCTTTGTTTTTTAGATGTTTTAGGAAACACCATACACTTCTCCCAAGTGTCTGTTGGCAATTTACATCCCGCCCATCAGCATAACAAGGCTCCCAGTTCTCCATGGCCTGTCCTGCCTTTCTGGATTTTACACTTTTTCCAGATGGCCCTTTTGACCGGGGGAAGTGAGACTTCATTGTAGTGCAGATTTCCTTTGCAAGCTTGCTTGGTTGGCCAAAAAGGGCGTATGCGTTTTTTCCTGAATATATTCAGGAAAAAACGCATACGCCCTTTTTGGCCAAGTGCATCATTGTGGACGTTCTGCCTCTTTTCCTATGCTTTCAATGCAATTCCAGTCTACCTCCTGAAATCGGTTTCCTGCAATTCTGCCCCGCTTTCAAGTCCTCTTGGCAGCCTTACTTCAGTCTATTTTTGGACGATAGCTGTCATTTATAACTCTGCAGGTTTGTGAATTACAGTGCCCCTGAGCTCCTTTCTTCAACTCGCTTTCTTGTGACCTGGCCGCAACACCGCAGGATGGCTTCAGGCCCTAATCTGGTTCCGGCCCGGCATGCTGAGCCTTTGGTTAATTCCTCTTCCTGGTGGGAAATGACAGTTAAATTTGCCCGTCCAGACACCTCCAGCTAGCCTCTCATTGGTTCTCACTATTCCTGTTCATCTTCCGCAGAAATTGCAAACTGGGCCAAACAGGAGGTTAAAGGGACTGACTCTCCAAGTGGGGAGAGTGTTAGTAAAGCGTCTGGAATGTTGCACCCGAGTACCAGGGGAGGAAAACTGAGACATATTTGAACACGTCTCCCGATCACATGGTTGATCATACTCTAGGTTCCACATGCATGTTTTAGCTGAAGGAAGAATACCTTAAACCTGGGTAGTTGAAACCCGTGGAATGGGTACCATGCAATATGACTTCAAAGGGTCTTCATTTGCTCACCGAACCTCTCCAATCCTATCACTGCTGCGTTTATGCCCCTGTACACATGCTTGATTCTCTTTTGGAGACATAGCAATCCATAGGTTTTAAGATACTTACAAGTCAGGTACATTCTTAGGCGTTTAATATGCGGTGTTGAGTCCATTTCGTTGAGCAAGGAGTAGCTCTTGTCTATTCCATATTTGGCTTAAGGAACTTTATCTGTGCTCATTCCAATCTCTGGTTTTATGCAGCACCCCAACTCACCTTTACCCTTAAGCAAGCATAAGTTGTTTTTCTAAATTTGAGACCCTGTTCTGTTCTGTAATTCAGTTCCTGTGTAGCCAAGTTTCCATTCCGTGTATTACAGATATCTTATGATGTTTCTTTTTCTGTGTGACTTATTTCAGTTAGAATCATCATACCTGAATCCACTCATTGTGCTGCTAAGGGCCTGTTGACATAGATTTCATTGCTGAGTGATATTGCTTTGTAAAGGAATACCACAACTTCTTTATCCATTTTTCACTTTCTGCGATGTTGAACTTGTACTGTAAACGAGGTTCTTGTAAACAGAGCCATTCCAAATTTTGGGGTGGCTGTGTCTTTTTGATTTTAATTTCCCTAAGCTATAGGACCATAAGTGGAAGTGCCCTAGCCTCTGTTGCTTTGTTTTTTAGATGTTTCAGGAAACACCATACACTTCTCCCAAGTGTCTGTTGGCAATTTACATCCCGCCCATCAGCATAACAAGGCTCCCAGTTCTCCATGGCCTGTCCTGCCTTTCTGGATTTTACACTTTTTTCAGATGGCCCTTTTGGCCGGGGGGAAGTGAGACTTCATTGTAGTGCAGATTTCCTTTGCAAGCTTGCTTGGTTGGCCAAAAAGGGCGTATGCGTTTTTTCCTGAATATATTCAGGAAAAAACGCATACGCCCTTTTTGGCCAAGTGCATCATTGTGGACGTTCTGCCTCTTTTCCTATGCTTTCAATGCAATTCCAGTCTACCTCCTGAAATCGGTTTCCTGCAATTCTGCCCCGCTTTCAAGTCCTCTTGGCAGCCTTACTTCAGTCTATTTTTGGACGATAGCTGTCATTTATAACTCTGCAGGTTTGTGAATTACAGTGCCCCTGAGCTCCTTTCTTCAACTTGCTTTCTTGTGACCTGGCCGCAACACCGCAGGATGGCTTCACGCCCTAATCTGGTTCCGGCACGGCACGCTGAGCCTTTGGTTATTTCCTCTTCCTGGTGGGAAATGAGAGTTAAATTTGCCCGTCCAGACACCTCCAGCTAGTCTCTCATTGGTTCTCGCTATTCCTGTTCATCTTCCGCAGAAATTGCAAACTGGGCCAAACAGGAGGTTAAAGGCGCTGACTCTCCAAGTGGGGAGAGTGTTAGTAAAGCGTCTGGAATGTTGCACCCGAGTACCAGGGGGGGAAAACTGAGACATATTTGAACACGTCTCCCGTTCACATGGTTGATCATACTTGGGTTCCACATGCATGTTTTAGCTGAAGGAAGAATACCTTAAACCTGGAGAGTTGAGACCCGTGTAATGGGTACCATGCAATATGACTTCAAAGGGTCTTCATTTGCTCACCGAACCTCTCCAATCCTATCACTGCTGCGTTTATGCCCCTGTACACATGCTTGATTCTCTTTCGGAGACATAGCAATCCATAGGTTTTAAGATACTTACTAGTCAGGTACATTCTTAGGCGTTTAATATGCGGTGTTGAGTCCATTTCGTTGAGCAAGGAGTAGCTGTTGTCTATTCCATATTTGACTTAAGGAACTTTATCTGTGCTCATTTCAATCTCTGGTTTTATACAGCACCCCAACTCCCCTTTACCCTTAAGCAAGCATAAGTTGGTTTTCTAAATTTGAGACCCTGTTCTGTTCTGTAATTCAGTTCCTGTGTAGCCAAGTTTACATTCCATGTATTACTGATATCTTATGATGTTTCTTTTTCTGTGTGAATTACTTCAGTTAGAATCATCATACCTGAATCCACTCATTGTGCTGCTAAGGGCCTGATGACACAGATTTCATTGCTGAGTGATATTGCTTTGTAAGTAAATACCACAACTTCTTTATCCATTTTTCACTTTCTGCGATGTTGAACTTGTACTGTAGACGAGGTTCTTGTAAACAGAGCCGTTCCAAACATTGGGGTGGCTGTGTCTTTTTGATTTTAATTTCCCTAAGCTATAGGACCATAAGTGGAAGTGCCCTAGGTTCTGTTGCTTTGTTTTTTAGATGTTTCAGGAAACACCATACACTTCTCCCGAGTGGTTGTTGGCAATTTACATCCCGCCCATCAGCATAACAAGGCTGCCAGTTCTCCATGGCCTGTCCTGCCTTTCTGGATTTTACACTTTTTTCAGATGACCCTTTTGGCTGGGAGGAAGTGAGACTTCATTGTAGTGCAGATTTCCTTTGCAAGCTTGCTTGGTTGGCCAAAAAGGGCGTATGCGTTTTTTCCTGAATATATTCAGGAAAAAACGCATACGCCCTTTTTGGCCAAGTGCATCATTGTGGACGTTCTGCCTCTTTTCCTATGCTTTCAATGCAATTCCAGTCTACCTCCTGAAATCGGTTTCCTGCAATTCTGCCCCGCTTTCAAGTCCTCTTGGCAGCCTTACTTCAGTTTATTTTTGGACGATAGCTGTCATTTATAACTCTGCAGGTTTGTGAATTACAGTGCCCCTGAGCTCCTTTCTTCAACTCGCTTTCTTTTGAGCTGGCCGCAACACCGCAGGACGGCTTCAGGCCCTAATCTCTTTCCGGTACGGCACGCTGAGCCTTTGTTTATTTCCTCTTCCTGGTGGGAAATGAGAGTTAAATTTGCCCGTCCAGACACCTCCAGCTAGCCTCTCATTGGTTCTCGCTATTCCTGTTCATCTTCCGCAGAGATTGCAAACTGGGCCAAACAGGAGGTTAAAGGGACTGACTCTCCAAGTGGGGAGAGTGTTAGTAAAGCGTCTGGAATGTTGCACCCGAGTACCATGGGAGGAAAACTGAGACATATTTGAACACGTCTCCCGATCACATGGTTGATCATACTCTAGGTTCCACATGCATGTTTTAGCTGAAGGAAGAATACCTTAAACCTGGAGAGTTGAGACCCGTGTAATGGGTACCATGCAATATGACTTCAAAGGGTCTTCATTTGCTCACCGAACCTCTCCAATCCTATCACTGCTGCGTTTATGCCCCTGTACACATGCTTGATTCTCTTTTGGAGACATAGCAATCCATAGGTTTTACGATACTTACTAGTCAGGTACATTCTTAGGCGTTTAATATGCGGTGTTGAGTCCATTTCGTTGAGCAAGGAGTAGCTCTTGTCTATTCCATATTTGACATAAGGAACTTTATCTGTGCTCATTTCAATCTCTGGTTTTATGCAGCACCCCAACTCACCTTTACCCTTAAGCAAGCATAAGTTGGTTTTCTAAATTTGAGACCCTGTTCTGTTCTGTAATTCAGTTCCTGTGTAGCCAAGTTTACATTCGGTGTATTACTGATATCTTATGATGTTTTTTTTCTGTGTGACTTATTTCAGTTAGAATCATCATACCTGAATCCACTCATTGTGATGCTAAGGGCCTGATGACATAGATTTCATTGCTGAGTGATATTGCTTTGTAAGTAAATACCACAACTTCTTTATCCATTTTTCACTTTCTGCGATGTTGAACTTGTACTGTAAACGAGGTTCTTGTAAACAGAGGCGTCCCAAACTTTGGGGTGGCTGTGTCTTTTTGATTTTAATTTCCCTAAGCTATAGGACCATAAGTGGCAGTGCCCTAGGCTCTGTTGCTTTGTTTTTTAGATGTTTCAGGAAACACCATACACTTCTCCCAAGTGTCTGTTGGCAATTTACATCCCGCCCATCAGCATAACAAGGCTCCCAGTTCTCCATGGCCTGTCCTGCCTTTCTGGATTTTACACTTTTTCCAGATGGCCCTTTTGACCGGGGGAAGTGAGACTTCATTGTAGTGCAGATTTCCTTTGCAAGCTTGCTTGGTTGGCCAAAAAGGGCGTATGCGTTTTTTCCTGAATATATTCAGGAAAAAACGCATACGCCCTTTTTGGCCAAGTGCATCATTGTGGACGTTCTGCCTCTTTTCCTATGCTTTCAATGCAATTCCAGTCTACCTCCTGAAATCGGTTTCCTGCAATTCTGCCCCGCTTTCAAGTCCTCTTGGCAGCCTTACTTCAGTCTATTTTTGGACGATAGCTGTCATTTATAACTCTGCAGGTTTGTGAATTACAGTGCCCCTGAGCTCCTTTCTTCAACTCGCTTTCTTGTGACCTGGCCGCAACACCGCAGGATGGCTTCAGGCCCTAATCTGGTTCCGGCCCGGCATGCTGAGCCTTTGGTTAATTCCTCTTCCTGGTGGGAAATGACAGTTAAATTTGCCCGTCCAGACACCTCCAGCTAGCCTCTCATTGGTTCTCACTATTCCTGTTCATCTTCCGCAGAAATTGCAAACTGGGCCAAACAGGAGGTTAAAGGGACTGACTCTCCAAGTGGGGAGAGTGTTAGTAAAGCGTCTGGAATGTTGCACCCGAGTACCAGGGGAGGAAAACTGAGACATATTTGAACACGTCTCCCGATCACATGGTTGATCATACTTTAGGTTCCACATGCATGTTTTAGCTGAAGGAAGAATACCTTAAACCTGGGTAGTTGAAACCCGTGGAATGGGTACCATGCAATATGACTTCAAAGGGTCTTCATTTGCTCACCGAACCTCTCCAATCCTATCACTGCTGCGTTTATGCCCCTGTACACATGCTTGATTCTCTTTTGGAGACATAGCAATCCATAGGTTTTACGATACTTACTAGTCAGGTACATTCTTAGGCGTTTAATATGCGGTGTTGAGTCCATTTCGTTGAGCAAGGAGTAGCTCTTGTCTATTCCATATTTGACTTAAGGAACTTTATCTGTGCTCATTTCAATCTCTGGTTTTATGCAGCACCCCAACTCACCTTTACCCTTAAGCAAGCATAAGTTGTTTTTCTAAATTTGAGACCCTGTTCTGTTCTGTAATTCAGTTCCTGTGTAGCCAAGTTTACATTCGGTGTATTACTGATATCTTATGATGTTTTTTTTCTGTGTGACTTATTTCAGTTAGAATCATCATACCTGAATCCACTCATTGTGATGCTAAGGGCCTGATGACATAGATTTCATTGCTGAGTGATATTGCTTTGTAAGTAAATACCACAACTTCTTTATCCATTTTTCACTTTCTGCAATGTTGAACTTGTACTGTAAACAAGGTTCTTGTAAACAGAGGCGTCCCAAACTTTGGGGTGGCTGTGTCTTTTTGATTTTAATTTCCCTAAGCTATAGGACCATAAGTGGCAGTGCCCTAGGCTCTGTTGCTTTGTTTTTTAGATGTTTCAGGAAACACCATACACTTCTCCCGAGTGGTTGTTGGCAATTTACATCCCGCCCATCAGCATAACAAGGCTCCCAGTTCTCCATGGCCTGTCCTGCCTTTCTGGATTTTACACTTTTTTCAGATGGCCCCTTTGACCGGGGGGAAGTGAGACTTCATTGTAGTGCAGATTTCCTTTGCAAGCTTGCTTGGTTGGCCAAAAAGGGCGTATGCGGTTTTTCCTGAATATATTCAGGAAAAAACGCATACGCCCTTTTTGGCCAAGTGCATCATTGTGGACGTTCTGCCTCTTTTCCTATGCTTTCAATGCAATTCCAGTCTACCTCCTGAAATCGGTTTCCTGCAATTCTGCCCCGCTTTCAAGTCCTCTTGGCAGCCTTACTTCAGTCTATTTTTGGACGATAGCTGTCATTTATAACTCTGCAGGTTTGTGAATTACAGTGCCCCTGAGCTCCTTTCTTCAACTCGCTTTCTTGTGACCTGGCCGCAACACCGCAGGATGGCTTCACGCCCTAATCTGGTTCCGGCCCGGCATGCTGAGCCTTTGGTTAATTCCTCTTCCTGGTGGGAAATGAGAGTTAAATTTGCCCGTCCAGACACCTCCAGCTAGCCTCTCATTGGTTCTCGCTATTCCTGTTCATCTTCCGCAGAAATTGCAAACTGGGCCAAACAGGAGGTTAAAGGGACTGACTCTGCAAGTGGGGAGAGTGTTAGTAAAGCGTCTGGAATGTTGCACCCGAGTACCAGGGGAGGAAAACTGAGACATATTTGAACACGTCTCCCGATCACATGGTTGATCATACTCTAGGTTCCACATGCATGTTTTAGCTGAAGGAAGAATACCTTAAACCTGGGTAGTTGAAACCCGTGGAATGGGTACCATGCAATATGACTTCAAAGGGTCTTCATTTGCTCACCGAACCTCTCCAATCCTATCACTGCTGCGTTTATGCCCCTGTACACATGCTTGATTCTCTTTCGGAGACATAGCAATCCATAGGTTTTAAGATACTTACTAGTCAGGTACATTCTTAGGCGTTTAATATGGGGTGTTGAGTCCATTTCGTTGAGCAAGGAGTAGCTCTTGTCTATTCCATATTTGACTTAAGGAACTTTATCTGTGCTCATTTCAATCTCTGGTTTTATGCAGCACCCCAACTCACCTTTACCCTTAAGCAAGAATAAGTTGGTTTTCTAAATTTGAGACCCTGTTCTGTTCTGTAATTCAGTTCCTGTGTAGCCAAGTTTCCATTCCGTGTATTACTCATATCCTATGATGTTTCTTTTTCTGTGTGACTTATTTCAGTTAGAATCATCATACCTGAATCCACTCATTGTGCTGCTAAGGGCCTGATGACACAGATTTCATTGCTGAGTGATATTGCTTTGTAAGTAAATACCACAACTTCTTTATCCATTTTTCACTTTCTGCGATGTTGAACTTGTACTGTAAACGAGGTTCTTGTAAACAGAGCCGTTCCAAACTTTGGTGTGGCTGTGTCTTTTTGATTTTAATTTCCCTAAGCTATAGGACCATAAGTGGAAGTGCCCTAGGTTCTGTTGCTTTGTTTTTTAGATGTTTCAGGAAACACCATACACTTCTCCCGAGTGGTTGTTGGCAATTTACATCCCGCCCATCAGCATAACAAGGCTCCCAGTTCTCCATGGCCTGTCCTGCCTTTCTGGATTTTACACTTTTTTCAGATGGCCCTTTTGACCGGGGGGAAGTGAGACTTCATTGTAGTGCAGATTTCCTTTGCAAGCTTGCTTGGTTGGCCAAAAAGGGCGTATGCGTTTTTTCCTGAATATATTCAGGAAAAAACGCATACGCCCTTTTTGGCCAAGTGCATCATTGTGGACGTTCTGCCTCTTTTCCTATGCTTTCAATGCAATTCCAGTCTACCTCCTGAAATCGGTTTCCTGCAATTCTGCCCCGCTTTCAAGTCCTCTTGGCAGCCTTACTTCAGTCTATTTTTGGACGATAGCTGTCATTTATAACTCTGCAGGTTTGTGAATTACAGTGCCCCTGAGCTCCTTTCTTCAACTTGCTTTCTTGTGACCTGGCCGCAACACCGCAGGATGGCTTCAGGACCTAATCTGGTTCCGGCACGGCACGCTGAGCCTTTGGTTAATTCCTCCTCCTGGTGGGAAATGAGAGTCAAATTTGCCCGTCCAGACACCTCCAGCTAGCCTCTCATTGGTTCTCGCTATTCCTGTTCATCTTCCGCAGAAATTGCAAACTGGGCCAAACAGGAGGTTAAAGGCGCTGACTCTCCAAGTGGGGAGAGTGTTAGTAAAGCGTCTGGAATGTTGCACCCGAGTACCAGGGGAGGAAAACTGAGACATATTTGAACACGTCTCCCGTTCACATGGTTGATCATACTTGGGTTCCACATGCATGTTTTAGCTGAAGGAAGAATACCTTAAACCTGGAGAGTTGAGACCCGTGTAATGGGTACCATGCAATATGACTTCAAAGGGTCTTCATTTGCTCACCGAACCTCTCCAATCCTATCACTGCTGCGTTTATGCCCCTGTACACATGCTTGATTCTCTTTCGGAGACATAGCAATCCATAGGTTTTACGATACTTACTAGTCAGGTACATTCTTAGGCGTTTAATATGCGGTGTTGAGTCCATTTCGTTGAGCAAGGAGTAGCTCTTGTCTATTCCATATTTGACTTAAGGAACTTTATCTGTGCTCATTTCAATCTCTGGTTTTATGCAGCACCCCAACTCACTTTTACCCTTAATCAAGCATAAGTTGGTTTTCTAAATTTGAGAACCTGTTCTGTTCTGTAATTCAGTTCCTGTGTAGCCAAGTTTACATTCCGTGTATTACTGATATCTTATGATGTTTCTTTTTCTGTGTGACTTATTTCAGTTAGAATCATCATACCTGAATCCACTCATTGTGCTGCTAAGGGCCTGATGACATAGATTTCATTGCTGAGTGATATTGCTTTGTAAGTGAATACCACAACTTCTTTATCCATTTTTCACTTTCTGCGATGTTGAACTTGTACTGTAAACGAGGTTCTTGTAAACAGAGGCGTCCCAGACTTTGGGCTGGCTGTGTCTTTTTGATTTTAATTTCCCTAAGCTATAGGACCATAAGTGGAAGTGCCCTAGGCTCTGTTGCTTTGTTTTTTAGATGTTTCAGGAAACACCATACACTTCTCCCAAGTGTCTGTTGGCAATTTACATCCCGCCCATCAGCATAACAAGGCTCCCAGTTCTCAATGGCCTGTTGCCTTTCTGGATTTTACACTTTTTTCAGATGGCCCTTTTGACCGGGGGGAAGTGAGACTTCATTGTAGTGCAGATTTCCTTTGCAAGCTTGCTTGGTTGGCCAAAAAGGGCGTATGCGTTTTTTCCTGAATATATTCAGGAAAAAACGCATACGCCCTTTTTGGCCAAGTGCATCATTGTGGACGTTCTGCCTCTTTTCCTATGCTTTCAATGCAATTCCAGTCTACCTCCTGAAATTGGTTTCCTGCAATTCTGCCCCGCTTTCAAGTCCTCTTGGCAGCCTTACTTCAGTCTATTTTTGGACGATAGCTGTCATTTATAACTCTGCAGGTTTGTGAATTACAGTGTCCCTGAGCTCCTTTCTTCAACTCGCTTTCTTTTGAGCTGGCCGCAACACCGCAGGATGGCTTCAGGCCCTAATCTGGTTCCGGCCCGGCACGCTGAGCCTTTGGTTAATTCCTCTTCCTGGTGGGAAATGAGAGTTAAATTTGCCCGTCCAGACACCTACAGCTAGCCTCTCATTGGTTCTCGCTATTCCTGTTCATCTTCCACAGAAATTGCAAACTGGGCCAAACAGGAGGTTAAAGGGACTGACTCTCCAAGTGGGGAGAGTGTTAGTAAAGCGTCTGGAATGTTGCACCCGAGTACCAGGGGAGGAAAACTGAGACATATTTGAACACGTCTCCCGATCACATGGTTGATCATACTCTAGGTTCCACATGCATGTTTTAGCTGAAGGAAGAATACCTTAAACCTGGGTAGTTGAAACCCGTGGAATGGGTACCATGCAATATGACTTGAAAGGGTCTTCATTTGCTCACCGAACCTCTCCAATCCTATCACTGCTGCGTTTATGCCCCTGTACACATGCTTGATTCTCTTTCGGAGACATAGCAATCCATAGGTTTTAAGATACTTACTAGTCAGGTACATTCTTAGGCGTTTAATATGGGGTGTTGAGTCCATTTCGTTGAGCAAGGAGTAGCTCTTGTCTATTCCATATTTGGCTTAAGGAACTTTATCTGTGCTCATTTCAATCTCTGGTTTTATGCAGCACCCCAACTCACCTTTACCCTTAAGCAAGAATAAGTTGGTTTTCTAAATTTGAGACCCTGTTCTGTTCTGTAATTCAGTTCCTGTGTAGCCAAGTTTCCATTCCGTGTATTACTGATATCCTATGATGTTTCTTTTTCTGTGTGACTTATTTCAGTTAGAATCATCATACCTGAATCCACTCATTGTGCTGCTAAGGGCCTGATGACACAGATTTCATTGCTGAGTGATATTGCTTTGTAAGTAAATACCACAACTTCTTTATACATTTTTCACTTTCTGCGATGTTGAACTTGTACTGTAAACGAGGTTCTTGTAAACAGAGCCGTTCCAAACTTTGGGGTGGCTGTGTCTTTTTGATTTTAATTTCCCTAAGCTATAGGACCATAAGTGGAAGTGCCCTAGGTTCTGTTGCTTTGTTTTTTAGATGTTTCAGGAAACACCATACACTTCTCCCGAGTGGTTGTTGGCAATTTACATCCCGCCCATCAGCATAACAAGGCTCCCAGTTCTCCATGGCCTGTCCTGCCTTTCTGGATTTTACACTTTTTTCAGATGGCCCTTTTGACCGGGGGGAAGTGAGACTTCATTGTAGTGCAGATTTCCTTTGCAAGCTTGCTTGGTTGGCCAAAAAGGGCGTATGCGTTTTTTCCTGAATATATTCAGGAAAAAACGCATACGCCCTTTTTGGCCAAGTGCATCATTGTGGACGTTCTGCCTCTTTTCCTATGCTTTCAATGCAATTCCAGTCTACCTCCTGAAATCGGTTTCCTGCAATTCTGCCCCGCTTTCAAGTCCTCTTGGCAGCCTTACTTCAGTCTATTTTTGGACGATAACTGTCATTTATAACTCTGCAGGTTTGTGAATTACAGTGCCCCTGAGCTCCTTTCTTCAACTTGCTTTCTTGTGACCTGGCCGCAACACCGCAGGATGGCTTCACGCCCTAATCTGGTTCCGGCACGGCACGCTGAGCCTTTGGTTATTTCCTCTTCCTGGTGGGAAATGAGAGTTAAATTTGCCCGTCCAGACACCTCCAGCTAGTCTCTCATTCGTTCTCGCTATTCCTGTTCATCTTCCGCAGAAATTGCAAACTGGGCCAAACAGGAGGTTAAAGGCGCTGACTCTCCAAGTGGGGAGAGTGTTAATAAAGCGTCTGGAATGTTGCACCCGAGTACCAGGGGGGGAAAACTGAGACATATTTGAACACGTCTCCCGTTCACATGGTTGATCATACTTGGGTTCCACATGCATGTTTTAGCTGAAGGAAGAATACCTTAAACCTGGAGAGTTGAGACCCGTGTAATGGGTACCATGCAATATGACTTCAAAGGGTCTTCATTTGCTCACCGAACCTCTCCAATCCTATCACTGCTGCGTTTATGCCCCTGTACACATGCTTGATTCTCTTTCGGAGACATAGCAATCCATAGGTTTTAAGATACTTACTAGTCAGGTACATTCTTAGGCGTTTAATATGCGGTGTTGAGTCCATTTCGTTGAGCAAGGAGTAGCTCTTGTCTATTCCATATTTGACTTAAGGAACTTTATCTGTGCTCATTTCAATCTCTGGTTTTATACAGCACCCCAACTCACCTTTACCCTTAAGCAAGCATAAGTTGGTTTTCTAAATTTGAGACCCTGTTCTGTTCTGTAATTCAGTTCCTGTGTAGCCAAGTTTACATTCCATGTATTACTGATATCTTATGATGTTTCTTTTTCTGTGTGAATTACTTCAGTTAGGATCATCATACCTGAATCCACTCATTGTGCTGCTAAGGGCCTGATGACACAGATTTCATTGCTGAGTGATATTGCTTTGTAAGTAAATACCACAACTTCTTTATCCATTTTTCACTTTCTGCGATGTTGAACTTGTACTGTAAACGAGGTTCTTGTAAACAGAGCCGTTCCAAACTTTGGGGTGGCTGTGTCTTTTTGATTTTAATTTCCCTAAGCTATAGGACCATAAGTGGAAGTGCCCTAGGTTCTGTTGCTTTGTTTTTTAGATGTTTCAGGAAACACCATACACTTCTCCCGAGTGGTTGTTGGCAATTTACATCCCGCCCATCAGCATAACAAGGCTCCCAGTTCTCCATGGCCTGTCCTGCCTTTCTGGATTTTACACTTTTTTCAGATGGCCCTTTTGACCGGGGGGAAGTGAGACTTCATTGTAGTGCAGATTTCCTTTGCAAGCTTGCTTGGTTGGCCAAAAAGGGCGTATGGGTTTTTTCCTGAATATATTCAGGAAAAAACGCATACGCCCTTTTTGGCCAAGTGCATCATTGTGGACGTTCTGCCTCTTTTCCTATGCTTTCAATGCAATTCCAGTCTACCTCCTGAAATCGGTTTCCTGCAATTCTGCCCCGCTTTCAAGTCCTCTTGGCAGCCTTACTTCAGTCTATTTTTGGACGATAGCTGTCATTTATAACTCTGCAGGTTTGTGAATTACAGTGCCCCTGAGCTCCTTTCTTCAACTTGCTTTCTTGTGACCTGGCCGCAACACCGCAGGATGGCTTCAGGACGTAATCTGGTTCCGGCACGGCACGCTGAGCCTTTGGTTAATTCCTCTTCCTGGTGGGAAATGAGAGTTAAATTTGCCCGTCCAGACACCTACAGCTAGCCTCTCATTGGTTCTCGCTATTCCTGTTCATCTTCCACAGAAATTGCAAACTGGGCCAAACAGGAGGTTAAAGGGACTGACTCTCCAAGTGGGGAGAGTGTTAGTAAAGCGTCTGGAATGTTGCACCCGAGTACCAGGGGAGGAAAACTGAGACATATTTGAACACGTCTCCCGATCACATGGTTGATCATACTCTAGGTTCCACATGCATGTTTTAGCTGAAGGAAGAATACCTTAAACCTGGGTAGTTGAAACCCGTGGAATGGGTACCATGCAATATGACTTGAAAGGGTCTTCATTTGCTCACAGAACCTCTCCAATCCTATCACTGCTGCGTTTATGCCCCTGTACACATGCTTGATTCTCTTTCGGAGACATAGCAATCCATAGGTTTTAAGATACTTACTAGTCAGGTACATTCTTAGGCGTTTAATATGGGGTGTTGAGTCCATTTCGTTGAGCAAGGAGTAGCTCTTGTCTATTCCATATTTGGCTTAAGGAACTTTATCTGTGCTCATTTCAATCTCTGGTTTTATGCAGCACCCCAACTCACCTTTACCCTTAAGCAAGAATAAGTTGGTTTTCTAAATTTGAGACCCTGTTCTGTTCTGTAATTCAGTTCCTGTGTAGCCAAGTTTCCATTCCGTGTATTACTGATATCCTATGATGTTTCTTTTTCTGTGTGACTTATTTCAGTTAGAATCATCATACCTGAATCCACTCATTGTGCTGCTAAGGGCCTGATGACACAGATTTCATTGCTGAGTGATATTGCTTTGTAAGTAAATACCACAACTTCTTTATACATTTTTCACTTTCTGCGATGTTGAACTTGTACTGTAAACGAGGTTCTTGTAAACAGAGCCGTTCCAAACTTTGGGGTGGCTGTGTCTTTTTGATTTTAATTTCCCTAAGCTATAGGACCATAAGTGGAAGTGCCCTAGGTTCTGTTGCTTTGTTTTTTAGATGTTTCAGGAAACACCATACACTTCTCCCGAGTGGTTGTTGGCAATTTACATCCCGCCCATCAGCATAACAAGGCTCCCAGTTCTCCATGGCCTGTCCTGCCTTTCTGGATTTTACACTTTTTTCAGATGGCCCTTTTGACTGGGGGGAAGTGAGACTTCATTGTAGTGCAGATTTCCTTTGCAAGCTTGCTTGGTTGGCCAAAAAGGGCGTATGCGTTTTTTCCTGAATATATTCAGGAAAAAACGCATACGCCCTTTTTGGCCAAGTGCATCATTGTGGACGTTCTGCCTCTTTTCCTATGCTTTCAATGCAATTCCAGTCTACCTCCTGAAATCGGTTTCCTGCAATTCTGCCCCGCTTTCAAGTCCTCTTGGCAGCCTTACTTCAGTCTATTTTTGGACGATAACTGTCATTTATAACTCTGCAGGTTTGTGAATTACAGTGTCCCTGAG
This sequence comes from Stenella coeruleoalba, assembly GCF_951394435.1. Taxonomy (NCBI): domain Eukaryota; kingdom Metazoa; phylum Chordata; class Mammalia; order Artiodactyla; family Delphinidae; genus Stenella; species Stenella coeruleoalba. Next base: position 201,182 of record NW_027646110.1, on the reverse strand, counting down.
CTCCTTTCTTCAACTTGCTTTCTTGTGACCTGGCCGCAACACCGCAGGATGGCTTCACGCCCTAATCTGGTTCCGGCACGGCACGCTGAGCCTTTGGTTATTTCCTCTTCCTGGTGGGAAATGAGAGTTAAATTTGCCCGTCCAGACACCTCCAGCTAGTCTCTCATTCGTTCTCGCTATTCCTGTTCATCTTCCGCAGAAATTGCAAACTGGGCCAAACAGGAGGTTAAAGGCGCTGACTCTCCAAGTGGGGAGAGTGTTAATAAAGCATCTGGAATGTTGCACCCGAGTACCAGGGGGGGAAAACTGAGACATATTTGAACACGTCTCCCGTTCACATGGTTGATCATACTTGGGTTCCACATGCATGTTTTAGCTGAAGGAAGAATACCTTAAACCTGGAGAGTTGAGACCCGTGTAATGGGTACCATGCAATATGACTTCAAAGGGTCTTCATTTGCTCACCGAACCTCTCCAATCCTATCACTGCTGCGTTTATGCCCCTGTACACATGCTTGATTCTCTTTCGGAGACATAGCAATCCATAGGTTTTAAGATACTTACTAGTCAGGTACATTCTTAGGCGTTTAATATGCGGTGTTGAGTCCATTTCGTTGAGCAAGGAGTAGCTCTTGTCTATTCCATATTTGACTTAAGGAACTTTATCTGTGCTCATTTCAATCTCTGGTTTTATACAGCACCCCAACTCACCTTTACCCTTAAGCAAGCATAAGTTGGTTTTCTAAATTTGAGACCCTGTTCTGTTCTGTAATTCAGTTCCTGTGTAGCCAAGTTTACATTCCATGTATTACTGATATCTTATGATGTTTCTTTTTCTGTGTGAATTACTTCAGTTAGAATCATCATACCTGAATCCACTCATTGTGCTGCTAAGGGCCTGATGACACAGATTTCATTGCTGAGTGATATTGCTTTGTAAGTAAATACCACAACTTCTTTATCCATTTTTCACTTTCTGCGATGTTGAACTTGTACTGTAAACGAGGTTCTTGTAAACAGAGCCGTTCCAAACTTTGGGGTGGCTGTGTCTTTTTGATTTTAATTTCCCTAAGCTATAGGACCATAAGTGGAAGTGCCCTAGGTTCTGTTGCTTTGTTTTTTAGATGTTTCAGGAAACACCATACACTTCTCCCGAGTGGTTGTTGGCAATTTACATCCCGCCCATCAGCATAACAAGGCTCCCAGTTCTCCATGGCCTGTCCTGCCTTTCTGGATTTTACACTTTTTTCAGATGGCCCTTTTGACCGGGGGGAAGTGAGACTTCATTGTAGTGCAGATTTCCTTTGCAAGCTTGCTTGGTTGGCCAAAAAGGGCGTATGGGTTTTTTCCTGAATATATTCAGGAAAAAACGCATACGCCCTTTTTGGCCAAGTGCATCATTGTGGACGTTCTGCCTCTTTTCCTATGCTTTCAATGCAATTCCAGTCTACCTCCTGAAATCGGTTTCCTGCAATTCTGCCCCGCTTTCAAGTCCTCTTGGCAGCCTTACTTCAGTCTATTTTTGGACGATAGCTGTCATTTATAACTCTGCAGGTTTGTGAATTACAGTGCCCCTGAGCTCCTTTCTTCAACTTGCTTTCTTGTGACCTGGCCGCAACACCGCAGGATGGCTTCAGGACGTAATCTGGTTCCGGCACGGCACGCTGAGCCTTTGGTTAATTCCTCTTCCTGGTGGGAAATGAGAGTCAAATTTGCCCGTCCAGACACCTCCAGCTAGCCTCTCATTGGTTCTCGCTATTCCTGTTCATCTTCCGCAGAAATTGCAAACTGGGCCAAACAGGAGGTTAAAGGCGCTGACTCTCCAAGTGGGGAGAGTGTTAGTAAAGCGTCTGGAATGTTGCACCCGAGTACCAGGGGAGGAAAACTGAGACATATTTGAACACGTCTCCCGTTCACATGGTTGATCATACTTGGGTTCCACATGCATGTTTTAGCTGAAGGAAGAATACCTTAAACCTGGAGAGTTGAGACCCGTGGAATGGGTACCATGCAATATGACTTCAAAGGGTCTTCATTTGCTCACCGAACCTCTCCAATCCTATCACTGCTGCGTTTATGCCCCTGTACACATGCTTGATTCTCTTTCGGAGACATAGCAATCCATAGGTTTTACGATACTTACTAGTCAGGTACATTCTTAGGCGTTTAATATGCGGTGTTGAGTCCATTTCGTTGAGCAAGGAGTAGCTCTTGTCTATTCCATATTTGACTTAAGGAACTTTATCTGTGCTCATTTCAATCTCTGGTTTTATGCAGCACCCCAACTCACCTTTACCCTTAATCAAGCATAAGTTGGTTTTCTAAATTTGAGAACCTGTTCTGTTCTGTAATTCAGTTCCTGTGTAGCCAAGTTTACATTCCGTGTATTACTGATATCTTATGATGTTTCTTTTTCTGTGTGACTTATTTCAGTTAGAATCATCATACCTGAATCCACTCATTGTGCTGCTAAGGGCCTGATGACATAGATTTCATTGCTGAGTGATATTGGTTTGTAAGTAAATACCACAAATTCTTTTTCCATTTTTCACTTTCTGCGATGTTGAACTTGTACTGTAAACGAGGTTCTTGTAAACACAGGCGTCCCAAACTTTGGGGTGGCTGTGTCTTGTTGATTTTAATTTCCCTAAGCTATAGGACCATAAGTGGCATTGCCCTAGGCTCTGTTGCTTTGTTTTTTAGATGTTTCAGGAAACACCATACACTTCTCCCGAGTGTCTGTTGGCAATTTACATCCCGCCCATCAGCATAACAAGGCTCCCAGTTCTCCATGGCCTGTCCTGCCTTTCTGGATTTTACACTTTTTTCAGATGGCCCTTTTGACCGGGGGGAAGTGAGACTTCATTGTAGTGCAGATTTCCTTTGCAAGCTTGCTTGGTTGGCCAAAAAGGGCGTATGCGTTTTTTCCTGAATATATTCAGGAAAAAACGCATACGCCCTTTTTGGCCAAGTGCATCATTGTGGACGTTCTGCCTCTTTTCCTATGCTTTCAATGAAATTCCAGTCTACCTCCTGAAATCGGATTCCTGCAATTCTGCCCTGCTTTCAAGTCCTCTTGGCAGCCTTACTTCAGTCTATTTTTGGACGATAGCTGTCATTTATAACTCTGCAGGTTTGTGAATTACAGTGCCCCTGAGCTCCTTTCTTCAACTCGCTTTCTTGTGACCTGGCCGCAACACCGCAGGATGGCTTCAGGCCCTAATCTGGTTCCGGCACGGCACGCTGAGCCTTTGGTTAATTCCTCTTCCTGGTGGCAAATGAGAGTTAAATTTGCCCGTCCAGACACCTCCAGCTAGCCTCTCATTGTTTCTCGCTATTCCTGTTCATGTTCCGCAGAAATTGCAAACTGGGCCAAACAGGAGGTTAAAGGGAATGACTCTCCAAGTCGGGAGAGTGTTAGTAAAGCGTCTGGAATGTTGCACCCGAGTACCAGGGTACGAAAACTGAGACATATTTGAACATGTCTCCCGATCACATGGTTGATCATACTCTAGGTTCCACATGCATGTTTTAGCTGAAGGAACAACACCTTAAACCTGGGTAGTTGAAACCCGTGGAATGGGTACCATGCAATATGACTTCAAAGGGTCTTCATTTGCTCACCGAACCTCTCCAATCCTATCACTGCTGCGTTTATGCCCCTGTACACATGCTTGATTCTCTTTCGGAGACATAGCAATCCATAGGTTTTAAGATACTTACAAGTCAGGTACATTCTTAGGCGTTTAATATGCGGTGTTGAGTCCATTTCGTTGAGCAAGGAGTAGCTCTTGTCTATTCCATATTTGGCTTAAGGAACTTTATCTGTGCTCATTTCAATCTCTGGTTTTATGCAGCACCCCAACTCACCTTTCCCCTTAAGCAAGCATAAGTTGGTTTTCTAAATTTGAGACCCTGTTCTGTTCTGTAATTCAGTTCCTGTGTAGCCAAGTTTCCATTCCGTGTATTACTGATATCTTATGATGTTTCTTTTTCTGTGTGACTTATTTCAGTTAGAATCATCATACCTGAATCCACTCATTGTGCTGCTAAGGGCCTGATGACATAGATTTCATTGCTGAGTGATATTGCTTTGTAAGTGAATACCACAACTTCTTTATCCATTTTTCACTTTCTGCGATGTTGAACTTGTACTGTAAACGAGGTTCTTGTAAACAGAGGCGTCCCAGACTTTGGGCTGGCTGTGTCTTTTTGATTTTAATTTCCCTAAGCTATAGGACCATAAGTGGAAGTGCCCTAGGCTCTGTTGCTTTGTTTTTTAGATGTTTCAGGAAACACCATACACTTCTCCCAAGTGTCTGTTGGCAATTTACATCCCGCCCATCAGCATAACAAGGCTCCCAGTTCTCCATGGCCTGTCCTGCCTTTCTGGATTTTACACTTTTTTCAGATGGCCCTTTTGACCGGGGGGAAGTGAGACTTCATTGTAGTGCAGATTTCCTTTGCAAGCTTGCTTGGTTGGCCAAAAAGGGCGTATGCGTTTTTTCCTGAATATATTCAGGAAAAAACGCATACGCCCTTTTTGGCCAAGTGCATCATTGTGGACGTTCTGCCTCTTTTCCTATGCTTTCAATGCAATTCCAGTCTACCTCCTGAAATCGGTTTCCTGCAATTCTGCCCCGCTTTCAAGTCCTCTTGGCAGCCTTACTTCAGTCTATTTTTGGACGATAACTGTCATTTATAACTCTGCAGGTTTGTGAATTACAGTGCCCCTGAGCTCCTTTCTTCAACTTGCTTTCTTGTGACCTGGCCGCAACACCGCAGGATGGCTTCACGCCCTAATCTGGTTCCGGCACGGCACGCTGAGCCTTTGGTTATTTCCTCTTCCTGGTGGGAAATGAGAGTTAAATTTGCCCGTCCAGACACCTCCAGCTAGTCTCTCATTCGTTCTCGCTATTCCTGTTCATCTTCCGCAGAAATTGCAAACTGGGCCAAACAGGAGGTTAAAGGCGCTGACTCTCCAAGTGGGGAGAGTGTTAATAAAGCGTCTGGAATGTTACACCCGAGTACCAGGGGGGGAAAACTGAGACATATTTGAACACGTCTCCCGTTCACATGGTTGATCATACTTGGGTTCCACATGCATGTTTTAGCTGAAGGAAGAATACCTTAAACCTGGAGAGTTGAGACCCGTGTAATGGGTACCATGCAATATGACTTCAAAGGGTCTTCATTTGCTCACCGAACCTCTCCAATCCTATCACTGCTGCGTTTATGCCCCTGTACACATGCTTGATTCTCTTTCGGAGACATAGCAATCCATAGGTTTTAAGATACTTACTAGTCAGGTACATTCTTAGGCGTTTAATATGCGGTGTTGAGTCCATTTCGTTGAGCAAGGAGTAGCTCTTGTCTATTCCATATTTGACTTAAGGAACTTTATCTGTGCTCATTTCAATCTCTGGTTTTATACAGCACCCCAACTCACCTTTACCCTTAAGCAAGCATAAGTTGGTTTTCTAAATTTGAGACCCTGTTCTGTTCTGTAATTCAGTTCCTGTGTAGCCAAGTTTACATTCCATGTATTACTGATATCTTATGATGTTTCTTTTTCTGTGTGAATTACTTCAGTTAGAATCATCATACCTGAATCCACTCATTGTGCTGCTAAGGGCCTGATGACACAGATTTCATTGCTGAGTGATATTGCTTTGTAAGTAAATACCACAAATTCTTTTTCCATTTTTCACTTTCTGCGATGTTGAACTTGTACTGTAAACGAGGTTCTTGTAAACAGAGCCGTTCCAAACTTTGGGGTGGCTGTGTCTTTTTGATTTTAATTTCCCTAAGCTATAGGACCATAAGTGGAAGTGCCCTAGGTTCTGTTGCTTTGTTTTTTAGATGTTTCAGGAAACACCATACACTTCTCCCGAGTGGTTGTTGGCAATTTACATCCCGCCCATCAGCATAACAAGGCTCCCAGTTCTCCATGGCCTGTCCTGCCTTTCTGGATTTTACACTTTTTTCAGATGGCCCTTTTGACCGGGGGGAAGTGAGACTTCATTGTAGTGCAGATTTCCTTTGCAAGCTTGCTTGGTTGGCCAAAAAGGGCGTATGCGTTTTTTCCTGAATATATTCAGGAAAAAACGCATACGCCCTTTCTGGCCAAGTGCATCATTGTGGACGTTCTGCCTCTTTTCCTATGCTTTCAATGCAATTCCAGTCTACCTCCTGAAATCGGTTTCCTGCAATTCTGCCCCGCTTTCAAGTCCTCTTGGCAGCCTTACTTCAGTCTATTTTTGGACGATAGCTGTCATTTATAACTCTGCAGGTTTGTGAATTACAGTGCCCCTGAGCTCCTTTCTTCAACTCGCTTTCTTGTGACCTGGCCGCAACACCGCAGGATGGCTTCAGGCCCTAATCTGGTTCCGGTACGGCACGCTGAGCCTTTGGTTATTTCCTCTTCCTGGTGGGAAATGAGAGTTAAATTTGCCCGTCCAGACACCTCCAGCTAGCCTCTCATTGGTTCTCGCTATTCCTGTTCATCTTCCGCAGAAATTGCAAACTGGGCCAAACAGGAGGTTAAAGGCGCTGACTCTCCAAGTGGGGAGAGTGTTAGTAAAGCGTCTGGAATGTTGCACCCGAGTACCAGGGGAGGAAAACTGAGACATATTTGAACACGTCTCCCGTTCACATGGTTGATCATACTTGGGTTCCACATGCATGTTTTAGCTGAAGTAAGAATACCTAAAACCTGGGTAGTTGAAACCCGTGGAATGGGTACCATGCAATATGACTTCAAAGGGTCTTCATTTGCTCACCGAACCTCTCCAATCCTATCACTGCTGCGTTTATGCCCCTGTACACATGCTTGATTCTCTTTTGGAGACATAGCAATCCATAGGTTTTAAGATACTTACTAGTCAGGTACATTCTTAGGCGTTTAATATGCGGTGTTGAGTCCATTTCGTTGAGCAAGGAGTAGCTCTTGTCTATTCCATATTTGGCTTAAGGAACTTTATCTGTGCTCATTTCCATCTCTGGTTTTATGCAGCAACCCAACTCACCTTTACCCTTAAGCAAGCATAAGTTGGTTTTCTAAATTTGAGACCCTGTTCTGTTTTGGAATTCAGTTCCTGTGTAGCCAAGTTTACATTCCGTGTATTACTGATATCTTATGATGTTTCTTTTTCTGTGTGACTTAGTTCAGTTAGAATCATCATACCTGAATCCACTCATTGTGCTGCTAAGGGCCTGATGACACAGATTTCATTGCTGAGTGATATTGCTTTGTAAGTAAATACCACAACTTCTTTATCCATTTTTCACTTTCTGCGATGTTGAACTTGTACGGTAAACGAGTTTCTTGTAAACGGAGGCATCCCAAACTTTGGGGTGGCTGTGTCTTTTTGATTTTAATTTCCCTAAGCTATAGGACCATAAGTGGAAGTGCCCTAGGTTCTGTTGCTTTGTTTTTTAGATGTTTCAGGAAACACCATACACTTCTCCCGAGTGTCTGTTGGCAATTTACATCCCATCCATCAGCATAACAAGGCTCCCAGTTCTCAATGGCCTGTTGCCTTTCTGGATTTTACACTTTTTTCAGATGGCCCTTTTGACCGGGGGGAAGTGAGACTTCATTGTAGTACAGATTTCCTTTGCAAGCTTCCTTCGTTTGCCAAAAACGGCGTATGCGTTTTTTCCTGAATATATTCAGGAAAAAACGCATACGCCCTTTTTGGCCAAGTGCATCATTGTGGACGTTCTGCCTCTTTTCCTATGCTTTCAATGCAATTCCAGTCTACCTCCTGAAATCGGTTTCCTGCAATTCTGCCCCGCTTTCAAGTCCTCTTGGCAGCCTTACTTCAGTCTATTTTTGGACGATAGCTGTCATTTATAACTCTGCAGGTTTGTGAATTACAGTGCCCCTGAGCTCCTTTCTTCAACTCGCTTTCTTGTGACCTGGCCGCAACACCGCAGGATGGCTTCAGGCCCTAATCTGGTTCCAGCACGGCATGCTGAGCCTTTGGTTAATTCCTCTTCCTGGTGGGAAATGAGAGTTAAATTTCCCCGTCCAGACACCTCCAGCTAGCCTCTCATTGGTTCTCGCTATTCCTGTTCATCTTCCGCAGAAATTGCAAACTGGGCCAAACAGGAGGTTAAAGGCACTGACTCTCCAAGTCGGGAGAGTGTTACTAAAGCGTCTGGAATGTTGCACCCGAGTACCAGGGGAGGAAAACAGACATATTTGAATACGTCTCCCGTTCACATGGTTGATCATACTCTGGTTTCCACATGCATGTTTTAGCTGAAGGAAGAATACCTTAAACCTGGAGAGTTGAGACCCGTGTAATGGGTACCATGCAATATGACTTCAAAGGGTCTTCATATGCTCACCGAACCTCTCCAATCATATCACTGCTGCGTTTATGCCCCTGTACACATGCTTGATTCTCTTTCGGAGACATAGCAATCCATAGGTTTTAAGATACTTACTAGTCAGGTACATTCTTAGGCGTTTAATATAGGGTGTTGAGTCCATATCGTTGAGCAAGGAGTAGCTCTTGTCTATTCCATATTTGGCTTAAGGAACTTTATCTGTGCTCATTTCAATCTCTGGTTTTATGCAGCACCCCAACTCACCTTTACCCTTAAGCAAGCATAAGTTGGTTTTCTAAATTTGAGACACTGTTCTGTTCTGTAATTCAGTTCCTGTGTAGCCAAGTTTACATTCCGTGTATTACTGATATCTTATGATGTTTCTTTTTCTGTGTGACTTATTTCAGTTAGAATCATCATACCTGAATCCACTCATTGTGCTGCTAAGGGCCTGATGACACAGATTTCATTGCTGAGTGATATTGCTTTGTAAGTAAATACCACAACTTCTTTATCCATTTTTCACTTTCTGCGATGTTGAACTTGTACTGTAAACGAGGTTCTTGTAAACAGAGGCGTCCCAAACTTTGGGGTGGCTGTGTCTTTTTGATTTTAATTTCCCTAAGCTATAGGACCATAGGTGGAAGTGCCCTAGGCTCTGTTGCTTTGTTTTTTAGATGTTTCTGGAAACACCATACACTTCTCCTGAGTGTCTGTTGGCAATTTACATCCCGCCCATCAGCATAACAAGGCTCCCAGTTCTCAATGGCCTGTTGCCTTTCTGGATTTTACACTTTTTTCAGATGGCCCTTTTGACCGGGGGGAAGTGAGACTTCATTTTAGTGCAGATTTCCTTTGCAAGCTTGCTTGGTTGGCCAAAAAGGGCGTATGCGTTTTTTCCTGAATATATTCAGGAAAAAACGCATACGCCCTTTTTGGCCAAGTGCATCATTGTGGACGTTCTGCCTCTTTTCCTATGCTTTCAATGCAATTCCAGTCTACCTCCTGAAATCGGTTTCCTGCAATTCTGCCCCGCTTTCAAGGCCTCTTGGCAGCCTTACTTCCGTCTATTTTTGGACGATAGCTGTCATTTATAACTCTGCAGGTTTGTGAATTACAGTGCCCCTGAGCTCCTTTCTTCAACTCGCTTTCTTGTGACCTGGCCGCAACACCGCAGGATGGCTTCAGGCCCTAATCTGGTTCCGGCACGGCATGCTGAGCCTTTGGTTAATTCCTCTTCCTGGTGGGAAATGAGAGTTAAATTTGCCCGTCCAGACACCTCCAGCTAGCCTCTCATTGGTTCTCGCTATTCCTGTTCATCTTCCGCAGAAATTGCAAACTGGGCCAAACAGGAGGTTAAAGGGACTGACTCTCCAAGTGGGGAGAGTGTTAGTAAAGCGTCTGGAATGTTGCACCCGAGTACCAGGGGAGGAAAACTGAGACATATTTGAACACGTCTCCCGTTCACATGGTTGATCATACTCTGGGTTCCACATGCATGTTTTAGCTGAAGGAAGAATACCTTAAACCTGGAGAGTTGAGACCGGTGTAATGGGTACCATGCAATATGACTTCAAAGGGTCTTCATTTGCTCACCGAACCTCTCCAATCCTATCACTGCTGCGTTTATGCCCCTGTACACACACTTGATTCTCTTTTGGAGACATAGCAATCCATAGGCTTTAAGATACTTACTAGTCAGGTACATTCTTAGGCGTTTAATATGGGGTTTTGAGTCCATTTCGTTGAGCAAGGAGTAGCTCTCGTCTATTCCATATTTGGCTTAAGGAACTTTATCTGTGCTCATTTCAATCTCTGGTTTTATGCAGCACCCCAACTCACCTTTCCCCTTAAGCAAGCATAAGTTGGTTTTCTAAATTTGAGACCCTGTTCTGTTTTGAAATGCAGTTCCTGTGTAGCCAAGTTTACATTCCGTGTATTAGTGATATCTTATGATGTTTCTTTTTCTGTGTGACTTATTTCAGTTAGAATCATCGTACCTGAATCCACTCATTATGCTGTTAAGGGCCTGATGACATAGATTGCATTGCTGAGTGATACTGCATTGTACGTAAGTACCACAAGTTCTTTATCCATTTTTCACTTTCTGTGATATTGAACTTGTATGGTAAACGAGGTTCTTGTAAACAGAGGCGTCCCAAACTTTGGGGTGGCTGTGTCTTTTTGATTTTAATTTCCCTAAGCTATAGGACCATAAGTGGAAGTGCCCTAGGCTCTGTTGCTTTGTTTTTTAGATGTTTCAGGAAACACCATACACTTCTCCTGAGTGTCTGTTGGCAATTTACATCCCGCCCATCAGCATAACAAGGCTCCCAGTTCTCCATAGCCTGTCCTGCCTTTCTGGATTTTACACTTTTTTCAGATGGCCCTTTTGACCGGGGGGAAGTGAGACTTCATTGTAGTGCAGATTTCCTTTGCAAGTTTGCTTGGTTGGCCAAAAAGGGCGTATGCGTTTTTTCCTGAATATATTCAGGAATAAACGCATACGCCCTTTATGGCCAAGTGCATCATTGTGGATGTTCTGCCTCTTTTCCTATGCTTTCAATGCAATTCCAGTCTACCTCCTGAAATCGGTTTCCTGCAATTCTGTCCCGCTTTCAAGTCCTCTTGGCAGCCTTACTTCAGTATATTTTTGGACGATAGCTGTCATTTATAACTCTGCAGGTTTGTGAATTACAGTGCCCCTGAGCTCCTTTCTTCAACTCGCTTTCTTGTGACCTGGCCGCAACACCGCAGGATGGCTTCAGGCCCTAATCTGGTTCTGGCACGGCACGCTGAGCCTTTGGTTAATTCCTCTTCCTGGTGGGAAATGAGAGTTAAATTTGCCCATCCAGACACCTCCAGCTAGTCTCTCATTGGTTCTCGCTATTCCTGTTCATCTTCCACAGAAATTGCAAACTGGACCAAACAGGAGGTTAAAGGGACTGACTCTCCAAGTGGGGAGAGTGTTAGTAAAGCATCTGGAATGTTGCACCCGAGTACCAGGGGAGGAAAACTGAGACATATTTGAACACGTCTGCCGTTCACATGGTTGATCATACTCTGGGTTCCACATGCATGTTTTAGCTGAAGGAAGAATACCTTAAACATGGAGAGTTGAGACCGGTGTAATGGGTACCGTGCCATATGACTTCAAAGGGTCTTCATTTGCTCACCGAACCTCTCCAATCCTATCACTGCTGCGTTTATGCCCCTGTACACATGCTTGATTCTCTTTCGGAGACATAGCAATCCATAGGTTTTAAGATACTTACTAGTCAGGTACATTCTTAGGCGTTTAATGTGCGGTGTTGAGTCCATTTCGTTGAGCAAGGAGTAGCTCTTGTCTATTCCATATTTGGCTTAAGGAACTTTATCTGTGCTCATTTCAATCTCTGGTTTTATGCAGCACCCCAACTCACCTTTACCCTTAAGCAAGCATAAGTTGGTTTTCTAAATTTGAGAACCTGTTCTGTTCTGTAATTCAGTTCCTGTGTAGCCAAGTTTACAATCCGTGTATTAGTGATATCTTATGATGTTTCTTTTTCTGTGTGACTTATTTCAGTTAGAATCATCGTACCTGAATCCACTCATTATGCTGCTACGGGCCTGATGACATAGATTTCATTGCTGAGTGATACTGCATTGTACGTAAGTACCACAAGTTCTTTATCCATTTTTCACTTTCTGTGATATTGAACTTGTACGGTAAACGAGGTTCTTGTAAACGGAGGCGTCCCAAACTTTGGGGTGGCTGCGTCTTTTTGATTTTAATTTCCCTAAGCTATAGGACCATAAGTGGAAGTGCCCTAGGCTCTGTTGCTTTGTTTTTTAGATGTTTCAGGAAACACCATACACTTCTCCCAAGTGTCTGTTGGCAATTTACATCCCGCCCATCAGCATAACAAGGCTCCCAGTTCTCCATGGCCTGTCCTGCCTTTCTGGATTTTACACTTTTTTCAGATGGCCCTTTTGACCGGGGGGAAGTGAGACTTCATTGTAGTGCAGATTTCCTTTGTAAGTTTGCTTGGTTGGCCAAAAAGGGCGTATGCGTTTTTTCCTGAATATATTCAGGAAAAAACGCATACGCCCTTTTTGACCAAGTGCATCATTGTGGACGTTCTGCCTCTTTTCCTATGCTTTCAATGCAATTAAAGTCTACCTCCTGAAATCGGTTTCCTGCAATTCTGCCCCACTTTCAAGTCCTCTTGGCAGCGTTACTTCAGTATATTTTTGGACGATAGCTGTCATTTATAACTCTGCAGGTTTGTGAATTACAGTGCCCCTGAGCTCCTTTCTTCAACTCGCTTTCTTGTGACCTGGCCGCAACACCGCAGAATGTCTTCAGGCCCTAATCTGGTTCTGGCACGGCACGCTGAGCCTTTGGTTAATTCCTCTTCCTGGTGGGAAATGAGAGTTAAATTTGCCCATCCAGACACCTCCAGCTAGTCTCTCATTGGTTCTCGCTATTCCTGTTCATCTTCCACAGAAATTGCAAACTAGGCCAAACAGGAGGTTAAAGGGACTGACTCTCCAAGTGGGGAGAGTGTTAGTAAAGCGTCTGGAATGTTGCACCCGAGTACCAGGGTACGAAAACTGAGACATATTTGAACACGTCTCCCGATCACATGGTTGATCATACTCTAGGTTCCACATGCATGTTTTAGCTGAAGGAAGAACACCTTAAACCTGGGTAGTTGAAACCCGTGGAATGGGTACCATGCAATATGACTTCAAAGGGTCTTCATTTGCTCACCAAACCTCTCCAATCCTATCACTGCTGCGTTTATGCCCCTGTACACACGCTTGATTCTCTTTCGGAGACATAGCAATCCATAGGTTTTAAGATACTTACTAGTCAGGTACATTCTTAGGCGTTTAATATGCGGTGTTGAGTCCATTTCGTTGAGCAAGGAGTAGCTCTTGTCTATTCCATATTTGGCTTAAGGAACTTTATCTGTGCTCATTTCAATCTCTGGTTTTATGCAGCACCCCAACTCACCTTTCCCCTTAAGCAAGCATAAGTTGGTTTTCTAAATTTGAGACCCTGTTCTGTTCTGTAATTCAGTTCCTGTGTAGCCAAGTTTACATTCCGTGTATTACTGATATCTTATGATGTTTCTTTTTCTGTGTGACTTATTTCAGTTAGAATCATCATACCTGAATCCACTCATTGTGCTGCTAAGGGCCTGATGACACAGATTTCATTGCTGAGTGATATTGCTTTGTAAGTAAATACCACATCTTCTTTATCCATTTTTCACTTTCTGCGATGTTGAACTTGTACTGTAAACGAGGTTCTTGTAAACAGAGGTGTCCCAAACTTTCGGGTGGCTGTGTCTTTTTGATTTTAATTTCCCTAAGCTATAGGACCATAAGTGGAAGTGCCCTAGGTTCTGTTGCTTTGTTTTTAGATGTTTCAGGAAACACCATACACTTCTCCCGAGTGGTTGTTGGCAATTTACATCCCGCCCATCAGCATAACAAGGCTCCCAGTTCTCCATGGCCTGTCCTGCCTTTCTGGATTTTACACTTTTTTTCCGATGACCCTTTTGACAAGGGGGAAGTGAGACTTCATTGTAGTGCAGATTTCCTTTGCAAGCTTGCTTGGTTGGCCAAAAAGGGCGTATGCGTTTTTTCCTGAATATATTCAGGAAAAAACGCATACGCCCTTTTTGGCCAAGTGCATCATTGTGGACGTTCTGCCTCTTTTCCTATGCTTTCAATGCAATTCCAGTCTACCTCCTGAAATCGGTTTCCTGCAATTCTGCCCCACTTTCAAGTCCTCTTGGCAGCCTTACTTCAGTCTATTTTTGGACGATAGCTGTCATTTATAACTCTGCAGGTTTGTGAATTACAGTGCCCCTGAGCTCCTTTCTTCAACTCGCTTTCTTGTGACCTGGCCGCAACACCGCAGGATGGCTTCAGGCCCTAATCTGGTTCCGACACGGCACGCTGAGCCTCTGGTTATTTCCTCTTCCTGGTGGGAAATGAGAGTTAAATTTGCCCGTCCAGACACATCCAGCTAGTCTCTCATTGGTTCTCGCTATTCCTGTTCATCTTCCGCAGAAATTGCAAACTGTGCCAAACAGGAGGTTAAAGGCGCTGACTCTCCAAGTGGGGAGAGTGTTAGTAAAGCGTCTGGAATGTTGCACCCGAGTACCAGGGTACGAAAACTGAGACATATTTGAACACGTCTCCCGATCACATGGTTGATCATACTCTAGGTTCCACATGCATGTTTTAGCTGAAGGAAGAATACCTTAAACCTGGGTAGGTGAAACCTGTGGAATGGGTACCATGCAATATGACTTCAAAGGGTCTCCATTTGCTCACAGAACCTCTCCAATCCTATCACTGCTGCGTTTATGCCCCTGTACAGATGCTTGATTCTCTTTCGGAGACATAGCAATCCATAGGTTTTAAGATACTTACTAGTCAGGTACATTCTTAGGCGTTTAATATGGGGTGTTGAGTCCATTTCGTTGAGCAAGGAGTAGCTCTTCTCTATTCCATATTTGGCTTAAGGAACTTTATCTGTGCTCATTTCAATCTCTGGTTTTATGCAGCACCCCAACTCACCTTTCCCCTTAAGCAAGCATAAGTTGCTTTTCTAAATTTGAGACCCTGTTCTGTTCTGTAATTCAGTTCCTGTGTAGCCAAGTTTCCATTCCGTGTATTACTGATATCTTATGATGTTTCTTTTTCTGTGTGACTTATTTCAGTTAGAATCATCATACCTGAATCCACTCATTGTGCTGCTAAGGGCCTGATGACATAGATTTCATTGCTGAGTGATATTGCTTTGTAAGTGATTACCACAATTTCTTTATCCATTTTTCACTTTCTGCGATGTTGAACTTGTACTGTAAACGAGGTTCTTGTAAACAGAGGCGTCCCAAACTTTGGGGTGGCTGTGTCTTTTTGATTTTAATTTCCCTAAGCTATAGGACCATAAGTGGAAGTGCCCTAGGCTCTGTTGCTTTGTTTTTTAGATGTTTCAGGAAACACCATACAATTCTCCCAAGTGTCTGTTGGCAATTTACATCCCGCCCATCAGCATAACAAGGCTCCCAGTTCTCCATGGCCTGTCCTGCCTTTCTGGATTTTACACTTTTTTCAGATGGCCCTTTTGACCGGGGGGAAGTGAGACTTCATTGTAGTGCAGATTTCCTTTGCAAGCTTGCTTGGTTGGCCAAAAAGGGCGTATGCGTTTTTTCCTGAATATATTCAGGAAAAAACGCATACGCCCTTTTTGGCCAAGTGCATCATTGTGGACGTTCTGCCTCTTTTCCTATGCTTTCAATGCAATTCCAGTCTACCTCCTGAAATCGGTTTCCTGCAATTCTGCCCCGCTTTCAAGTCCTCTTGGCAGCCTTACTTCAGTCTATTTTTGGACGATAGCTGTCATTTATAACTGTGCAGTTTTGTGAATTACAGTGCCCCTGAGCTCCTTTCTTCAACTCGCTTTCTTGTGACCTGGCCGCAACACCGCAGGATGGCTTCAGGCCCTAATCTGGTTCCGGCACGGCACGCTGAGCCTTTGGTTAATTCCTCTTCCTGGTGGGAAATGAGAGTTAAATTTGCCCGTTCAGACACCTCCAGCTAGTCTCTCATTGGTTCTCGCTATTCCTGTTCATCTTCCGCAGAAATTGCAAACTGGGCCAAACAGGAGGTTAAAGGGACTGACTCTCCAAGTCGGGAGAGTGTTAGTAAAGCGTCTGGAATGTTGCACCCGAGTACCAGGGTACGAAAACTGAGAAATATTTGAACACGTCTCCCGATCACATGGTTGATCATACTCTAGGTTCCACATGCATGTTTTAGTTGAAGGAAGAATACCTTAAACCTGGGTAGGTGAAACCCGTGGAATGGGTACCATGCAATATGACTTCAAAGGATCTTCATTTGCTCACCGAACCTCTCCAATCCTATCACTGCTGCGTTTATGCCCCTGTGCACATGCTTGATTCTCTTTCAGAGACATAGCAATCCCTAGGTTTTAAGATACTTACTAGTCAGGTACATTCTTAGGCGTTTAATATGCGGTGTTGAGTCCATTTCGTTGAGCAAGGAGTAGCTCTTGTCTATTCCATATTTGGCTTAAGGAACTTTATCTGTGCTCATTTCAATCTCTGGTTTTATGCAGCACCCCAACTCACCTTTACCCTTAAGCAAGCATAAGTTGGTTTTCTAAATTTGAGACCCTGTTCTGTTCTGTAATTCAGTTCCTGTGTAGCCAAGTTTACATTCCGTGTATTACTGATATCTTATGATGTTTCTTTTTCTGTGTGACTTATTTCAGTTAGAATCATCATACCTGAATCCACTCATTGTGCTGCTAAGGGCCTGATGACACAGATTTCATTGCTGAGTGATATTGCTTTGTAAGTAAATACCACATCTTCTTTATCCATTTTTCACTTTCTGCGATGTTGAACTTGTACTGTAAACGAGGTTCTTGTAAACAGAGGCGTCCCAAACTTTGGGGTGGCTGTGTCTTTTTGATTTTAATTTCCCTAAGCTATAGGACCATAAGTGGAAGTGCCCTAGGTTCTGTTGCTTTGTTTTTAGATGTTTCAGGAAACACCATACACTTCCCCGAGTGGTTGTTGGCAATTTACATCCCGCCCATCAGCATAACAAGGCTCCCAGTTCTCCATGGCCTGTCCTGCCTTTCTGGATTTTACCCTTTTTTCAGATGACCCTTTTGACAAGGGGGAAGTGAGACTTCATTGTAGTGCAGATTTCCTTTGCAAGCTTGCTTGGTTGGCCAAAAAGGGCGTATGCGTTTTTTCCTGAATATATTCAGGAAAAAACGCATACGCCCTTTTTGGCCAAGTGCATCATTGTGGACGTTCTGCCTCTTTTCCTATGCTTTCAATGCAATTCCAGTCTACCTCCTGAAATCGGTTTCCTGCAATTCTGCCCCACTTTCAAGTCCTCTTGGCAGCCTTACTTCAGTCTATTTTTGGACGATAGCTGTCATTTATAACTCTGCAGTTTTGTGAATTACAGTGCCCCTGAGCTCCTTTCTTCAACTCGCTTTCTTGTGACCTGGCCGCAACACCGCAGGATGGCTTCAGGCCCTAATCTGGTTCCGACACGGCACGCTGAGCCTCTGGTTATTTCCTCTTCCTGGTGGGAAATGAGAGTTAAATTTGCCCGTCCAGACACATCCAGCTACTCTCTCATTGGTTCTCGCTATTCCTGTTCATCTTCCGCAGAAATTGCAAACTGTGCCAAACAGGAGGTTAAAGGCGCTGACTCTCCAAGTGGGGAGAGTGTTAGTAAAGCGTCTGGAATGTTGCACCCGAGTACCAGGGTACGAAAACTGAGACATATTTGAACACGTCTCCCGATCACATGGTTGATCATACTCTAGGTTCCACATGCATGTTTTAGCTGAAGGAAGAATACCTTAAACCTGGGTAGGTGAAACCTGTGGAATGGGTACCATGCAATATGACTTCAAAGGGTCTCCATTTGCTCACAGAACCTCTCCAATCCTATCACTGCTGCGTTTATGCCCCTGTACAGATGCTTGATTCTCTTTCGGAGACATAGCAATCCATAGGTTTTAAGATACTTACTAGTCAGGTACATTCTTAGGCGTTTAATATGGGGTGTTGAGTCCATTTCGTTGAGCAAGGAGTAGCTCTACTCTATTCCATATTTGGCTTAAGGAACTTTATCTGTGCTCATTTCAATCTCTGGTTTTATGCAGCACCCCAACTCACCTTTCCCCTTAAGCAAGCATAAGTTGGTTTTCTAAATTTGAGACCCTGTTCTGTTCTGTAATTCAGTTCCTGTGTAGCCAAGTTTCCATTCCGTGTATTACTGATATCTTATGATGTTTCTTTTTCTGTGTGACTTATTTCAGTTAGAATCATCATACCTGAATCCACTCATTGTGCTGCTAAGGGCCTGATGACATAGATTTCATTGCTGAGTGATATTGCTTTGTAAGTGATTACCACAATTTCTTTATCCATTTTTCACTTTCTGCGATGTTGAACTTGTACTGTAAACGAGGTTCTTGTAAACAGAGGCGTCCCAAACTTTGGGGTGGCTGTGTCTTTTTGATTTTAATTTCCCTAAGCTATAGGACCATAAGTGGAAGTGCCCTAGGCTCTGTTGCTTTGTTTTTTAGATGTTTCAGGAAACACCATACAATTCTCCCAAGTGTCTGTTGGCAATTTACATCCCGCCCATCAGCATAACAAGGCTCCCAGTTCTCCATGGCCTGTCCTGCCTTTCTGGATTTTACACTTTTTTCAGATGGCCCTTTTGACCGGGGGGGAAGTGAGACTTCATTGTAGTGCAGATTTCCTTTGCAAGCTTGCTTGGTTGGCCAAAAAGGGCGTATGCGTTTTTTCCTGAATATATTCAGGAAAAAACGCATACGCACTTTTTGGCCAAGTGCATCATTGTGGACGTTCTGCCTCTTTTCCTATGCTTTCAATGCAATTCCAGTCTACCTCCTGAAATCGGTTTCCTGCAATTCTGCCCCGCTTTCAAGTCCTCTTGGCAGCCTTACTTCAGTCTATTTTTGGACGATAGCTGTCATTTATAACTGTGCAGTTTTGTGAATTACAGTGCCCCTGAGCTCCTTTCTTCAACTCGCTTTCTTGTGACCTGGCCGCAACACCGCAGGATGGCTTCAGGCCCTAATCTGGTTCCGGCACGGCACGCTGAGCCTTTGGTTAATTCCTCTTCCTGGTGGGAAATGAGAGTTAAATTTGCCCGTTCAGACACCTCCAGCTAGTCTCTCATTGGTTCTCGCTATTCCTGTTCATCTTCCGCAGAAATTGCAAACTGGGCCAAACAGGAGGTTAAAGGGACTGACTCTCCAAGTCGGGAGAGTGTTAGTAAAGCGTCTGGAATGTTGCACCCGAGTACCAGGGTACGAAAACTGAGAAATATTTGAACACGTCTCCCGATCACATGGTTGATCATACTCTAGGTTCCACATGCATGTTTTAGTTGAAGGAAGAATACCTTAAACCTGGGTAGGTGAAACCCGTGGAATGGGTACCATGCAATATGACTTCAAAGGATCTTCATTTGCTCACCGAACCTCTCCAATCCTATCACTGCTGCGTTTATGCCCCTGTACACATGCTTGATTCTCTTTCGGAGACATAGCAATCCCTAGGTTTTAAGATACTTACTAGTCAGGTACATTCTTAGGCGTTTAATATGCGGTGTTGAGTCCATTTCGTTGAGCAAGGAGTAGCTCTTGTCTATTCCATATTTGGCTTAAGGAACTTTATCTGTGCTCATTTCAATCTCTGGTTTTATGCAGCACCCCAACTCACCTTTACCCTTAAGCAAGCATAAGTTGGTTTTCTAAATTTGAGACCCTGTTCTGTTCTGTAATTCAGTTCCTGTGTAGCCAAGTTTCCATTCCGTGTATTACTGATATCTTATGATGTTTCTTTTTCTGTGTGACTTATTTCAGTTAGAATCATCATATCTGAATCCACTCATTGTGCTGCTAAGGGCCTGATGACATAGATTTCATTGCTGAGTGATATTGCTTTGTAAGTGATTACCACAACTTCTTTATCCATTTTTCACTTTCTGCGATGTTGAACTTGTACTGTAAACGAGGTTCTTGTAAACAGAGCCGTTCCAAACTTTGGGGTGGCTGTGTCTTTTTGATTTTAATTTCCCTAATCTATAGGACCATAAGTGGAATTGCCCTAGGCTCTGTTGCTTTGTTTTTTAGATGTTTCAGGAAACACCATACACTTCTCCTGAGTGTCTGTTGGCAATTTACATCCCGCCCATCAGCATAACAAGGCTCCCAGTTCTCCATGGCCTATCCTGCCTTTCTGGATTTTACACTTTTTTCAGATGGCCCTTTTGACCGGGGGGAAGTGAGACTTCATTGTAGTGCAGATTTCCTTTGCAAGCTTGCTTGGTTGGCCAAAAAGGGCGTATGCGTTTTTTCCTGAATATATTCAGGAAAAAACGCATACGCCCTTTTTGGCCAAGTGCATCATTGTGGACGTTCTGCCTCTTTTCCTATGCTTTCAATGCAATTCCAGTCTACCTCCTGAAATCGGTTTCCTGCAATTCTGCCCCGCTTTCAAGTCCTCTTGGCAGCCTTACTTCAGTCTATTTTTGGACGATAGCTGTCATTTATAACTGTGCAGGTTTGTGAATTACAGTGCCCCTGAGCTCCTTTCTTCAACTCGCTTTCTTGTGAGCTGGCCGCAACACCGCAGGATGGCTTCAGGCCCTAATCTGGTTCCGGCCTGGCACGCTGAGCCTTTGGTTAATTCCTCTTCCTGGTGGGAAATGAGAGTTAAATTTGCCCGTTCAGACACCTCCAGCTAGTCTCTCATTGGTTCTCGCTATTCCTGTTCATCTTCCGCAGAAATTGCAAACTGGGCCAAACAGGAGGTTAAAGGGACTGACTCTCCAAGTCGGGAGAGTGTTAGTAAAGCGTCTGGAATGTTGCACCCGAGTACCAGGGTACGAAAACTGAGAAATATTTGAACACGTCTCCCGATCACATGGTTGATCATACTCTAGGTTCCACATGCATGTTTTAGTTGAAGGAAGAATACCTTAAACCTGGGTAGGTGAAACCCGTGGAATGGGTACCATGCAATATGACTTCAAAGGATCTTCATTTGCTCACCGAACCTCTCCAATCCTATCACTGCTGCGTTTATGCCCCTGTACACATGCTTGATTCTCTTTCGGAGACATAGCAATCCCTAGGTTTTAAGATACTTACTAGTCAGGTACATTCTTAGGCGTTTAATATGCGGTGTTGAGTCCATTTCGTTGAGCAAGGAGTAGCTCTTGTCTATTCCATATTTGGCTTAAGGAACTTTATCTGTGCTCATTTCAATCTCTGGTTTTATGCAGCACCCCAACTCACCTTTCCCCTTAAGCAAGCATAAGTTGGTTTTCTAAATTTGAGACCCTGTTCTGTTCTGTAATTCAGTTCCTGTGTAGCCAAGTTTCCATTCCGTGTATTACTGATATCTTATGATGTTTCTTTTTCTGTGTGACTTATTTCAGTTAGAATCATCATACCTGAATCCACTCATTGTGCTGCTAAGGGCCTGATGACATAGATTTCATTGCTGAGTGATATTGCTTTGTAAGTGATTACCACAACTTCTTTATCCATTTTTCACTTTCTGCGATGTTGAACTTGTACTGTAAACGAGGTTCTTGTAAACAGAGCCGTTCCAAACTTTGGGGTGGCTGTGTCTTTTTGATTTTAATTTCCCTAATCTATAGAACCATAAGTGGAAGTGCCCTAGGCTCTGTTGCTTTGTTTTTTAGATGTTTCAGGAAACACCATACACTTCTCCTGAGTGTCTGTTGGCAATTTACATCCCGCCCATCAGCATAACAAGGCTCCCAGTTCTCCATGGCCTATCCTGCCTTTCTGGATTTTACACTTTTTTCAGATGGCCCTTTTGACCAGGGGGAAGTGAGACTTCATTGTAGTGCAGATTTCCTTTGCAAGCTTGCTTGGTTGGCCAAAAAGGGCGTATGCGTTTTTTCCTGAATATATTCAGGAAAAAACGCATACGCCCTTTTTGGCCAAGTGCATCATTGTGGACGTTCTGCCTCTTTTCCTATGCTTTCAATGCAATTCCAGTCTACCTCCTGAAATCGGTTTCCTGCAATTCTGCCCCGCTTTCAAGTCCTCTTGGCAGCCTTACTTCAGTCTATTTTTGGACGATAGCTGTCATTTATAACTCTGCAGGTTTGTGAATTACAGTGCCCCTGAGCTCCTTTCTTCAACTCGCTTTCTTTTGAGCTGGCCGCAGCACCGCAGTATGGCTTCAGGCCCTAATCTGGTTCCGGCACGGCACGCTGAGCCTTTGGTTAATTCCTCTTCCTGGTGGGAAATGAGAGTTAAATTTGCCCGTCCAGATACCTCCAGCTAGCCTCTCATTGGTTCTCGCTATTCCTGTTCATCTTCCGCAGAAATTGCAAACTGGGCCAAACAGGAGGTTAAAGGGACTGACTCTCCAAGTCGGGAGAGTGTTAGTAAAGCGTCTGGAATGTTGCACCCGAGTACCAGGGTACGAAAACTGGGACATATTTGAACACATCTCCCGATCATATGGTTGATAATACTCTAGGTTCCACATGCATGTTTTAGCTGAAGGAAGAATACCTTAAACCTGGGTAGTTGAAACCCGTGGAATGGGTACCATGCAATATGACTTCAAAGGGTCTTCATTTGCTCACCGAACCTCTCCAATCCTATCACTGCTGCGTTTACGCCCCTGTACACATGCTTGATTCTCTTTCGGAGACATAGCAATCCATAGGTTTTAAGATACTTACTAGTCAGGTACGTTCTTAGGCTTTTAATATGAGGTGTTGAGTCCATTTCGTTGAGCAAGGAGTAGCTCTTGTCTATTCCATATTTGGCTTAAGGAACTTTATCTGTGCTCATTTCAATCTCTGGTTTTATGCAGCACCCCAACTCACCTTTACCCTTAAGCAAGCATAAGTTGGTTTTCTAAATTTGAGACCCTGTTCTGTTCTGTAATTCAGTTCCTGTGTAGCCAAGTTTACATTCCGTGTATTACTGATATCTTATGATGTTTCTTTTTCTGTGTGACTTATTTCAGTTAGAATCATCATACCTGAATCCACTCATTGTGCTGCTAAGGGCCTGATGACACAGATTTCATTGCTGAGTGATATTGCTTTCTAAGTAAATACCACAACTTTTTTATCCATTTTTCACTTTCTGTGATGTTGAACTTGTACTGTAAATGAGGTTCTTGTAAACAGAGCCGTTCCAAACTTTGGGGTGGCTGTGTCTTTTTGATTTTAAATTCCCTAAGCTATAGGACCATAAGTGGAAGTGCCTATGCTCTGTTGCTTTGTTTTTTAGATGTTTCAGGATGCACCATACACTTCTCCGGAGTGGTTGTTGGCAATTTACATCCCGCCCATCAGCATAACAAGGCTCCCAGTTCTCCATGGCCTGTCCTGCCTTTCTGGATTTTACACTTTTTTCAGATGGCCCTTTTGACCGGGGGGAAGTGAGACTTCATTGTAGTGCAGATTTCCTTTGCAAGCTTGCTTGGTTGGCCAAAAAGGGCGTATGCGTTTTTTACTGAATATATTCAGGAAAAAACGCATACGCCCTTTTTGACCAAGTGCATCATTGTGGACGTTCTGCCTCTTTTCCTATGCTTTCAATGCAATTCCAGTCTACCTCCTGAAATCGGTTTCCTGCAATTCTGCCCCGCTTTCAAGTCCTCTTGGCAGCCTTACTTCAGTCTATTTTTGGACGATAGCTGTCATTTATAACTCTGCAGGTTTGTGAATTACAGTGCCCCTGAGCTCCTTTCTTCAACTCGCTTTCTTGTGAGCTGGCCGCAACACCACAGGATGGCTTCAGGCCCTAATCTGGTTCCGGCACGGCACGCTGAGCCTTTGGTTAATTCCTCTTCCTGGTGGGAAATGAGAGTTAAATTTGCCCGTCCAGACACCTCCAGCTAGTCTCTCATTGGTTCTCGCTATTCCTGTTCATCTTCCGCAGAAATTGCAAACTGGGCCAAACAGGAGGTTAAAGGGACTGATTCTCCAAGTCGGGAGAGTGTTAGTAAAGCGTCTGGAATGTTGCACCCGAGTACCAGGGTACGAAAACTGAGACATATTTGAACACGTCTCCCGATCACATGGTTGATCATACTCTAGGTTCCACATGCATGTTTTAGTTGAAGGAAGAATACCTTAAACCTGGGTAGGTGAAACCCGTGGAATGGGTACCATGCAATATGACTTCAAAGGATCTTCATTTGCTCACCGAACCTCTCCAATCCTATCACTGCTGCGTTTATGCCCCTGTACACATGCTTGATTCTCTTTCGGAGACATAGCAATCCCTAGGTTTTAAGATACTTACTAGTCAGGTACATTCTTAGGCGTTTAATATGCGGTGTTGAGTCCATTTCGTTGAGCAAGGAGTAGCTCTTGTCTATTCCATATTTGGCTTAAGGAACTTTATCTGTGCTCATTTCAATCTCTGGTTTTATGCAGCACCCCAACTCACCTTTACCCTTAAGGAAGCATAAGTTGGTTTTCTAAATTTGAGACCCTGTTCTGTTCTGTAATTCAGTTCCTGTGTAGCCAAGTTTCCATTCCGTGTATTACTGATATCTTATGATGTTTCTTTTTCTGTGTGACTTATTTCAGTTAGAATCATCATACCTGAATCCACTCATTGTGCTGCTAAGGGCCTGATGACATAGATTTCATTGCTGAGTGATATTGCTTTGTAAGTGATTACCACAACTTCTTTATCCATTTTTCACTTTCTGCGATGTTGAACTTGTACTGTAAACGAGGTTCTTGTAAACAGAGCCGTTCCAAACTTTGGGGTGGCTGTGTCTTTTTGATTTTAATTTCCCTAATCTATAGGACCATAAGTGGAAGTGCCCTAGGCTCTGTTGCTTTGTTTTTTAGATGTTTCAGGAAACACCATACACTTCTCCTGAGTGTCTGTTGGCAATTTACATCCCGCCCATCAGCATAACAAGGCTCCCAGTTCTCCATGGCCTATCCTGCCTTTCTGGATTTTACACTTTTTTCAGATGGCCCTTTTGACCAGGGGGAAGTGAGACTTCATTGTAGTGCAGATTTCCTTTGCAAGCTTGCTTGGTTGGCCAAAAAGGGCGTATGCGTTTTTTCCTGAATATATTCAGGAAAAAACGCATACGCCCTTTTTGGCCAAGTGCATCATTGTGGACGTTCTGCCTCTTTTCCTATGCTTTCAATGCAATTCCAGTCTACCTCCTGAAATCGGTTTCCTGCAATTCTGCCCCGCTTTCAAGTCCTCTTGGCAGCCTTACTTCAGTCTATTTTTGGACGATAGCTGTCATTTATAACTCTGCAGGTTTGTGAATTACAGTGCCCCTGAGCTCCTTTCTTCAACTCGCTTTCTTTTGAGCTGGCCGCAGCACCGCAGTATGGCTTCAGGCCCTAATCTGGTTCCGGCACGGCACGCTGAGCCTTTGGTTAATTCCTCTTCCTGGTGGGAAATGAGAGTTAAATTTGCCCGTCCAGATACCTCCAGCTAGCCTCTCATTGGTTCTCGCTATTCCTGTTCATCTTCCGCAGAAATTGCAAACTGGGCCAAACAGGAGGTTAAAGGGACTGACTCTCCAAGTCGGGAGAGTGTTAGTAAAGCGTCTGGAATGTTGCACCCGAGTACCAGGGTACGAAAACTGGGACATATTTGAACACATCTCCCGATCACATGGTTGATCATACTCTAGGTTCCACATGCATGTTTTAGCTGAAGGAAGAATACCTTAAACCTGGGTAGTTGAAACCCGTGGAATGGGTACCATGCAATATGACTTCAAAGGGTCTTCATTTGCTCACCGAACCTCTCCAATCCTATCACTGCTGCGTTTATGCCCCTGTACACATGCTTGATTCTCTTTCGGAGACATAGCAATCCATAGGTTTTAAGATACTTACTAGTCAGGTACATTCTTAGGCTTTTAATATGAGGTGTTGAGTCCATTTCGTTGAGCAAGGAGTAGCTCTTGTCTATTCCATATTTGGCTTAAGGAACTTTATCTGTGCTCATTTCAATCTCTGGTTTTATGCAGCACCCCAACTCACCTTTCCCCTTAAGCAAGCATAAGTTGGTTTTCTAAATTTGAGACCCTGTTCTGTTCTGTAATTCAGTTCCTGTGTAGCCAAGTTTACATTCCGTGTATTACTGATATCTTATGATGTTTCTTTTTCTGTGTGACTTATTTCAGTTAGAATCATCATACCTGAATCCACTCATTGTGCTGCTAAGGGCCTGATGACACAGATTTCATTGCTGAGTGATATTGCTTTCTAAGTAAATACCACAACTTTTTTATCCATTTTTCACTTTCTGTGATGTTGAACTTGTACTGTAAACGAGGTTCTTGTAAACAGAGCCGTTCCAAACTTTGGGGTGGCTGTGTCTTTTTGATTTTAAATTCCCTAAGCTATAGGACCATAAGTGGAAGTGCCTATGCTCTGTTGCTTTGTTTTTTAGATGTTTCTGGAAACACCATACACTTCTCCTGAGTGGTTGTTGGCAATTTACATCCCGCCCATCAGCATAACAAGGCTCCCAGTTCTCCATGGCCTGTCCTGCCTTTCTGGATTTTACACTTTTTTCAGATGGCCCTTTTGACCGGGGGGAAGTGAGACTTCATTGTAGTGCAGATTTCCTTTGCAAGCTTGCTTGGTTGGCCAAAAAGGGCGTATGCGTTTTTTCCTGAATATATTCAGGAAAACACGCATACGCCCTTTTTGGCCAAGTGCATCATTGTGGACGTTCTGCCTCTTTTCCTATGCTTTCAATGCAATTCCAGTCTACCTCCTGAAATCGGTTTCCTGCAATTCTGCCCCGCTTTCAAGTCCTCTTGGCAGCCTTACTTCAGTCTATTTTTGGACGATAGCTGTCATTTATAACTCTGCAGGTTTGTGAATTACAGTGCCCCTGAGCTCCTTTCTTCAACTCGCTTTCTTGTGAGCTGGCCGCAACACCACAGGATGGCTTCAGGCCCTAATCTGGTTCCGGCATGGCACGCTGAGCCTTTGGTTAATTCCTCTTCCTGGTGGGAAATGAGAGTTAAATTTGCCCGTCCAGACACCTCCAGCTAGTCTCTCATTGGTTCTCGCTATTCCTGTTCATCTTCCGCAGAAATTGCAAACTGGGCCAAACAGGAGGTTAAAGGGACTGATTCTCCAAGTCGGGAGAGTGTTAGTAAAGCGTCTGGAATGTTGCACCCGAGTACCAGGGTACGAAAACTGAGACATATTTGAACACGTCTCCCGATCACATGGTTGATCATACTCTAGGTTCCACATGCATGTTTTAGTTGAAGGAAGAATACCTTAAACCTGGGTAGGTGAAACCCGTGGAATGGGTACCATGCAATATGACTTCAAAGGATCTTCATTTGCTCACCGAACCTCTCCAATCCTATCACTGCTGCGTTTATGCCCCTGTACACATGCTTGATTCTCTTTCGGAGACATAGCAATCCCTAGGTTTTAAGATACTTACTAGTCAGGTACATTCTTAGGCGTTTAATATGCGGTGTTGAGTCCATTTCGTTGAGCAAGGAGTAGCTCTTGTCTATTCCATATTTGGCTTAAGGAACTTTATCTGTGCTCATTTCAATCTCTGGTTTTATGCAGCACCCCAACTCACCTTTACCCTTAAGCAAGCATAAGTTGGTTTTCTAAATTTGAGACCCTGTTCTGTTCTGTAATTCAGTTCCTGTGTAGCCAAGTTTCCATTTCGTGTATTACTGATATCTTATGATGTTTCTTTTTCTGTGTGACTTATTTCAGTTAGAATCATCATACCTGAATCCACTCATTGTGCTGCTAAGTGCCTGATGACATAGATTTCATTGCTGAGTGATATTGCTTTGTAAGTGATTACCACAACTTCTTTATCCATTTTTCACTTTCTGCGATGTTGAACTTGTACTGTAAACGAGGTTCTTGTAAACAGAGCCGTTCCAAACTTTGGGGTGGCTGTGTCTTTTTGATTTTAATTTCCCTAATCTATAGGACCATAAGTGGAAGTGCCCTAGGCTCTGTTGCTTTGTTTTTTAGATGTTTCAGGAAACACCATACACTTCTCCTGAGTGTCTGTTGGCAATTTACATCCCGCCCATCAGCATAACAAGGCTCCCAGTTCTCCATGGCCTATCCTGCCTTTCTGGATTTTACACTTTTTTCAGATGGCCCTTTTGACCAGGGGGAAGTGAGACTTCATTGTAGTGCAGATTTCCTTTGCAAGCTTGCTTGGTTGGCCAAAAAGGGCGTATGCGTTTTTTCCTGAATATATTCAGGAAAAAACGCATACGCCCTTTTTGGCCAAGTGCATCATTGTGGACGTTCTGCCTCTTTTCCTATGCTTTCAATGCAATTCCAGTCTACCTCCTGAAATCGGTTTCCTGCAATTCTGCCCCGCTTTCAAGTCCTCTTGGCAGCCTTACTTCAGTCTATTTTTGGACGATAGCTGTCATTTATAACTCTGCAGGTTTGTGAATTACAGTGCCCCTGAGCTCCTTTCTTCAACTCGCTTTCTTTTGAGCTGGCCGCAGCACCGCAGTATGGCTTCAGGCCCTAATCTGGTTCCGGCACGGCACGCTGAGCCTTTGGTTAATTCCTCTTCCTGGTGGGAAATGAAAGTTAAATTTGCCCGTCCAGATACCTCCAGCTAGCCTCTCATTGGTTCTCGCTATTCCTGTTCATCTTCCGCAGAAATTGCAAACTGGGCCAAACAGGAGGTTAAAGGGACTGACTCTCCAAGTGGGGAGAGTGTTAGTAAAGCGTCTGGAATGTTGCACCCGAGTACCAGGGTACGAAAACTGGGACATATTTGAACACATCTCCCGATCACATGGTTGATCATACTCTAGGTTCCACATGCATGTTTTAGCTGAAGGAAGAATACCTTAAACCTGGGTAGTTGAAACCCGTGGAATGGGTACCATGCAATATGACTTCAAAGGGTCTTCATTTGCTCACCGAACCTCTCCAATCCTATCACTGCTGCGTTTATGCCCCTGTACACATGCTTGATTCTCTTTCGGAGACATAGCAATCCATAGGTTTTAAGATACTTACTAGTCAGGTACATTCTTAGGCTTTTAATATGAGGTGTTGAGTCCATTTCGTTGAGCAAGGAGTAGCTCTTGTCTATTCCATATTTGGCTTAAGGAACTTTATCTGTGCTCATTTCAATCTCTGGTTTTATGCAGCACCCCAACTCACCTTTACCCTTAAGCAAGCATAAGTTGGTTTTCTAAATTTGAGACCCTGTTCTGTTCTGTAATTCAGTTCCTGTGTAGCCAAGTTTACATTCCGTGTATTACTGATATCTTATGATGTTTCTTTTTCTGTGTGACTTATTTCAGTTAGAATCATCATACCTGAATCCACTCATTGTGCTGCTAAGGGCCTGATGACACAGATTTCATTGCTGAGTGATATTGCTTTCTAAGTAAATACCACAACTTTTTTATCCATTTTTCACTTTCTGTGATGTTGAACTTGTACTGTAAACGAGGTTCTTGTAAACAGAGCCGTTCCAAACTTTGGGGTGGCTGTGTCTTTTTGATTTTAAATTCCCTAAGCTATAGGACCATAAGTGGAAGTGCCTATGCTCTGTTGCTTTGTTTTTTAGATGTTTCAGGATGCACCATACACTTCTCCGGAGTGGTTGTTGGCAATTTACATCCCGCCCATCAGCATAACAAGGCTCCCAGTTCTCCATGGCCTGTCCTGCCTTTCTGGATTTTACACTTTTTTCAGATGGCCCTTTTGACCGGGGGGAAGTGAGACTTCATTGTAGTGCAGATTTCCTTTGCAAGCTTGCTTGGTTGGCCAAAAAGGGCGTATGCGTTTTTTCCTGAATATATTCAGGAAAAAACGCATACGCCCTTTTTGGCCAAGTGCATCATTGTGGACGTTCTGCCTCTTTTCCTATGCTTTCAATGCAATTCCAGTCTACCTCCTGAAATCGGTTTCCTGCAATTCTGCCCCGCTTTCAAGTCCTCTTGGCAGCCTTACTTCAGTCTATTTTTGGACGATAGCTGTCATTTATAACTCTGCAGGTTTGTGAATTACAGTGCCCCTGAGCTCCTTTCTTCAACTCGCTTTCTTGTGAGCTGGCCGCAACACCACAGGATGGCTTCAGGCCCTAATCTGGTTCCGGCACGGCACGCTGAGCCTTTGGTTAATTCCTCTTCCTGGTGGGAAATGAGAGTTAAATTTGCCCGTCCAGACACCTCCAGCTAGTCTCTCATTGGTTCTCGCTATTCCTGTTCATCTTCCGCAGAAATTGCAAACTGGGCCAAACAGGAGGTTAAAGGGACTGATTCTCCAAGTCGGGAGAGTGTTAGTAAAGCGTCTGGAATGTTGCACCCGAGTACCAGGGTACGAAAACTGAGACATATTTGAACACGTCTCCCGATCACATGGTTGATCATACTCTAGGTTCCACATGCATGTTTTAGCTGAAGGAAGAATACCTTAAACCTGGGTAGTTGAAACCCGTGAAATGGGTACCATGCAATATGTCTTCAAAGGGTCTTCATTTGCTCACCGAACCTCTCCAATCCTATCACTGCTGCGTTTATGCCCCTGTACACATGCTTGATTCTCTTTCGGAGACATAGCAATCCCTAGGTTTTAAGATACTTACTAGTCAGGTACATTCTTAGGCGTTTAATATGCGGTGTTGAGTCCATTTCGTTGAGCAAGGAGTAGCTCTTGTCTATTCCATATTTGGCTTAAGGAACTTTATCTGTGCTCATTTCAATCTCTGGTTTTATGCAGCACCCCAACTCACCTTTTCCCTTAAGCAAGCATAAGTTGGTTTTCTAAATTTGAGACCCTGTTCTGTTCTGTAATTCAGTTCCTGTGTAGCCAAGTTTCCATTCCGTGTATTACTGATATCTTATGATGTTTCTTTTTCTGTGTGACTTATTTCAGTTAGAATCATCATACCTGAATCCACTCATTGTGCTGCTAAGGGCCTGATGACACAGATTTCATTGCTGAGTGATATTGCTTTGTAAGTAAATACCACAACTTCTGTATCCATTTTTCACTTTCTGCGATGTTGAACTTGTACTGTAAACGAGGTTCTTGTACACAGAGGCGTCCCAAACTTTGGGGTGGCTGTGTCTTTTTGATTTTAATTTCCCTAAGCTATAGGACCATAAGTGGAAGTGCCCTAGGCTCTGTTGCTTTGTTTTTTAGATGTTTCAGGAAACACCATACACTTCTCCCGAGTGTCTGTTGGCAATTTACATCCCGCCCATCAGCATAAC
The DNA here is from genome assembly GCF_951394435.1 of Stenella coeruleoalba. NCBI lineage: Eukaryota > Metazoa > Chordata > Mammalia > Artiodactyla > Delphinidae > Stenella > Stenella coeruleoalba. The sequence goes on along the minus strand of NW_027646110.1, from coordinate 169,980 downwards.
AAGGCTCCCAGTTCTCAATGGCCTGTTGCCTTTCTGGATTTTACACTTTTTTCAGATGGCCCTTTTGACCGGGGGGAAGTGAGACTTCATTGTAGTGCAGATTTCCTTTGCAAGCTTGCTTGGTTGGCCAAAAAGGGCGTATGCGTTTTTTCCTGAATATATTCAGGAAAAAACGCATACGCCCTTTTTGGCCAAGTGCATCATTGTGGACGTTCTGCCTCTTTTCCTATGCTTTCAATGCAATTCCAGTCTACCTCCTGAAATCAGTTTCCTGTAATTCTGCCCCGCTTTCAAGTCCTCTTGGCAGTCTTACTTCAGTATATTTTTGGACGATAGCTGTCATTTATAACTCTGCAGGTTTGTGAATTACAGTGCCCCTGAGCTCTTTCTTCAACTCGCTTTCTTGTGACCTGGCCGCAACACCGCATGATGGCTTCAGGCCCTAATCTGGTTCCGGCACGGCACACTGAGCCTTTGGTTATTTCCTCTTCCTATTGGGAAATGAGAGTTAAATTTGCCCGTCCAGACACCTCCAGCTAGTCTCTCATTGGTTCTCGCTATTCCTGTTCATCTTCCGCAGAAATTGCAAACTGGGCCAAACAGGAGGTTAAAGACGCTGACTCTCCAAGTCGGGAGAGTGTTAGTAAAGCGTCTGGAATGTTGCATCTGAGTACCACGGGAGGAAAACTGAGACATATTTGAACACGTCTCCCGTTCACACGGATGATCATACTCTGGGTTCCACATGCATGTTTTAGCTGAAGGAAGAATACCTTAAACCTGGGTAGTTGAAACCCGTGGAATGGGTACCATGCAATATGACTTCAAAGGGTCTTCATTTGCTCACCGAACCTCTCCAATCCTATCACTGCTGCGTTTATGCCCCTGTACACATGCTTGATTCTCTTTCGGAGACATAGCAATCCATAGGTTTTAAGATACTTACTAGTCAGGTACATTCTTAGGCGTTTAATATGCGGTGTTGAGTCCATTTCGTTGAGCAAGGAGTAGCTCTTGTCTATTCCATATTTGGCTTAAGGAACTTTATCTGTGCTCATTTCAATCTCTGGTTTTATGCAGCACCCCAACTCACCTTTACCCTTAAGCAAGCATAAGTTGGTTTTCTAAATTTGAGACCCTGTTCTGTTCTGTAATTCAGTTCCTGTGTAGCCAAGTTTACATTCCGTGTATTACTGATATCTTATGATGTTTCTTTTTCTGTGTGACTTATTTCAGTTAGAATCATCATACCTGAATCCACTCATTGTGCTGCTAAGGGCCTGATGACATAGATTTCATTGCTGAGTGATATTGCTTTGTAAGTAAATACCACAGCTTCTTTATCCATTTTTCATTTTCTGCGATGTTGAATTTGTACTGTAAACGAGGTTCTTGTAAACAGAGGCATCCCAAACTTTGGGGTGGCTGTGTCTTTTTGATTTTAATTTCCCTAAGCTATAGGACCATAAGTGGAAGTGCCCGAGGCTCTGTTGCTTTGTTTTTTCGATGTTTCAGGAAACACCATACACTTCTCCCGAGTGTCTGTTGGCAATTTACATCCCGCCCATCAGCATAACAAGGCTCCCAGTTCTCCATGGCCTGTCCTGCCTTTCTGGATTTTACACTTTTTTCAGATGGCCCTTTTGACCGGGGGGAAGTGAGACTTCATTGTAGTGCAGATTTCCTTTGCAAGCTTGCTTGGTTGGCCAAAAAGGGCGTATGCGTTTTTTCCTGAATATATTCAGGAAAAAACGCATACGCCCTTTTTGGCCAAGTGCATCATTGTGGACGTTCTGCCTCTTTTCCTATGCTTTCAATGCAATTCCAGTCTACCTCCTGAAATCGGTTTCCTGCAATTCTGCCCCGCTTTCAAGTCCTCTTGGCAGCCTTACTTCAGTATATTTTTGGACGATAGCTGTCATTTATAACTCTGCAGGTTTGTGAATTACAGTGCCCCTGAGCTCCTTTCTTCAACTCGTTTTCTTGTGAGCTGGCCGCAAAACCGCTGGATGGCTTCAGGCCCTAATCTGGTTCCGGCACAGCATGCTGAGCCTTTGGTTATTTCCTCTTCCTGGTGGGAAATGAGAGTTAAATTTGCCCGTCCAGACACCTCCAGCTTGTCTCTCATTGGTTCTCCCTATTCCTGTTCATCTTCCGCAGAAATTGCAAACGGGGCCAAACAGGAGGTTAAAGGTGCTGACTCTCCAAGTGGGGAGAGTGTTAGTAAAGCGTCTGGAATGTTGCACCCGAGTACCAGGGGAGGAAAACTGAGACATATTTGAACACGTCTCCCGTTCACACGGTTGATCATACTCTGGGTTCCACATGCATGTTTTAGCTGAAGGAAGAATACCTTAAACCTGGAGAGTTGAGACCCGTGTAATGGGTACCATGCAATATGACTTCAAAGGGTCTTCATTTGCTCACCGAACCTCTCCAATCCTATCACTGCTGCGTTTATGCCCCTGTACACACGCTTGATTCTCTTTTGGAGACATAGCAATCCATAGGTTTTATGATACTTACTAGTCAGGTATATTCTTAGGCGTTTAATATGGGGTGTTGAGTCCATTTCGTTGAGCAAGGAGTAGCTCTTGTCTATTCCATATTTGGCTTAAGGAACTTTATCTGTGCTCATTTCAATCTCTGGTTTTATGCAGCACCCCAACTCACCTTCCCCCTTAAGCAAGCATAAGTTGGTTTTCTAAACATGAGACACTGTTCTGTTTTGTAATTCAGTTCATGTGTAGCCAAGTCGACATTCTGTGTATTAATGATACCTTATGATGTTTCTTTTCTGTGTGACTTATTTCAGTTCGAATCATCATACCTGAATACACTCATTATGCTGCTTCGGGCCTGATTACATAGATTTCATTGTTGAGTGATATTGCATTGTACGTAAGTACCACAAGTTCTTTATCCATTTTTCACTTTCTGCGATATTGAACTTGTACCGTAAACGAGGTTCTTGTAAACAGAGCCGTCCCAAACTTTGGGGTGGCTGTGTCTTTTTGATTTTAATTTCCCTAAGCTATAGGACCATAAGTGGAAGTGCCCTAGGCTCTGTTGCTTTGTTTTTTAGATGTTTCAGGAAACACCATACACTTCTCCAGAGTGGCTGTTGGCAATTTACATCCCACCCATCAGCATAACAAGGCTCCCAGTTCTCCATGGCCTGTCGTGCCTTTATGGATTTTACACTTTTTTCAGATGGCCCTTTTGACCAGGTGGAAGTGAGACTTCATTGTAGTGCAGATTTCCTTTGCAAGCTTGCTTGGTTGGCCAAAAAGGGCGTATGCGTTTTTTCCTGAATATATTCAGGAAAAAACGCATACGCCCTTTTTGGCCAAGTGCATCATTGTCGAGTTTCTGACTCTCTTCATATGCTTTCAATGCAATTCCAGTCTACCTCCTGAAATCGGTTTCCTGCAATTCTGCCTTGCTTTCAATGCCTCTTCATAGCCTTACCTCAATATATTTTTTAAAAATAGTTGGCCTTTATAACTCTGCAGGTTTTTGAATTGCAGTGGCCCTTAGCTCCATTTTTTAGCTCTTATTTTTGTGGTCTTGCCCTGTAACCACAGGATTCCTTGAAGCCCTATTTTTCTTCTGGGGCACCTTGCTGTGCCTTTGGTTAATTCTTCTTACTGATGTGATATTAGAGTGACATGTGCCCATTGAAACCGCTACAGCTAGTTTCTCACTGGTTCCCCCTATTCCCATTCATCCTCTGCACTAACTGCAGACTGTGCGATACCAGAACTTAAAGGCATTGACTCCATGTGGGGATGTTGTTAGTAAAGCGGCTGGAATGTCGATCCGGAGCCCCAGGAGAGGAAAAATGAGGTGCGTTTTAGAAACCTTTCCCGATCATATGGTATACCAGTCGCTGGGTTTCCCAATCATGGTTTAGCTGTAGGAAGATTCCCTTCAACCTGGAGTGTTGGGACCCTTGGACTGAGTAGCATGAAGTATTGCATTAAACTTTCGGCAGTTGCTCACCAAAGCTCACCAATCCTGTCAGCCCCAAGTGTCCAGCCTTATGTCTTATCCAGCTGTGGGTTTATATGTGGTCAATCCAGGTTGCATCACAGCCCCTGAGCGAATTTTGTAAGAATTTTTCTCTCTTTCATTGTTTCAGCGTTTTGTTTTTAAAATTTATTTCTATAATGGGGTTTAGCTCCTTTTCACTGCTGTGTTTGTGCCGCTCTGCACACACTTGATTCCCTTATGGAGATATATCAATACATGGGTTTTAAGATTCTTATTACTCAGATATATTTCTCTGCGGTGTATAGGGTGTGTTGAGGCCTGTTCATTGAGCAAGGTGTAGATCTTGTCTAATACCTATTTGGTTTATTGAACGGTATCTGTGCTAATTTCAAACTCTGGTTTTGTGCATCACCCCACCTCTCCTTTCCCCTTAAGCTGACATAAGTGTGTTTTCTAAATGTGAGACACTGTTCTGTTCTGTAATTCATTTCTTGTGCAGCCATATTTACCCTCCCTCTATAAGTGATATCTTATGATATGTTTCTTTTTCTGTTTGACTTATTTCAAGTAGTATTATCGGACCTAAATCCACTCTTTATCCTTCTACTAGCCTTATTACATTGATTTCATGGTGAAGAGATATTCCATTGTACATAAGTACCACATCTTCTTTATCCATTGTTCTCTTTCCTGGGATATTTAAGGTGTACTGAAGTTGAGGTTCTTGTAAACAGAGTAGCCCTAAACTGTGGTGTGCTTGTGTCTTGTTGATTTTTAGACTTCCCTAGATATACTCCCATGATTGGAAGTGTCCTATGCTCTGTAGCTCTGTTTTTTAGATGATTTAGGAACCACCATACACTTCTCCAGAGTGGCTCTCGGCAGTTCACACACTGCCCATCAGCGTATAAAGGCTCCCTGTTCTCCATGGCCTGTCCTGCATTTCTGGTTTTTACAATTTTTTAGGATGGCCCTTTTGACCGGTGGGAAGTGAGACTTCTTTGTTGTGCACATTTGCATTGCTTGCTTGCTTCGTTGCCCATAAAGTGCGTATGCGTTTTTTCCTGCATATAATCAGGAAAAAACGCATACGCCCTTTTGGGCCAACTGCATCATTGTCGAAATTCTGCCGCTTTTCATGTGCGTTAAAGACGAGTCCAATCTATCTCTTGAAATCTGTTTCTTGCAATTCTGTCTTGCATTCAGATCCTCTTCTTTGCCTTACCTCAACATATTTTTGGACGTTAGTTTTCATTTATAACTCTGCAGGTTTGTGAATTGCAGTGACCCTGAGCTCCATTTTTTAAGTTGCTCTTTTGTGAGCTGGCCTCAAACCCACAGGATTGCTTCAGGCCCTATTTTGGCTCCGGCGAGGCAGGCTGAGCCTTTCTTTAATTCTTATTCTTAATGGGAAATTAGAGTGATATGTGCCCGTCCAAACCCCTACAACTCTTCTCTCATTGGTTCCCCCTCTTCCCGTTCATCCTCCTCACAATTTGCAAAATGTGTGAAACAGAAGTTTAAATGTGCTGATTCTCCAAGTGGGGAGATTCTAAGTAGCGTGGCTGGAATGGTGAACAGGAGCACCAGGAGAGGATAAATGAGGTGCATTTTAGACACATCTCCCGATCACATGGTGTACAGTCCTCTGGGTTTTCCATGCATGTTTTAGCTGTAGGAAGATCCCTTGAACCTGCAGATTTGGGACCCATTGAATGGGTACCAGGTAGTATTACTTTAAAGGGTGTGCATTTCCTCACCCAACCTCACATTTCTCTTAGTGCAAACAGTTTCCAGCCTTATGTCTCATCCTGCTGTGGGTCTAGATGTGTTCAATCCATGTTGCATCACCGTCCCTGAGGAAAAGTTGTAAGAGGTTTTCTCTGTCTCTCTGTCGTTTATTTTTTTCAATTTATTACTATATTGGTTACAGCTGATTTTCAAAGCTCTGTTTCTTGCTGCTGTACATCCACTTGATTCACGTACAGAGAGACATCAATAAATTCTTTTTCAGATTCTTACCAGTCGTATATATTCTTTTCCGGTGACTTGAGTGTGCTGAGTGCAGTTCTTTTAGCTACCGTGTAGGCCTTGTTGATTATCAGTTTGGTATTTGGAATGGTATCTTTGCTAATTTCAACCTCCTGGATGATGCCTCACCCCTCCCCACCTTTCCCGTTTAGCAGCCTTATGCGTGTTTTCTACATATTTGACTATGTTTTTGTTTTGTAATTTATTTCATGTGTAGCCATTTTGGATTCCACCTTTAAGTGATATCTTATGATATGTGTCTTTTTCTTTTTGAATTCTGTCACTTAGAATGATCATACGTAACTCCTCCGGAGTCGTTACAACTGGCCATATTTCATTGATTTCCAGGCTGAATAATATTCCACTCTACCTAAGTACCACATCTCTATCCATTTTTTCCCTCCAGAGACATTTAAGTTATATCCTAGTCGAGGATCTTTTAAACAGAGAGGGGGTAAACATTGGGGTGCCTGTGTCCTCTCGATTTTTGTTTTTCCCAAGATATACGCCCATGAGTGCAAGTGCCCTATGCTCTGTAGCTCATTTTTTAGATGCTTTAGTAAACACAATACACTTCTCCAGAATGGCCGTTGGCAATATACATTTCCACTATAAGTCTCACAGGGCTCCCTCTTCTCGTTGCCCTGTCCTGCATTTCTGTTGTTTACGCTTTATGAGGATGGCTCTTCTGACTGATGCGAAGTGATATCTTTTGTAGTATTGACTTCCAGTGCCCACCTGTTTGGTTGGCTAAAAAAGTGTATGCCCTTTTCTTGAATATATACAGAAAAGAACGCATACACCCTTTTTGGCCAACTGCAATGTTGGCAATGTTGGCAATGTTCAGCTCCTTTTCTTGTGCTTAATGGCGAGTCCTTTCTACCTCCTCAAATCCCTTTCCTGCCATTCTCCCTTGCTTACAAGTCCTTTTCTCTGACTTTCCTCAAGACATTTTTCAGTGATGGATATTTTCAACTCTGCAGTTTTGTGAATTTTACTGCCCCTGAGTTCCATTGTTCAACTTGTGTTTATGGGAACTGGCCACAAAGCAGCGGGATTTCCTCAAGCCCTATACTGTTTCCATGGGCAACCCTAGCCTTTGGTCAATTCGTCTTCCTGATTGGAAATGTGCCTGTCTGAACACCTAGGACTTGTCTCTCATTGTTCCTCATCCTTCCGCTTCATCCTCTGGACAAATTCCAAACTGTACGCAACAGGATGTTGACAGTGCTGACATCTCCAAGTGGGGAGACTGTTAGTAAAGACGCTGGAGGGGTGAACCCGAGCACCAGGAGATGAGGAGATGAGATGCCTTTTCCAAACTCTTCCCGATCAGACGGTATACCATCCTCTGGGTGTGACAGACATGTTTTAGCAGTAGGAAGAGTCCCATTCATGTAAGGAGAACACCAGGGCTTTTTCAAAATCAGTGTCTCCCCGAAACCCAAACTGGGGAATTTTTTAAGCTACGGCTACACATATGTTCATTAAGGGCCTTGGGAAGTAGGCAGAGTCCAAACTTTAGATGATTGAAGTCTTCAGGGTCAGAAGCACTCACCACCAGCTTCCCTTAGGCTACACTTTAACTGTCATTGATAGATGATGTCAATAAAAATATCTATTCTTTTTCAGATTATTTCCCCTTATAGGTTATTGCAAAATGTTGAGTGTAGTTCCCTGTGCTATACAGTAGTTCCTTGTTGATGATCTATTTTATACATAGCAGTGTGTATGTGTTAATTCCAAACTGTTAATTTATCCCTCCTCCCACCTTTCCCCTTTGGTAATAATAAATTATAAGATTTTATACTTCTCAGAAATGGGGGAGCTGAAAGAGAGGTATCATTTTCAATGGAAAAGCATTTAAAACAAGATTGAAGGTTTAACCAAGATTATTAGCTGTACATCCTTGGAAAGAAATCACTTCGTTTCTCTAATATTGACCTGACAAATAAGACAAACCTTTTCACTGAACTTGCTTATAAAAAGTGATGGAAATATCAAATGGAAGTGTTAAAAACATCTTATTTTACCCGAGCCTTATACACTGTTCTATGTTAACTACAGTTTGGCTCACACATCTGTTCATTGAGGTTACAATAGTCTCAATTTCTGTTACTGATCCTCCAGAGTGGACCCCAACAAGTGTCCCCCTGCCCAGTGTCATTGAGGCCAACAGATCGAGACTGAGTTTGGTTCACAAGCAAAGGAAACTTTATATTTTGATCAGAGAATGGAGAGGTGAGAGCATGCACTACCCCGTGGGCTGTGGGCTGGGCTGCTGTGTAGAGATCCTGTCAGAGTCAGTGGGAGGGAGGGAGGCGGCGGAGCTCTCGAGGGCCGGGTTGGCTGTAGCTCAGGCTCTATATCGTGGAGTCTGCACTGGGCCCCAGGAGCTGAGGTGTCGACCCAGCCATTCTGCACTAGGAAATCTGGTCTGAAGTGCCGGGTGTGGAACCTCTGCATGCGGGACCCTAGGAGCACGTGAAATTAGACAAAGCACAAAGGATAAAAAAGGTTAGACTTGACTTTATTGCCCAGATTCTATTTTTATCTCCCAGGGATTTTTAATGGGCTTTGCTGGGGACAAACCCCTCCTCTGCCTTTTGTCCCGTTCCTCATTCTTGGAGTGCTGAGGGTGCAGACCCTTCTTCTGTAACTGCTGAGTGCTGAGTTGGGAGCCCTCATACCCTGGGGCGAGGGTCAGAGCTTCTCCCCAGCAGCCTCCCGGTGACGTTGATTGTCCCCAGGACACCTGCCTCCCTGCTCGTCCACCTGAGCACCAGCATTGGAAGTGTTATAGATTCTAATGACCTTTAAGGGTCCAGGAAAGAGATGTGCAGAGACGCTGTGGGGGCCGGTTTCACCCCGCCCCACATTTGTTCGGCCACCTTAGGCTGACCGTCACTGCCAGCCTAGATGCTCTGACCAGTAGTCTGCGCTTTCTTCAATTAGGCCCCTGAATTAACGTACAAACAGCACCAGGTGTCAGAGCCCTGCCCGCTCAACTCCCAGACAGTCCAGGGTCAGTGGTGACCAAGGACCATGATGGCTACTGAGTCAACAGCCTTTTGAAGTAAACAGGAGTCCAGCCGGTCTTATTGGCCACCATCATCACGGTGTCTGTAGGCTTTTCTATGGTGACAGTGTGGTATACTGTTCCCCCGCCAAGATTATTAGCTCCCCTCTGGGTGCAGTAAGTCCTGCAAGCAGTAGTCTACTCTTTTGGGACACACTCTTGTTGTTTTATGAGAGAAACTCCAGGTCAAGTGATGTTCACACGAGTCGTCATGGTGCCCTGTTGCCCCCGGTTATCTCTCTGGATGTTGGAGTTGGAGGGCCTCCTCACTCGAGGTCGGTGTGCCCACGGAGCGAACCCTGCAACTTCAGGGCATGGTTGGTGGTTAGGATCACCACGTGGGGTCCTTTTCCCTTAGGAGGGAGGTGGCCTTTTGGGCTGCTGATTTCCAGGTTTTTAGATACCGCCAGTATCTTGGCCAGATGTGGCAGTGGGCCAAGCCCCTTAGTGACCGTAGTTTATCCTACCTGGATGGCATTCTTGCATTGTTCCATTTCAAGTGGTCCCAGTTTTTGCACTAATTCTCCAATGGCGATTCACCTTTCACCGGGAATGTAAAGGTCAAAGGGTTTAGCTAAATTAGGGAGTTCCAGGGCAAGGGTCTGAATTGACTGCTCTTTCCATTCTTGAAAGGCCACTTCTGGATTCTATTCAAAAGGATCATCATCTTTTCCTTTCAGTGTTTCATATAGAGGCCCAGCTAGTAGACTGTAGTTAGGGATCCAGAAGCAGCAAACCCTGGCCTCCCCAGGAACCCCTAAGCTGTCTTCTAGTTTTAGAAAGGGGTAAGGCTGAAAATGGTTTCTTCCCTTTCCTGGGATGGGCTTCTCTGACCTTCTGTGAGAATGAAGCCCAGGCAGGTCACCGCAGTCTGTGATATTTGAGCTTTTTCTTGGACAACTTCTATCCTTTATTGGCTTGGTAGTTCAGAGGCCTCCTTAGTAGGGCTGGTGATCAGAATGTCGTCTGCATATTGAAGGAGGGTTTCCTTTTCCAGAGGTAGAACTTTTAGGTCTTTAGCTAAGCTTTCCCCAAAGATGGTGTGGGAATTTTTGCACCCTTGGGGCCAGACGGCCCGGAAGTATTGTTTTAGTTGTATGTTGAGTCCTGCCACTCACAAGCCAAAATTTCTTGTGACTCTGGGACTAATGGAATACAAAAGAAGGCATCATTGAAGACTAATACAGAATACCATGTCCTGGTGGTTGGTAGAATGACCAGCAGGGTGTAGGAATTAGGAGCAACTGGAGGTATATCCTCGGTGGCTTCACTGACTGTCCTGACATCCTTTACCAGGTCCCCAGCAGCCCATGGGGCTCTCGTGGTCAGACCAATCCCAGAATATGGAGCTCACCTGGGCAGGTACCCCACCCCCACCCCAGCCCACGGGGCTCTCGTGGTCAGGCCCCTCCCAGGATACAGAGCTACCCTTGCAGGTACCGTGGCAGGGCTGGGCACACAGGAACCGTGCACATAGCCCTCATTGCAGAGCACCCCCAGCTCACCTGTCGCTCAGAGCTGACACAGAGCACCTCAGAGCAGGACTTGAACTAACAAACAGCAGCTGCGACAGGTCTGTGACCCTGGGCATCACTCCGTGAGGCCTCCCTCCACCTGGTCTTCCAGAGACTTCCACTGCACCCGGGGCACCAGGCCTCTGTCTCCAACCACCACCCACCCCTCCTCTGCCTGACTCCTGGGTTCCTCTCATTAGGAGAGGGTTTTCTTGAAGTTGTCTCCCACTCATGGGCCAGATAAAATGATTAGAAAACAAGCCAAAGCTGCAGCCCCTTGTCTATCCTGACTCTCAGGAGCCCACACCTGTTCCTTGGACCTGGCCGGTTCAGCAAGTTCCATTTTCTGCAACTGTGAGCCCCTGAGGGGTGATGATTGGCTGAGCTGGGCAGCCTTACCGTGCCGGCCAGCCCTCCCCAGGTGTGCCTGGGTTGAGATCAATATAAATACCACTCCAGGCAGCAAGAGCCCCTGCAGCCGTGCCTGACGCCATTTTCTCTGCCCTGTCAGCAGTCTCGGGGCTGGGCTGGTGGGAGGGAGTGAGAGGCCACGGCTTTGTGGGTGGCCCAGTGTGAGTGGGGCTCTGCTGGACTTTCTGCAGCAGTTGCCAGGCTGCCACCTGCTAAAGAAGAGGATGTGTCACCCATACCTGCTGCTGGAATTTCTCCCTGGGCAGAGGTGAGGAAGGAAAAAAGCAGTGGGGGCAGGGACAGGACGGGTATCTCAGGCAGGGAAATGGAAATCTTCCAGAAGAGCACCCAGGGCCAGGACCATCCTGGCTGGCCTGCAGGCACCAAGTCGGCCGGCATGCTGTCACTCGTGTGGCTCTATGGCCCTTCCTCTAGGCTTTCAAGTCCTTGTATATATTCAGGTGTTTTACCTGGGACGGGTGGGAATAGTTCAGCAGCAACTGGCCTGGGGCTCAGCTCACGTTTACTCACAGATGCCTCGGCACGGTGCCCCAGCTTTGCAATGAGGACGCTTGTTGCGTGGGGGCTGCTGGCTGAATGGGAGACGATTCCCCACCACTGACCAACTTCAGAATTGTTTACAACTGGAGCAAGTGCCCTGATACGGTTTTCCTCTGTGGAACTGGTGGGTTCTGTGTTTTTTTTCTCTTTTTCGTTTTTGGTTCAAGGTAGATTTTATTCCTCTTTTTTGTATTTACAGATATAAGCATGGAAATAATTTATTCATATAAATACATGTATGTGCAGGGAATAATTGTTTTTTCTGTTTTATTTTTTAAATTTTACTTCTTTTTAATTTTGAATTTTATTTTATATTTTTATACAGCAGGTTCTTATTGGTTATCTATTTTATACATATAAATGTATACATGCCAATCCCAGTCTCTCAACTCCTCCCACCACCACCCCCCCAACAGCTTTCCCCCCTTGTTGTCCATACGTTTGTTGTCTACATCTGTTGCTCTATTTATGCCTTGCAAAATGGTTAATCTGTACAGTTTTTCTAGGTTCCACATATATGCATGAATATACAAGATTTGTTTTTCTCTTTCTGACTTACTTCACTCTGTATGACAGTCTCTAGATCCATCGACGTCTCTACAAATGACCCAATTTCATTCCTTTTCATGGCTGAGTAATATTCCATTTTATATATGTACCACAGCTTTATGCATTCGTCTGTCTGTGGGCATTTAGGTTGCTTCCATTACCTCGATATTGTAAATAGTGATGCAATGAACATTGCGGTGAATGACTCTTTTTGATTTATGGTTTTGTCTGGGTATATGTCCAGTACTGGGATTGCTGTATCATATGGTAATTCTATTGTTAGTTTCTTAAGAAATTCCATATTGTTCTCCATAATGACTGTATCAATTTATATTCCCAACAATAGTGGAAGAGGGTTCCTTTTCTCCACACCCTTTCCAGCATTTTTTGTTTGTAGATTTTCAATGATGCCTATTCTACCAGGTGTGAGGTGATACCTCATTGTTGAATCCATTTCGTTGAGCAAGGGGTAGCTCTTGTCTATTACATATTTGGCTTATGGAACGGTATCTGTGCTAATTTCAAACTCTGCTTTTATGCAGCACCCCAACTCACCTTCCCCCTTAAGCAGGCATAAGTTGGTTTTCTAAACTTGAGACCCTGTTCTGTTTTGTAATTCAGTTCATGTGTAGCCAAGTTCACATTCCGTGTATTAGTGATACCTTATGATGTTTCTTTTTCTGTGTGACTTATTTCACTTAGAATCATCGTGCCTCAATCCACTCATTATGCTGGTACGGGCCTGGTGACATAGATTTCATTGCTGAGTGGTATTCTGTTGTACAGAAGTACCGCAACTTCTTTATCCATTATTTGCTCTCTGGGATATTTAACTTGTGCCGTAGAAGAGATTCCTGTAAAAAGAGCCGTCCCAAATTTTGGTGTTGCTGTGTCTTTTTGATATTAATTTCCCTAAGCTATAGGACCATAAGTGGAAGTGCCCTAGGCACTGTTGCTTTGTTTTTTAGATGTTTCAGGAAACACCATACACTTCACCCGAGTGTCTGTTGGCAATTTACCTCCCGCCCATCAGCATAACAAGGCTCCCAGTTCTCAATGGCCTGTTGCCTTTCTGGATTTTACACTTTTTTCAGATGGCCCTTTTGACCGGGGGGAAGTGAGACTTCATTGTAGTGCAGATTTCCTTTGCAAGCTTGCTTGGTTGGCCAAAAAGGGCGTATGCGTTTTTTCCTGAATATATTCAGGAAAAAACGCATACGCCCTTTTTGGCCAAGTGCATCATTGTGGACGTTCTGCCTCTTTTCCTATGCTTTCAATGCAATTCCAGTCTACCTCCTGAAATCGGTTTCCTGCAATTCTGCCCCGCTTTCAAGTCCTCTTGGCAGCCTTACTTCAGTCTATTTTCGGACGATAGCTGTCATTTATAACTCTGCAGGTTTGTGAATTACAGTGCCCCTGAGCTCCTTTCTTCAACTCGCTTTCTTTTGAGCTGGCCGCAACACCGCAGGATGGCTTCAGGCCCTAATCTGGTTCCGGTACGGCACACTGAGCCTTTGGTTATTTCCTCTTCCTGGTGGGAAATGAGAGTTAAATTTGCCCGTCCAGACACCTCCAGCTAGCCTCTCATTGGTTCTCGCTATTCCTGTTCATCTTCCACAGAAATTGCAAACTGTGCCAAACAGGAGGTTAAAGGCGCTGACTCTCCAATTGGGGAGAGTGTTAGTAAAGAGTCTGGAATGTTGCACGCGAGTACCAGGGGAGGAAAACTGAGACATATTTGAACACGTCTCCCGTTCACATGGTTGATCATACTCTGAGTTCCACATGCATGTTTTAGCTGAAGGAAGAATACCTTAAACCTGGAGAGTTAAGACCCGTGGAATGGGTACCGTGCAATATGACTTCAAAGGGTCTTCATTTGCTCGCCGAATCTCTCCAATCCTATCACTGCTGCGTTAATGACCCTTGTACACACGCTTGATTCTCTTTTGGAGACATAGCAATCCATAGGTTTTAAGATACTTACTAGTCTGGTATATTCTTAGGCGTTTAATACGGGGTGTGGAGTCCATTTCGTTGAGCAAGGAGTAGCTCTTGTCTATTCCATATTTGGCTTAAGGAACTTTATCTGTGCTCATTTCAGTCTCTGGTTTTATGCAGCACCCCAACTCACCTTTCCACTTAAGCAAGCATAAGTTGGTTTTCTAAATTTGAGACCCTGTTCTGTTTTGTAATTCAGTTCCTCTGTAGCCAAGTTTAAATTCCATGTATTAGTGATATTTTTTGATGTTTCTTTTTCTGTGTGACTTATTTCAGTTAGAATCACCATACCCGAATACACTCATTATGCTGCTACGGGCCTGGTGACATAGATTTCATTGCTGAGTGATATTGCTTTGTACATGAGTACCACAACTTCTTTATCCATTTTTCACTTTCTGTGATATTGAACTTGTACGGTAAACGAGGTTCTTGTAAACAGAGGCGTCCCAAACTTTGGGGTGGCTGTGTCTTTTTGATTTTAATTTCCCTAAGCTATAGGAGCATAAGTGGAAGTGCACTAGGCTCTGTTGCTTTGTTTTTTAGATGTTTCAGGAAACACCATACACTTCTCCGGAGTGGCTGTTGGCAATTTACATCCCGCCCATCAGCATAACAAGGCTCCCAGTTCTCCATGTCCTGTCCTGCCTTTCTGGATTTTACACTTTTTTCAGATGGCCCTTTTGACCAGGGGGAAGTGAGACTTCATTGTAGTGCAGATTTCCTTTGCAAGCTTGCTTGGTTGGCCAAAAAGGGCGTATGCGTTTTTTCCTGAATATATTCAGGAAAAAACGCATACGCCCTTTTTGGCCAAGTGCATCACTGTGGACGTTCTGCCTCTTTTCCTATGCTTGAAATGCAATTCCAGTCTACCTCCTGAAATCGGTTTCCTGCAATTCTGCCCCGCTTTCAAGTCCTCTTGGCAGCCTTACTTCAGTCTATTTTTGGACGATAGCTGTCATTTATAACTCTTCGGTTTGTGAATTACAGTGCCCCTGAGCTCCTTTCTTCAACTCGCTTTCTTGTGAGCTGGCCGCAACACCGCAGGATGTCTTCAGGCCCTAATGTGGTTCCGGCATGGCACGCTGAGCCTTTGGTTAATTCCTCTTCCTGGTTGGAAATGAGAGTTAAATTTGCCCATCCAGACTCCTCCAGGTAGTCTTTCAATGGTTCTCGCTATTCCTGTTCATCTTCCACAGAAATTGCAAACTGGGCCAAACAGGAGGTTAAAGGTGCTGACTCTCCAAGTGGGGAGATTGTTAGTAAAGCGTCTGGAATGTTGCACCCGAGTACCAGCCTACGAAAACTGAGACATATTTGAACACGTCTCCCGATCACATGGTTGATCATACTCTAGGTTCCACATGCATGTTTTAGCTGAAGGAAGAATACCTTAAACCTGGGTAGTTGAAACCCGTGGAATGGGTACCATGCAATATGACTTCAAAGGGTCTTCATTTGCTCACGAACCTCTCCAATCCTATCACTGCTGCGTTTATGCCGCTGTACACATGCTTGATTCTCTTTCGGAGACATAGCAATCCATAGGTTTTAAGATACTTACTAGTCAGGTACATTCTTAGGCGTTTAATATGGGGTGTTGAGTCCATTTCGTTGAGCAAGGAGTAGCTCTTGTCTATTCCATATTTGGCTTAAGGAACTTTATCTGTGCTCATTTCAATCTCTGGTTTTATGCAGCACCCCAACTCACCTTTACCCTTAAGCAAGCATAAGTTGGTTTTCTAAATTTGAGACCCTGTTTTGTTCTGTAATTCAGTTCCTGTGTAGCCAAGTTTACATTCCGTGTATTACTGATATCTTATGATGTTTCTTTTTCTGTGTGACTTATTTCAGTTAGAATCATCATACCTGAATCCACTCATTGTGCTGCTAAGGGCCTGATGACACAGATTTCATTGCTGAGTGATATTGCTTTCTAAGTAAATACCACAACTTTTTTATCCATTTTTCACTTTCTGCGATGTTGAACTTGTACTGTAAACGAGGTTCTTGTAAACAGAGCCGTTCGAAACTTTGGGGTGGCTGTGTCTTTTTGATTTTAAATTCCCTAAGCTATAGGACCATAAGTGGAAGGACCATAAGTGGAAGTGCCCTAGGCTCTGTTGCTTTGTTTTTTAGATGTTTCAGGAAACACCATACACTTCTCCCGAGTGTTTGTTGGCAATTTACATCCCGCCCTTCAGCATAACAAGGCTCCCAGTTCTCCATGGCCTGTCCTGCCTTTCTGGATTTTACACTTTTTTCAGATGGCCCTTTTGACCGGGGGGAAGTGAGACTTCATTGTAGTGCAGATTTCCTTTGCAAGCTTGCTTGGTTGGCCAAAAAGGGCGTATGCGTTTTTTCCTGAATATATTCAGGAAAAAACGCATACGCCCTTTTTGGCCAAGTGCATCATTGTGGACGTTCTGCCTCTTTTCCTATGCTTTCAATGCAATTCCAGTCTACCTCCTGAAATCGGTTTCCTGCAATTCTGCCCCGCTTTCAAGTCCTCTTGGCAGCCTTACTTCAGTCTATTTTTGGACGATAGCTGTCATTTATAACTCTGCAGGTTTGTGAATTACGGTGCCCCTGAGCTCCTTTCTTCAACTCGCTTTCTTTTGAGCTGGCCGCAACACTGCCGGATGGCTTCAGGCCCTAATCTGGTTCCGGCACGGCACAATGAACCTTTGGTTATTTCCTCTTCCTGGTGGGAAATGAGAGTTAAATTTGCCCGTCCAGACACCTCCAGCTAGCCTCTCATTGGTTCTCGCTATTCCTGTTCATCTTCCGCAGAAATTGCAAACTGGGCCAAACAGGAGGTTAAAGGCGCTGACTTTCCAAGTGGGCAGAGTGTTAGTAAAGCGTCTGGAATGTTGCACCGGAGTACCAGGGGAGGAAAACTGAGACATATTTGAACACGTCTCCCATTCACATGGTTGATCATACTTGGGTTCCACATGCATGTTTTAGCTGAAGGAAGAATACCTAAAACCTGGGTAGTTGAAACCCGTGGAATGGGTACCATGCAATATGACTTCAAAGGGTCTTCATTTGCTCACCGAACCTCTCCAATCCTATCACTGCTGCGTTTATGCCCCTGTACACATGCTTGATTCTCTTTTGGAGACATAGCAATCCATAGGTTTTAAGATACTTACTAGTCAGGTACATTCTTAGGCGTTTAATATGCGGTGTTGAGTCCATTTCGTTGAGCAAGGAGTAGCTCTTGTCTATTCCATATTTGACTTAAGGAACTTTATCTGTGCTCATTTCAATCTCTGGTTTTATGCAGCACCCCAACTCACCTTTCCCCTTAAGCAAGCATAAATTGGTTTTCTAAATTTGAGACCCTGTTCTGTTCTGTAATTCAGTTCCTGTGTAGCCAAGTTTACATTCCGTGTATTACTGATATCTTATGATGTTTCTGTTTCTGTGTGACTTATTTCAGTTAGAATCATCATACCTGAATCCACTCATTGTGCTGCTAAGGGCCTGATGACACAGATTTCATTGCTGAGTGATATTGCTTTGTAAGTAAATACCACAACTTCTTTATCCATTTTTCAATTTCTGCGATGTTGAACTTGTACTGTAAACGAGGTTCTTGTAAACAGAGGCATCCCAAACATTGGGGTGGCTGTGTCTTTTTGATTTTAATTTCCCTAATCTATAAGACCATAAGTGGCAGTGCCCTAGGCTCTGTTGCTTTGTTTTTTAGATGTTTCAGGAAACACCATACACTTCTCCAGAGTGGTTGTTGGCAATTTACATCCCGCCCATCAGCATAACAAGGCTCCCAGTTCTCCATGACGTGTCCTGCCTTTCTGGATTTTACACTTTTTTCAGATGGCCCTTTTGACCGGGGGGAAGTGAGACTTCATTGTAGTGCAGATTTCCTTTGCAAGCTTGCTTGGTTGGCCAAAAAGGGCGTATGCGTTTTTTCCTGAATATATTCAGGAAAAAACGCATACGCCCTTTTTGGCCAAGTGCATCACTGTGGACGTTCTGCCTCTTTTCCTATGCTTGAAATGCAATTCCAGTCTACCTCCTGAAATCGGTTTCCTGCAATTCTGCCCCGCTTTCAAGTCCTCTTGGCAGCCTTACTTCAGTCTATTTTTGGACGATAGCTGTCATTTATAACTCTTCGGTTTGTGAATTACAGTGCCCCTGAGCTCCTTTCTTCAACTCGCTTTCTTGTGAGCTGGCCGCAACACCGCAGGATGTCTTCAGGCCCTAATGTGGTTCCGGCATGGCACGCTGAGCCTTTGGTTAATTCCTCTTCCTGGTGGGAAATGAGAGTTAAATTTGCCCATCCAGACACCTCCAGGTAGTCTTTCAATGGTTCTCGCTATTCCTGTTCATCTTCCACAGAAATTGCAAACTGGGCCAAACAGGAGGTTAAAGGTGCTGACTCTCCAAGTGGGGAGAGTGTTAGTAAAGCGTCTGGAATGTTGCACCCGAGTACCAGCCTACGAAAACTGAGACATATTTGAACACGTCTCCCGATCACATGGTTGATCATACTCTAGGTTCCACATGCATGTTTTAGCTGAAGGAAGAATACCTTAAACCTGGGTAGTTGAAACCCGTGGAATGGGTACCATGCAATATGACTTCAAAGGGTCTTCATTTGCTCACGAACCTCTCCAATCCTATCACTGCTGCGTTTATGCCGCTGTACACATGCTTGATTCTCTTTCGGAGACATAGCAATCCATAGGTTTTAAGATACTTACTAGTCAGGTACATTCTTAGGCGTTTAATATGGGGTGTTGAGTCCATTTCGTTGAGCAAGGAGTAGCTCTTGTCTATTCCATATTTGGCTTAAGGAACTTTATCTGTGCTCATTTCAATCTCTGGTTTTATGCAGCACCCCAACTCACCTTTACCCTTAAGCAAGCATAAGTTGGTTTTCTAAATTTGAGACCCTGTTTTGTTCTGTAATTCAGTTCCTGTGTAGCCAAGTTTACATTCCGTGTATTACTGATATCTTATGATGTTTCTTTTTCTGTGTGACTTATTTCAGTTAGAATCATCATACCTGAATCCACTCATTGTGCTGCTAAGGGCCTGATGACACAGATTTCATTGCTGAGTGATATTGCTTTCTAAGTAAATACCACAACTTTTTTATCCATTTTTCACTTTCTGCGATGTTGAACTTGTACTGTAAACGAGGTTCTTGTAAACAGAGCCGTTCGAAACTTTGGGGTGGCTGTGTCTTTTTGATTTTAAATTCCCTAAGCTATAGGACCATAAGTGGAAGGACCATAAGTGGAAGTGCCCTAGGCTCTGTTGCTTTGTTTTTTAGATGTTTCAGGAAACACCATACACTTCTCCCGAGTGTTTGTTGGCAATTTACATCCCGCCCTTCAGCATAACAAGGCTCCCAGTTCTCCATGGCCTGTCCTGCCTTTCTGGATTTTACACTTTTTTCAGATGGCCCTTTTGACCAGGGGGAAGTGAGACTTCATTGTAGTGCAGATTTCCTTTGCAAGCTTGCTTGGTTGGCCAAAAAGGGCGTATGCGTTTTTTCCTGAATATATTCAGGAAAAAAGGCATACGCCCTTTTTGGCCAAGTGCATCATTGTGGACGTTCTGCCTCTTTTCCTATGCTTTCAATGCAATTCCAGTCTACCTCCTGAAATCGGTTTCCTGCAATTCTGCCCCGCTTTCAAGTCCTCTTGGCAGCCTTACTTCAGTCTATTTTTGGACGATAGCTGTCATTTATAACTCTGCAGGTTTGTGAATTACGGTGCCCCTGAGCTCCTTTCTTCAACTCGCTTTCTTTTGAGCTGGCCGCAACACTGCCGGATGGCTTCAGGCCCTAATCTGGTTCCGGCACGGCACAATGAACCTTTGGTTATTTCCTCTTCCTGGTGGGAAATGAGAGTTAAATTTGCCCGTCCAGACACCTCCAGCTAGCCTCTCATTGGTTCTCGCTATTCCTGTTCATCTTCCGCAGAAATTGCAAACTGGGCCAAACAGGAGGTTAAAGGCGCTGACTTTCCAAGTGGGCAGAGTGTTAGTAAAGCGTCTGGAATGTTGCACCGGAGTACCAGGGGAGGAAAACTGAGACATATTTGAACACGTCTCCCATTCACATGGTTGATCATACTTGGGTTCCACATGCATGTTTTAGCTGAAGGAAGAATACCTAAAACCTGGGTAGTTGAAACCCGTGGAATGGGTACCATGCAATATGACTTCAAAGGGTCTTCATTTGCTCACCGAACCTCTCCAATCCTATCACTGCTGCGTTTATGCCCCTGTACACATGCTTGATTCTCTTTTGGAGACATAGCAATCCATAGGTTTTAAGATACTTACTAGTCAGGTACATTCTTAGGCGTTTAATATGCGGTGTTGAGTCCATTTCGTTGAGCAAGGAGTAGCTCTTGTCTATTCCATATTTGACTTAAGGAACTTTATCTGTGCTCATTTCAATCTCTGGTTTTATGCAGCACCCCAACTCACCTTTCCCCTTAAGCAAGCATAAATTGGTTTTCTAAATTTGAGACCCTGTTCTGTTCTGTAATTCAGTTCCTGTGTAGCCAAGTTTACATTCCGTGTATTACTGATATCTTATGATGTTTCTGTTTCTGTGTGACTTATTTCAGTTAGAATCATCATACCTGAATCCACTCATTGTGCTGCTAAGGGCCTGATGACACAGATTTCATTGCTGAGTGATATTGCTTTGTAAGTAAATACCACAACTTCTTTATCCATTTTTCAATTTCTGCGATGTTGAACTTGTACTGTAAACGAGGTTCTTGTAAACAGAGGCATCCCAAACATTGGGGTGGCTGTGTCTTTTTGATTTTAATTTCCCTAATCTATAAGACCATAAGTGGCAGTGCCCTAGGCTCTGTTGCTTTGTTTTTTAGATGTTTCAGGAAACACCATACACTTCTCCAGAGTGGTTGTTGGCAATTTACATCCCGCCCATCAGCATAACAAGGCTCCCAGTTCTCCATGACGTGTCCTGCCTTTCTGGATTTTACACTTTTTTCAGATGGCCCTTTTGACCGGGGGGAAGTGAGACTTCATTGTAGTGCAGATTTCCTTTGCAAGCTTGCTTGGTTGGCCAAAAAGGGCGTATGCGTTTTTTCCTGAATATATTCAGGAAAAAATGCATACGCCCTTTTTGGCCAAGTGCATCATTGTGGACGTTCTGCCTCTTTTCCTATGCTTTCAATGCAATTCCAGTCTACCTCCTGAAATCGGTTTCCTGCAATTCTGCCCCGCTTTCAAGTCCTCTTGGCAGCCTTACTTCAGTCTATTTTTGGACGATAGCTGTCATTTATAACTCTGCAGGTTTGTGAATTACAGTGCCCCTGAGCTCCTTTCTTCAACTCGCTTTCTTGTGACCTGGCCGCAACACCGCAGGATGGCTTCAGGCCCTAATCTGGTTCCGGCACAGCATGCTGAGCCTTTGGTTATTTCCTCTTCCTGGTGGGAAATGAGAGTTAAATTTGCCCATCCAGACACATCCAGCTAGTCTCTCATTGGTTCTCGCTATTCCTGTTCATCTTCCGCAGAAATTGCAAACTGGGCCAAACAGGAGGGTAAAGGCGCTGACTCTCCAAGTGGGGAGAGTGTTAGTAAAGCGTCTGGAATGTTGCACTCGAGTACCAGGGGAGGAAAACTGAGACATATTTGAACACGTCTCCCGTTCACATGGTTGATCATACTTGGGTTCCACATGCATCTTTTAGCTGAAGGAAGAATACCTTAAACCTGGGTATTTGAAACCCGTGGAATGGGTACCATGCAATATGACTTCAAAGGGTCTTCATTTGCTCACCGAACCTCTCCAATCCTATCACTGCTGCGTTTATGCCCCTGTACACATGCTTGATTCTCTTTCGGAGACATAGCAATCCATAGGTTTTAAGATACTTACTAGTCAGGTACATTCTTAGGCGTTTAATATGCGGTGTTGAGTCCATTTCGTTGAGCAAGGAGTAGCTCTTGTCTATTCCATATTTGGCTTAAGGAACTTTATCTGTGCTCATTTCAATCTCTGGTTTTATGCAGCACCCCAACTCACCTTTCCCCTTAAGCAAGCATAAGTTGGTTTTCTAAATTTGAGACCCTGTTCTGTTCTGTAATTCAGTTCCTGTGTAGCCAAGTTTACATTCCGTGTATTACTGATATCTTATGATGTTTCTTTTTCTGTGTGACTTATTTCAGTTAGAATCATCATACCTGAATCCACTCATTGTGCTGCTAAGGGCCTGATGACACAGATTTCATTGCTGAGTGATATTGCTTTGTAAGTAAATACCACAACTTCTTTATCCATTTTTCACTTTCTGCGATGTTGAACTTGTACTGTAAACGAGGTTCTTGTAAACAGAGCCGTTCCAAACTTTGGGGTGGCTGTGTCTTTTTGATTTTAATTTCCCTAAGCTATAGGACCATAAGTGGAAGTGCCCTAGGTTCTGTTGCTTTGTTTTTTAGATGTTTCAGGAAACACCATACACTTCTCCCGAGTGGTTGTTGGCAATTTACATCCCGCCCATCAGCATAACAAGGCTCCCAGTTCTCCATGGCCTGTCCTGCCTTTCTGGATTTTACACTTTTTTCAGATGGCCCTTTTGACCGGGGGGAAGTGAGACTTCATTGTAGTGCAGATTTCCTTTGCAAGTTTGCTTGGTTGGGCAAAAAGCGCGTATGCGTTTTTTCCTGAATATATTCAGGAAAAAACGCATACGCCCTTTTTGGCCAAGTGCATCATTGTGGACGTTCTGCCTCTTTTCCTATGCTTTCAATGCAATTCCAGTCTACCTCCTGAAATCGGTTTCCTGCAATTCTGCCCCGCTTTCAAGTCCTCTTGGCAGCCTTACTTCAGTATATTTTTGGACGATAGCTGTCATTTATAACTCTGCAGGTTTGTGAATTACAGTGCCCCTGAGCTCCTTTCTTCAACTCGCTTTCTTGTGAGCTGGCCGCAACACCGCAGGATGGCTTCAGGCCCTAATCTGGTTCCGGCACGGCACGCTAAGCCTTTGGTTTATTCCTCTTCCTGGTGGGAAATGAGAGTTAAATTTACCCGTCCAGACACCTCCAGCTAGTCTCTCATTGGTTCTCGCTATTCCTGTTCATCTTCCGCAGAAATTGCAAACTGGGCCAAACAGGAGGTTAAAGGCACTGACTCTCCAAGTGGGGAGAGTGTTAGTAAAGCGTCTGGAATGTTGCACCCGAGTACCAGGGTACGAAAACTGAGACATATTTGAACACGTCTCCCGATCACATGGTTGATCATACTCTAGGTTCCACATGCATGTTTTAGCTGAAGGAAGAATACCTTAAACCTGGGTATTTGAAACCCGTGGAATGGGTACCATGCAATATGACTTCAAAGGGTCTTCATTTGCTCACCGAACCTGTCCAATCCTATCACTGCTGCGTTTATGCCCCTGTACACATGCTTGATTCTCTTTCGGAGACATAGCAATCCATAGGTTTTAAGATACTTACTAGTCAGGTACATTCTTAGGCGTTTAATATGCGGTGTTGAGTCCATTTCGTTGAGCAAGGAGTAGCTCTTGTCTATTCCATATTTGGCTTAAGGAACTTTATCTGTGCTCATTTCAATCTCTGGTTTTATGCAGCACCCCAACTCACCTTTACCCTTAAGCAAGCATAAGTTGGTTTTCTAAATTTGAGACCCTGTTCTGTTTTGGAATTCAGTACCTGTGTAGCCAAGTTTACATTCCGTGTATTAGTGATATCTTATGATGTTTCTTTTTCTGTGTGACTTATTTCAGTTAGAATCATCATACCTGAATCCACTCATTGTGCTACTAAGGGCCTGATGACACAGATTTCATTGCTGAGTGATATTGCTTTGTAAGTAAATACCACAACTTCTTTATCCATTTTTCACTTTCTGCGATGTTGAACTTGTACTGTAAACGAGGTTCTTGTCAACAGAGCCGTTCCAAACTTTGGGGTGGCTGTGTCTTTTTGATTTTAATTTCCCTAAGCTATAGGACCATAAGTGGAAGTGCCCTAGGCTCTGTTGCTTTGTTTTTTAGATGTTTCAGGAAACACCATACACTTCTCCCAAGTGTCTGTTGGCAATTTACATCCCGCCCATCAGCATAACAAGGCTCCCAGTTCTCCATGGCCTGTCCTGCCTTTCTGGATTTTACACTTTTTTCAGATGGCCCTTTTGACCGGGGGGAAGTGAGACTTCATTGTAGTGCAGATTTCCTTCGCAAGCTTGCTTGGTTGGCCAAAAAGGGCGTATGCGTTTTTTCCTGAATATATTCAGGAAAAAACGCATACGCCCTTTTTGGCCAAGTGCATCATTGTGGACGTTCTGCCTCTTTTCCTATGCTTTCAATGCAATTCCAGTCTACCTCCTGAAATTGGTTTCCTGCAATTCTGCCCCGCTTTCAAGTCCTCTTGGCAGCCTTACTTCAGTCTATTTTTCGACGATAGCTGTCATTTATAACGCTGCAGGTTTGTGAATTACAGTGCCCCTGAGCTCCTTTCTTCAACTCGCTTTCTTGTGACCTGGCCGCAACACCGCAGGATGTCTTCAGGCCCTAATCTGGTTCTGGCACGGCACGCTGAGCCTTTGGTTAATTCCTCTTCCTGGTGTGGAAATGAGAGTTATATTTGCCCATCCAGACACCTCCAGCTAGTCTTTCATTGGTTCTCGCTATTCCTGTTCATCTTCCACATAAATTGCAAACTGGGCCAAACAGGAAGTTAAAGGGACTGACTCTCCAAGTGGGGAGAGTGTTAGTAAAGCGTCTGGAATGTTGCACCCGAGTACCAGGGTACGAAAACTGAGACATATTTGAACACGTCTCCCGATCACATGGTTGATCATACTCTAGGTTCCACATGCATGTTTTAGATGAAGGAAGAATACCTTAAACCTGGGTAGTTGAAACCCGTGGAATGGGTACCATGCAATATGACTTCAAAGGGTCTTCATTTGCTCACGAACCTCTCCAATCCTATCACTGCTGCGTTTATGCCCCTGTACACATGCTTGATTCTCTTTCGGAGACATAGCAATCCATAGGTTTTAAGATACTTACTAGTCAGGTGCATTCTTAGGCGTTTAATATGGGGTTTTGTGTCCATTTCGTTGAGCAAGGAGTAGCTCTTGTCTATTCCATATTTGTCTTAAGGAACTTTATCTGTGCTCATTTCAATCTCTGGTTTTATGCAGCACCCCAACTCACCTTTCACCTTAAGCAAGCATAAGTTGGTTTTCTAAATTTGAGACCCTGTTCTGTTTTGGAATGCAGTTCCTGTGTAGCCAAGTTTACATTCCGTGTATTAGTGATATCTTATGATGTTTCTTTTTCTGTGTGACTTATTTCAGTTAGAATCATCGTACCTGAATCCACTCATTATGCTGCTACGGGCCTGATGACATAGATTTCATTGCTGAGTGATACTGCATTGTACGTAAATACCACAACTTCTTTATCCATTTTTCACTTTCTGCGATGTTGAACTTGTACTGTAAACGAGGTTCTTGTAAACAGAGCCGTTCCAAACTTTGGGGTGGCTGTGTCTTTTTGATTTTAATTTCCCTAAGCTATAGGACCATAAGTGGAAGTGCCCTAGGTTCTGTTGCTTTGTTTTTTAGATGTTTCAGGAAACACCATACACTTCTCCCGAGTGGTTGTTGGCAATTTACATCCCGCCCATCAGCATAACAAGGCTCCCAGTTCTCCATGGCCTGTCCTGCCTTTCTGGATTTTACACTTTTTTCAGATGGCCCTTTTGACCGGGGGGAAGTTAGACTTCCCTGTAGTGCAGATTTCCTTTGCAAGCTTGCTTGGTTGGCCAAAAAGGGCGTATGCATTTTTTCCTGAATATATTCAGGAAAAAACGCATACGCCCTTTTTGGCCAAGTGCATCATTGTGGACGTTCTGCCTCTTTTCCTATGATTTCAATGCAATTCCAGTCTACCTCCTGAAATCGGTTTCCTGCAATTCTGTCCCGCTTTCAAGTCCTCTTGGCAGCCTTACTTCAGTCTATTTTTGGACGATAGCTGTCATTTATAACTCTGCAGGTTTGTGAATTACAGTGCCCCTGAGCTCCTTTCTTCAACTCGCTTTCTTTTGAGCTCGCCGCAACACCGCAGGATGTCTTCAGGCCCTAATCTGGTTCCGGCACGGCACGCTGAACCTTTGGTTAATTCCTCTTCCTGGTGGGAAATGAGAGTTATATTTGCCCATCCAGACACCTCCAGCTAGTCTTTCATTGGTTCTCGCTATTTCTGTTCATCTTCCACATAAATTGCAAACTGGGCCAAACAGGAAGTTAAAGGGACTGACTCTCCAAGTGGGGAGAGTGTTAGTAAAGCGTCTGGAATGTTGCACCCGAGTACCAGGGTACGAAAACTGAGACATATTTGAACACATCTCCCGATCACATGGTTGATCATACTCTGGGTTCCACATGCATATTTTAGCTGAAGGAAGAATACCTAAAACCTGGGTAGTTGAAACCCGTGGAATGGGTACCATGCAATATGACTTCAAAGGGTCTTCATTTGCTCACCGAACCTCTCCAATCCTATCACTGCTGCGTTTATGCCCCTGTACACATGCTTGATTCTCTTTCGGAGACATAGCAATCCATAGGTTTTAAGATACTTACTAGTCAGGTACATTCTTAGGCGTTTAATATGCGGTGTTGAGTCCATTTCGTTGAGCAAGGAGTAGCTCTTGTGTATTCCATATTTGGCTTAAGGAACTTTATCTGTGCTCATTTCAATCTCTGGTTTTATGCAGCACCCCAACTCACCTTTCCCCTTAAGCAAGCATAAGTTGGTTTTCTAAATTTGAGACCCTGTTCTGTTCTGTAATTCAGTTCTTGTGTAGCCAAGTTTCCATTCCGTGTATTACTGATATCTTATGATGTTTCTTTTTCTGTGTGACTTATTTCAGTTAGAATTATCGTACCTTAATCCACTCATTATGCTGCTACGGGCCTGATGACATAGATTTCATTGCTGAGTGATACTGCATTGTACGTAAGTACCACAAGTTCTTTATCCATTTTTCGCTTTCTGCGATGTTGAACTTGTACTGTAAACGAGGTTCTTGTAAACAGAGCCGTTCCAAACTTTGGGGTGGCTGTGTCTTTTTGATTTTAATTTCCCTAAGCTATAGGACCATAAGTGGAAGTGGCCTAGGCTCTGTTGCTTTGTTTTTTAGATGTTTCAGGAAACACCATACACTTCTCCCAAGTGGTTGTTGGCAATTTACATCCCGCCCATCAGCATAACAAGGCTCCCAGTTCTCCATGGCCTGTCCTGCCTTTCTGGATTTTACACTTTTTTCAGATGGCCCTTTTGACCGGGGGGAAGTGAGACTTCATTGTAGTGCAGATTTCCTTTGCAAGCTTGCTTGGTTGGCCGAAAAGGGCGTATGCGTTTTTTCCTGAATATATTCAAGAAAAAACGCATACGCCCTTTTTGGCCAAGTGCATCATTGTGGACGTTCTGCCTCTTTTCCTATGCTTTCAATGCAATTCCAGTCTACCTCCTGAAATCGGTTTCCTGCAATTCTGCCCCGCTTTCAAGTCCTCTTGGCAGCCTTACTTCAGTATATTTTTGGACGATAGCTGTCATTTATAACTCTGCAGGTTTGTGAATTACAGTGCCCCTGAGCTCCTTTCTTCAACTCGCTTTCTTGTGACCTGGCCGCAACACCGCAGGATGTCTTCAGGCCCTAATCTGGTTCTGGCACGGCACGCTGAGCCTTTGGTTAATTCCTCTTCCTGGTGGGAAATGAGAGTTAAATTTGCCCATCCAGACACCTCCAGCTAGTCTCTCATTGGTTCTCGCTATTCCTGTTCATCTTCCACAGAAATTGCAAACTGGGCCAAACAGGAGGTTAAAGGGACTGACTCTCCAAGTGGGGAGAGTGTTAGTAAAGCGTCTGGAATGTTGCACCCGAGTACCGGGGTACGAAAACTGAGACATATTTGAACACGTCTCCCGATCACATGGTTGATCATACTCTAGGTTCCACATGCATGTTTTAGCTGAAAGAAGAATACCTTAAACCTGGGTAGTTGAAACCCGTGGAATGGGTACCATGCAATATGACTTCAAAGGGTCTTCATTTGCTCACCGAACCTCTCCAATCCTATCACTGCTGCGTTTATGCCCCTGTACACATGCTTGATTCTCTTTTGGAGACATAGCAATCCATAGGTTTTAAGATACTTACTAGTCAGGTACATTCTTAGGCGTTTAATATGCGGTGTTGAGTCCATTTCGTTGAGCAAGGAGTAGCTCTTGTCTATTCCATATTTGGCTTAAGGAACTTTATCTGTGCTCATTTCAATCTCTGGTTTTATGCAGCACCCCAACTCACCTTTCCCCTTAAGCAAGCATAAGTTGGTTTTCTAAATTTGAGACCCTGTTCTGTTCTGTAATTCAGTTCCTGTGTAGCCAAGTTTACATTCCGTGTATTACTGATATCTTATGATGTTTCTTTTTCTGTGTGACTTATTTCAGTTAGAATCATCATACCTGAATCCACTCATTGTGCTGCTAAGGGCCTGATGACACAGATTTCATTGCTGAGTGATATTGCTTTGTAAGTGAATACCACAACTTCTTTATCCATTTTTCACTTTCTGCGATGTTGAACTTGTACTGTAAACGAGGTTCTTGTAAACAGAGCCGTTCCAAACTTTGGGGTGGCTGTGTCTTTTTGATTTTAATTTCCCTAAGCTATAGGACCATAAGTGGAAGTGCCCTAGGTTCTGTTGCTTTGTTTTTTAGATGTTTCAGGAAACACCATACACTTCTCCCGAGTGGTTGTTGGCAATTTACATCCCGCCCATCAGCATAACAAGGCTCCCAGTTCTCCATGGCCTGTCCTGCCTTTCTGGATTTTACACTTTTTTCAGATGGCCCTTTTGACCGGGGGGAAGGGAGACTTCATTGTAGTGCAGATTTCCTTTGCAAGCTTGCTTGGTTGGCCAAAAAGGGTGTATGCGTTTTTTCCTGAATATATTCAGGAAAAAACGCATACGCCCTTTTTGGCCAAGTGCATCATTGTGGACGTTCTGCCTCTTTTCCTATGCTTTCAATGCAATTCCAGTCTACCTCCTGAAATCGGTTTCCTGCAATTCTGCCCCGCTTTCAAGTCCTCTTGGCAGCCTTACTTCAGTCTATTTTTGGACGATAGCTGTCATTTATAACTCTGCAGGTTTGTGAATTACAGTGCCCCTGAGCTCCTTTCTTCAACTCGCTTTCTTGTGACCTGGCCGCAACACCGCAGGATGGCTTCAGGCCCTAATCTGGTTCCGGCACGGCACGCTGAGCCTTTGGTTAATTCCTCTTCCTGGTGGGAAATGAGAGTTAAATTTGCCCGTCCAGACACCTCCAGCTAGTCTCTCATTGGTTCTCACTATTCCTGTTCATCTTCCGCAGAAATTGCAAACTGGGCCAAACAGGAGGTTAAAGGGACTGACTCTCCAAGTGGGGAGAGTGTTAGTAAAGCGTCTGGAATGTTGCACCCGAGTACCAGGGTACGAAAACTGAGACATATTTGAACACATCTCCCGATCACATGGTTGATCATACTCTGGGTTCCACATGCATGTTTTAGCTGAAGGAAGAATACCTAAAACCTGGGTAGTTGAAACCCGTGGAATGGGTACCATGCAATATGACTTCAAAGGGTCTTCATTTGCTCACCGAACCTCTCCAATGCTATCACTGCTGCGTTTATGCCCCTGTACACATGCTTGATTCTCTTTCGGAGACATAGCAATCCATAGGTTTTAAGATACTTACTAGTCAGGTACATTCTTAGGCGTTTAATATGCGGTGTTGAGTCCATTTCGTTGAGCAAGGAGTAGCTCTTGTGTATTCCATATTTGGCTTAAGGAACTTTATCTGTGCTCATTTCAATCTCTGGTTTTATGCAGCACCCCAACTCACCTTTCCCCTTAAGCAAGCATAAGTTGGTTTTCTAAATTTGAGACCCTGTTCTGTTCTGTAATTCAGTTCCTGTGTAGCCAAGTTTCCATTCCGTGTATTACTGATATCTTATGATGTTTCTTTTTCTGTGTGACTTATTTTAGTTAGAATCATCATACCTGAATCCACTCATTGTGCTGCTAAGGGCCTGATGACACAGATTTCATTGCTGAGTGATATTGCTTTGTAAGTAAATACCACAACTTCTTTATCCATTTTTCACTTTCTGCGATGTTGAACTTGTACTGTAAACGAGGTTCTTGTCAACAGAGCCGTTCCAAACTTTGGGGTGGCTGTGTCTTTTTTTGATTTTAATTTCCCTAAGCTATAGGACCATAAGTGGAAG
The DNA here is from genome assembly GCF_951394435.1 of Stenella coeruleoalba. NCBI lineage: Eukaryota > Metazoa > Chordata > Mammalia > Artiodactyla > Delphinidae > Stenella > Stenella coeruleoalba. The sequence continues at coordinate 139,497 of NW_027646110.1, read as the reverse complement.
TGCCCTAGGTTCTGTTGCTTTGTTTTTTAGATGTTTCAGGAAACACCATACACTTCTCCCGAGTGTCTGTTGGCAATTTACATCCCGCCCATCAGCATAACAATTCTCCCAGTTCTCCATGGCCTGTCCTGCCTTTCTGGATTTTACACTTTTTTCAGATGGCCCTTTTGACCGGGGGGAAGTGAGACTTCATTGTAGTGCAGATTTCCTTTGCAAGCTTGCTTGGTTGGCCAAAAAGGGCGTATGCGTTTTTTCCTGAATATATTCAGGAAAAAACGCATACGCCCTTTTTGGCCAAGTGCATCATTGTGGACGTTCTGCCTCTTTTCCTATGCTTTCAATGCAATTCCAGTCTACCTCCTGAAATCGGTTTCCTGCAATTCTGCCCCGCTTTCAAGTCCTCTTGGCAGCCTTACTTCAGTCTATTTTTGGACGATAGCTGTCATTTATAACTCTGCAGGTTTGTGAATTACAGTGCCCCTGAGCTCCTTTCTTCAACTCGCTTTCTTCTGAGCTGGCCGCAACACCGCAGGATGGCTTCAGGCCCTAATCTGGTTCTGGCACGGCACGCTGAGCCTTTGGTTAATTCCTCTTCCTGGTGGGAAATGAGAGTTAAATTTGCCCGTCCAGACACCTCCAGCTAGTCTCTCATTGGTTTTCGCTATTCCTGTTCATCTTCCGCAGAAATTGCAAACTGGGCCAAAGAGGAGGTTAAAGGTGCTGACTCTCCAAGTGGGGAGAGTGTTAGTAAAGCGTCTGGAATGTTGCACCCGAGTACCAGTGTACGAAAACTGAGACATATTTGAACACGTCTCCCGATCACATGGTTGATCATACTCTAGGTTCCACATGCATGTTTTAGCTGAAGGAAGAATACCTTAAACCTGGGTAGTTGAAACCCGTGGAATGGGTACCATGCAATATGACTTCAAAGGGTCTTCATTTGCTCACCGAACCTCTCCAATCCTATCACTGCTGCGTTTATGCCCCTGTACACATGCTTGATTCTCTTTCGGAGACATAGAAATCCATAGGTTTTAAGATACTTACTAGTCAGGTACATTCTTAGGCGTTTAATATGCGGTGTTGAGTCCATTTCGTTGAGCAAGGAGTAGCTCTTGTCTATTCCATATTTGGCTTAAGGAACTTTATCTGTGCTCATTTCAATCTCGGTTTTATGCAGCACCCCAACTCACCTTTCCCCTTAAGCAAGCATAAGTTGGTTTTCTAAATTTGAGACCCTGTTCTGTTCTGTAATTCAGTTCCTGTGTAGCCAAGTTTACATTCCGTGTATTAGTGATATCTTATGATGTTTCTTTTTCTGTGTGACTTATTTCAGTTAGAAACATCGTACCTGAATCCACTCATTAAGCTGCTACGGGCCTGATGACAAAGATTTCATTGCTGAGTGATACTGCATTGTACGTAAGTACCACAACTTCTTTATCCATTTTTCACTTTCTGTGATATTGAACTTGCACGGTAAACGAGGTTCTTGTAAACAGAGGCGTCCCAAACTTTGGGGTGGCTGTGTCTTTTTGATTTTAATTTCCCTAATCTATAGGACCATAAGTGGAAGTGCCCTAGACTCTGTTGTTTTGTTTTTTCGATGTTTCAGGAAACACCATACACTTCTCCCGAGTTTCTGTTGGCAATTTACATCCCGCCCATCAGCATAACAAGGCTCCCAGTTCTCCATGGCCTGTCCTGCCTTTCTGGATTTTACACTTTTTTCAGATGGCCCTTTTGACCGGGGGGAAGTGAGACTTCCTTGTAGTGCAGATTTCCTTTGCAAGCTTGCTTGGTTGGCCAAAAAGGGCGTATGCGTTTTTTCCTGAATATATTCAGGAAAAAACGCATACGCCCTTTTTGGCCAAGTGCATCATTGTGGACGTTCTGCCTCTTTTCCTATGCTTTCAATGCAATTCCAGTCTACCTCCTGAAATCGGTTTCCTGCAATTCTGCCCCGCTTTCAAGTCCTCTTGGCAGCCTTACTTCAGTCTATTTTTGGACGATAGCTGTCATTTATAACTCTGCAGGTTTGTGAATTACAGTGCCCCTGAGCTCCTTTCTTCAACTCGCTTTCTTGTGAGCTGGCCGCAACACCGCAGGATGTCTTCAGGCCCTAATCTGGTTCTGGCACGGCACGCTGAGCCTTTGGTTAATTCATCTTCCTGGTGGGAAATGAGAGTTAAATTTGCCCATCCAGACACCTTCAGCTAGTCTCTCATTGGTTCTCGCTATTCCTGTTCATCTTCCACAGAAATTGCAAACTGGGCCAAACAGGAGGTTAAAGGGACTGACTCTCCAAGTGGGGAGAGTGTTAGTAAATCGTCTGGAATGTTGCACCCGAGTACCAGGGTACGAAAACTGAGACATATTTGAACACGTCTCCCGATCACATGGTTGATCATACTCTAGGTTCCACATGCAAGTTTTAGCTGAAGGAAGAATACCTTAAACCTGGGTAGTTAAAACCCATGGAATGGGTACCATGTAATATGACTTCAAAGGGTCTTCTTTTGCTCACCGAACCTCTCCAATCCTTTCACTGCTGTGTTTATGCCCCTGTACACATGCTTCATTCACTTTCGGAGACATAGCAATCCATAGGTTTTAAGATACTTACTAGTCAGGTACATTCTTAGGCGTATAATATGCGGTGTCGAGTCCATTTCGTTGAGCAAGCAGTAGCTCTTGTCTATTCCATATTTGGCTTAAGGAACTTTATCTGTGCTCATTTCGATCTCTGGTTTTATGCAGCACCCCAACTCACCTTTTCCCTTAAGCAAGCATAAGTTGGTTTTCTAAATTTGAGACCCTGTTCTGTTCTGTAATTCAGTTCCTGTGTAGCCAAGTTTACATTCCGTGTATTAGTGATATCTTATGATGTTTCTTTTTCTGTGTGACTTATTTCAGTTAGAAACATCGTACCTGAATCCACTCACTAAGCTGCTACGGGCCTGATGACAAAGATTTCATTGCTGAGTGATACTGCATTGTACGTAAGTACCACAACTTCTTTATCCATTTTTCACTTTCTGCGATATTGAACTTTTACCGTAAACGAGGTTCTTGTAAACAGAGGAGTCCCAAACTTTTGGGTGGCTGTGTCTTTTTGATTTAAATTTCCCTAAGCTATAGGACCATAAGTGGAAGTGCCCTAGGCTCTGTTGCTTTGTTTTTTAGATGTTTCAGGAAACACCATACACTTCTCAGGAGTGTCTGTTGACAATTTACATCCCGTCCATCAGCATAACAAAGCTCCCAGTTCTCCATGGCCTGTCCTGCCTTTCTGGATTTTACACCTTTTTCAGATGGCCCTTTTGACCGGGGGGAAGTGAGACTTCTTTGTAGTGCACATTTCCTTTGCAAGCTTGCTTGGTTGGCCAAAAAGGGCGTATGCGTTTTTTCCTGAATATATTCAGGAAAAAACGCATACGCCCTTTTTGGCCAAGTGCATCATTGTGGACGTTCTGCCTCTTTTCCTATGCTTTCAATGCAATTCCAGTCTACCTCCTGAAATCGGTTTCCTGCAATTCTGCCCTGCTTTCAAGTCCTCTTGGCAGCCTTACTTCAGTCTATTTTTGGACGATAGCTGTCATTTATAACTCTGCAGGTTTGTGAATTACAGTGCCCCTGAGCTCCTTTCTTCAACTCGCTTTCTTGTGAGCTGGCCGCAACACCGCAGGATGGCTTCAGGCCCTAATCTGGTTCTGGCACGGCACGGTGAGCCTTTGGTTAATTCATCTTCCTGGTGGGAAATGAGAGTTAAATTTGCCCGTCCAGACACCTCCAGCTTGTCTCTCATTGGTTCTCGCTATTCCTGTTCATCTTCCGCAGAAATTGCAAACTGGGCCAAACAGGAGGTTAAAGGGACTGACTCTCCAAGTCGGGAGAGTGTTAGTAAAGCGTCTGGAATGTTGCACCCGAGTACCAGGGTACGAAAACTGAGACATATTTGAACACGTCTCCCGATCACATGGTTGATCATACTCTAGGTTCCACATGCATGTTTTAGCTGAAGGAAGAATACCTTAAACCTGGGTAGTTGAAACCCGTGGAATGGGTACCATGTAATATGACTTCAAAGGGTCTTCTTTTGCTCACCGAACCTCTCCAATCCTTTCACTGCTGTGTTTATGCCCCTGTACACACGCTTGATTCTCTTTTGGAGACATAGCAATCCATAGGTTTTAAGATACTTACTAGTCACGTACATTCTTAGGCGTTTAATATGGGGTGTTGAGTCCATTTCGTTGAGCAAGGAGTAGCTCTTGTCTATTCCATATTTGGCTTAAGGAAATTTATCTGTGCTCATTTCTATCTTTGGTTTTATGCAGCACCCCAACTCACCTTTCCCCTTAAGCAAGCATAAGTTGGTTTTCTAAATTTGAGACCCTGTTCTGTTTTGGAATTCAGTTCCTGTGTAGCCAAGTTTACATTCCGTGTATTACTGATATCTTATGATGTTTCTTTTTCTGTGTGACTTATTTCAGTTAGAATCATCGTACCTGAATCCACTCATTATGCTGCTACGGGCCTGATGACATAGATTTCATTGCTGAGTGATACTGCATTGTACGTAAGTACCACAAGTTCTTTATCCATTTTTCACTTTCTGTGATATTGAACTTGCACGGTAAGCGAGGTTCTTGTAAACAGAGGCGTCCCAAACTTTGGGGTGGCTGTGTCTTTTTGATTTTAATTTCCCTAAGCTATAGGACCATAAGTGGAAGTGCCCTAGACTCTGTTGTTTTGTTTTTTCGATGTTTCAGGAAACACCATACACTTCTCCCGAGTTTCTGTTGGCAATTTACATCCCGCCCATCAGCATAACAAGGCTCCCAGTTCTCCATGGCCTGTCCTGCCTTTCTGGATTTTACACTTTTTTCAGATGGCCCTTTTGACCGGGGGGAAGTGAGACTTCTTTGTAGTGCAGATTTCCTTTGCAAGTTTGCTTGGTTGGCCAAAAAGGGCGTATGCGTTTTTTCCTGAACATATTCAGGAAAAAACGCATACGCCCTTTTTGGCCAAGTGCATCATTGTGGACGTTCTGCCTCTTTTCCTATGCTTTCAATGCAATTCCAGTCTACCTCCTGAAATCAGTTTCCTGCAATTCTGCCCCGCTTTCAAGTCCTCTTGGCAGCCTTACTTCAGTCTATTTTTGGACGATAGCTGTCATTTATAACTCTGCAGGTTTGTGAATTACAGTGCCCCTGAGCTCCTTTCTTCAACTCGCTTTCTTGTGAGCTGGCCGCAACACCGCAGGATGTCTTCAGGCCCTAATCTGGTTCTGGCACGGCACGCTGAGCCTTTGGTTAATTCCTCTTCCTGGTGGGAAATGAGAGTTAAATTTGCCCATCCAGACACCTTCAGCTAGTCTCTCATTGGTTCTCGCTATTCCTGTTCATCTTCCGCAGAAATTGCAAACTGGGCCAAACAGGAGGTTAAAGGGACTGACTCTCCAAGTCGGGAGAGTGTTAGTAAAGCGTCTGGAATGTTGCACCCGAGTACCAGGGTACGAAAACTGAGACATATTTGAACACGTCTCCCGATCACATGGTTGATCATACTCTAGGTTCCACATGCAAGTTTTAGCTGAAGGAAGAATACCTTAAACCTGGGTAGTTAAAACCCGTGGAATGGGTACCATGTAATATGACTTCAAAGGGTCTTCTTTTGCTCACCAAACCTCTCCAATCCTATCACTGCTGTGTTTATGCCCCTGTACACATGCTTCATTCTCTTTCGGAGACATAGCAATCCATAGGTTTTAAGATACTTACTAGTCAGGTACATTCTTAGGCGTTTAATATGCGGTGTCGAGTCCATTTCGTTGAGCAAGCAGTAGCTCTTGTCTATTCCATATTTGGCTTAAGGAACTTTATCTGTGCTCATTTCGATCTCTGGTTTTATGCAGCACCCCAACTCACCTTTCCCCTTAAGCAAGCATAAGTTGGTTTTCTAAATTTGAGACCCTGTTCTGTTCTGTAATTCAGTTCCTGTGTAGCCAAGTTTACATTCCGTGTATTACTGATATCTTATGATGTTTCTTTTTCTGTGTGACTTATTTCAGTTAGAATCATCATACCTGAATCCACTCATTGTGCTGCTAAGGGCCTGATGACATAGATTTCATTGCTGAGTGATATTGCTTTGTAAGTAAATACCACAACTTCTTTATCCATTTTTCACTTTCTGCGATGTTGAACTTCTATGGTAAACGAGGTTCTTGTAAACAGAGGCGTCCCAAATTTTGGGGTGGCTGTGTCTTTTTGATTTTAATTTCCCTAAGCTATAGGACCATAAGTGGAAGTGCCCTAGGCTCTGTTGCTTTGTTTTTTAGATGTTTCAGGAAACACCATACACTTCTCCCGAGTGTCTGTTGGCAATTTACATCCCGCCCATCAGCATAACAAGGCTCCCGGTTCTCCATGGCCTGTCCTGCCTTTCTGGATTTTACACTTTTTTCAGATGGCCCTTTTGACCGGGGGGAAGTGAGACTTCATTGTAGTGCAGATTTCCTTTGCAAGTTTGCTTGGTTGGCCAAAAAGGGCGTATGCGTTTTTTCCTGAACATATTCAGGAAAAAACGCATACGCCCTTTTTGGCCAAGTGCATCATTGTGGACGTTCTGCCTCTTTTCCTATGCTTTCAATGCAATTCCAGTCTACCTCCTGAAATCGGTTTCCTGCAATTCTGCCCCGCTTTCAAGTCCTCTTGGCAGCCTTACTTCAGTATATTTTTGGACGATAGCTGTCATTTATAACTCTGCAGGTTTGTGAATTACAGTGCCCCTGAGCTCCTTTCTTCAACTCACTTTCTTGTGACCTGGCCGCCACACTGCAGGATTGCTTGAGGCCCTAATCTGGTACCGGCACGGTACGCTGAGCCTTTGGTTAATTCCTCTTCCTGGTGGGAAATGAGAGTTAAATTTGCCCGTCCAGACACCTCCATCTAGTCTCCCATTGGTTCTCCCTATTCCTGTTCATCTTCCGCAGAAATTGCAAACTGGGCCAAAGAGGAGGTTAAAGGTGCTGACTCTCCAAGTGGGGAGAGTGTTAATAAAGCATCTGGAATGTTGCACCCGAGTACCAGGGGAGGAAAACTGAGACATATTTGAACACGTCTCCCGTTCACACAGTTGATCATACTCTGGGTTCCACATGCATGTTTTAGCTGAAGGAAGAATACCTGAAACCTGCAGAGTTGAGACCCGTGGAATGGGTACCATGCAATATGACTTCAAAGGGTCTTCATTTGCTCACCGAACCTCTCCAATCCTATCACTGCTGCGTTTATTCCCCTGTACACACGCTTGATTCCCTTTTGGAGACATAGCAATCCATAGGTTTTAAGATACTTACTAGTCAGGTACATTCTTAGGCGTTTAATATGGGGTGTTGAGTCCATTTCGTTGAGCAAGGAGTAGCTCTTGTCTATTCCATATTTGGCTTAAGGAACTTTATCTGTGCTCATTTCAATCTCTGGTTTTATGCAGCACCCCAACTCACCTTTCCCCTTAAGCAAGCATAAGTTGGTTTTCTAAATTTGAGACCCTGTTCTGTTTGGAATTCAGTTCCTGCGTAGCCATGTTTACATTCCGTGTATTAGTGATATCTTATGATGTTTCTTTTTCTGTGTGACTTATTTCAGTTAGAATCATCATACCTGAATCCACTCATTGTGCTGCTAAGGGCCTGATGACATAGATTTCATTGCTGAGTGATATTGCTTTGTAAGTAAATACCACAACTTCTTTATCCATTTTTCACTTTCTGCGATGTTGAAATTGTACTGTAAACGAGGTTCTTGTAAACAGAGGCGTCCCAAACTTTGGGGTGGCTGTATCTTTTTGATTTTAATTTCCCTAAGCTATAGGACCATAAGTGGAAGTGCCCTAGGCTCTGTTGCTTTGTTTTTTAGATGTTTCAGGAAACACCATACACTTCTCCCGAGTGTCTGTTGGCAATTTACATCCCGCCCATCAGCATAACAAGGCTCCCAGTTCTCCATGGCCTGTCCTGCCTTTCTGGATTTTACACATTTTTCAGATGGCCCTTTTGACCGGGGGGAAGTGAGACTTCATTGTAGTGCAGATTTCCTTTGCAAGCTTGCTTGGTTGGCCAAAAAGGGCGTATGCGTTTTTTCCTGAATATATTCAGGAAAAAACGCATACGCCCTTTTTGGTCAAGTGCATCATTGTGGACGTTCTGCCTCTTTTCCTATGCTTTCAATACAATTCCAGTCTACCTCCTGAAATCGGTTTCCTGCAATTCTGCCCCGCTTTCAAGTCCTCTTGGCAGCCTTACTTCAGTCTATTTTTGGACGATAGCTGTCATTTATAACTCTGCAGGTTTGTGAATTACAGTGCCCCTGAGCTCCTTTCTTCAACTCGCTTTCTTGTGACCTGGCCGCAACACCGCAGGATGGCTTCAGGCCCTAATCTGGTTCCGGCACGGCACGCTGAGCCTTTGGTTAATTCCTCTTCCTGGTGGGAAATGAGAGTTAAATTTGCCCATCCAGACACCTCCAGCTAGCCTCTCATTGGTTCTCGTTATTCCTGTTCATCTTCCACAGAAATTGCAAACCGGGCCAAACAGGAGGTTAAAGTCGCTGACTCTCCAAGTCGGGAGAGGGTTAGTAAAGCGTCTGGAATGTTGCACCCGAGTACCAGGGGAGGAAAACTGAGACATATTTGAACACGTCTCCCGTTCACATGGTTGATCATACTTGGGTTCCACATGCATGTTTTAGCTGAATGAAGAATACCTTAAACCTGGAGCGTTGAGACCCGTGTAATGGGTACCATGCAATATGACTTCAAAGGGTCTTCATTTGCTCACCGAACCTCTCCAATCCTATCACTGCTACGTTTATGCCCCTGTACACATGCTTGATTCTCTTTTGGAGACATAGCAATCCATAAGTTTTACGATACTTACTAGTCAGGTACATTCTTAGGCGTTTAATATGCGGTGTTGAGTCCATTTCGTTGAGCAAGGAATAGCTCTTGTCTATTCCATATTTGACTTAAGGAACTTTATCTGTGCTCATTTCAATCTCTGGTTTTATGCAGCACCACAACTCACCTTTACCCTTAAGCAAGCATAAGTTGGTTTTCTAAATTTGAGACCCTGTTCTGTTCTGTAATTCAGTTCCTGTATAGCCAAGTTTACATTCCGTGTATTACTGATATCTTATGATGTTTCTTTTTCTGTGTGACTTATTTCAGTTAGAATCATCATACCTGAATCCACTCATTGTGCTGCTAAGGGCCTGATGACACAGATTTCATTGCTGAGTGATATTGCTTTGTAAGTAAATACCACAACTTCTTTATCCATTTTTCACTTTCTGCGATGTTGAACTTGTACTGTAAACGAGGTTCTTGTAAACAGAGCCGTTCCAAACTTTGGGGTGGCTGTGTCTTTTTGATTTTAATTTCCCTAAGCTATAGGACCATAAGTGGAAGTGCCCTAGGTTCTGTTGCTTTGTTTTTTAGATGTTTCAGGAAACACCATACACTTCTCCCGAGTGGTTGTTGGCAATTTACATCCCGCCCATCAGCATAACAAGGCTCCCAGTTCTCCATGGCCTGTCCTGCCTTTCTGGATTTTACACTTTTTTCAGATGGCCCTTTTTACCCGGGGGAAGTGAGACTTCATTGTAGTGCAGATTTCCTTTGCAAGCTTGCTTGGTTGGCCAAAAAGGGCGTATGCGTTTTTTCCTGAATATATTCAGGAAAAAACGCATACGCCCTTTTTGGCCAAGTGCATCATTGTGGACGTTCTGCCTCTTTTCCTGTGCTTTCAATGCAATTCCAGTCTACCTCCTGAAATCGGTTTCCTGCAATTCTGCCCCACTTTCAAGTCCTCTTGGCAGCCTTACTTCAGTCTATTTTTGGACGATAGCTGTCATTTATAACTCTGCAGGTTTGTGAATTACAGTGCCCCTGAGCTCCTTTCTTCAACTCGCTTTCTTGTGAGCTGGCCGCAACACCGCAGGATGGCTTCAGGCCCTAATCTGGTTCCGGCACGGCACGCTGAGCCTTTGGTTAATTCCTCTTCCTGGTAGGAAATGGGAGTTAAATTTGCCCGTCCAGACACCTCCAGCTAGTCTCCATTGGTTCTCGCTATTCCTGTTCATCTTCTGCAGAAATTGCAAACTGGGCCAAACAGGAGGTTAAAGGCGCTGACTCTCCAAATGGGGAGAGTGTTAGTAAAGCGTCTGGAATGTAGCACCCGAGTACCAGGGTACGAAAACTGAGACATATTTGAACACGTCTCCCGTTCACATGGTTGATCATACTTGGGTTTCACATGCATGTTTTAGCTGAATGAAGAATACCTTAAACCTGGAGCGTTGAGACCCGTGTAATGGGTACCATGCAATATGACTTCAAAGGGTCTTCATTTGCTCACCGAACCTCTCCAATCCTATCACTGCTACGTTTATGCCCCTGTACACATGCTTGATTCTCTTTTGGAGACATAGCAATCCATAAGTTTTACGATACTTACTAGTCAGGTACATTCTTAGGCGTTTAATATGCGGTGTTGAGTCCATTTCGTTGAGCAAGGAATAGCTCTTGTCTATTCCATATTTGACTTAAGGAACTTTATCTGTGCTCATTTCAATCTCTGGTTTTATGCAGCACCACAACTCACCTTTACCCTTAAGCAAGCATAAGTTGGTTTTCTAAATTTGAGACCCTGTTCTGTTCTGTAATTCAGTTCCTGTGTAGCCAAGTTTACATTCCGTGTATTACAGATATCTTATGATGTTTCTTTTTCTGTGTGACTTATTTCAGTTAGAATCATCATACCTGAATCCACTCATTGTGCTGCTTAGGGCCTGATGACACAGATTTCATTGCTGAGTGATATTGCTTTGTAAGTAAATACCACAACTTCTTTATCCATTTTTCACTTTCTGCGATGTTGAACTTGTACTGTAAACGAGGTTCTTGTCAACAGAGCCGTTCCAAACTTTGGGGTGGCTGTGTCTTTTTGATTTTAATTTCCCTAAGCTATAGGACCATAAGTGGAAGTGCCCTAGGTTCTGTTGCTTTGTTTTTTAGATGTTTCAGGAAACACCATACACTTCTCCCGAGTGGTTGTTGGCAATTTACATCCCGCCCATCAACATAACAAGGCTCCCAGTTCTCCATGGCCTGTCCTGCCTTTCTGGATTTTACACTTTTTTCAGATGGCCCTTTTGACCCGGGGGAAGTGAGACTTCATTGTAGTGCAGATTTCCTTTGCAAGCTTGCTTGGTTGGCCAAAAAGGGCGTATGCGTTTTTTCCTGAATATATTCAGGAAAAAACGCATACGCCCTTTTTGGCCAAGTGCATCATTGTGGACGTTCTGCCTCTTTTCCTATGCTTTCAATGCAATTCCAGTCTACCTCCTGAAATTGGTTTCCTGCAATTCTGACCCACTTTCAAGTCCTCTTGGCAGCCTTACTTCAGTCTATTTTTGGACGATAGCTGTCATTTATAACTCTGCAGGTTTGTGAATTACAGTGCCCCTGAGCTCCTTTCTTCAACTCGCTTTCTTGTGAGCTGGCCGCAACACCGCAGGATGGCTTCAGGCCCTAATCTGGTTCCGGCACGGCACGCTGAGCCTTTGGTTAATTCCTCTTCCTAGTGGGAAATGAGAGTTAAATTTGCCCGTCCAGACACCTCCAGGTAGCCTCTCATTGGTTCTCGCTATTCCTGTTCATCTTCCGCAGAAATTGCAAACTGGGCCAAACAGGAGGTTAAAGGGACTGAGTCTCCAAGTCGGGAGAGTGTTAGTAAAGCGTCTGGAATCTTGCACCCGAGTACCAGGGTACGAAAACTGAGACATATTTGAACACGTCTCCCGATCACATGGTTGATCATACTCTAGGTTCCACATGCATGTTTTAGCTGAAGGAAGAATACCTTAAACCTGGGTAGTTGAAACCCGTGGAATGGGTACCATGCAATATGACTTCAAAGGGTCTTCATTTGCTCACCGAACCTCTCCAATCCTATCACTGCTGCGTTTATGCCCCTGTACACATGCTTGGTTCTCTTTCGGAGACATAGCAATCCATAGGTTTTAAGATACTTACTAGTCAGGTACATTCTTAGGCGTTTAATATGGGGTGTTGAGTCCATTTCGTTGAGCAAGGAGTAGCTCTTGTCTATTCCATATTTGGCTTAAGGAACTTTATCTGTGCTCATTTCAATCTCTGGTTTTATGCAGCACCCCAACTCACCTTTACCCTTAAGCAAGAATAAGATGGTTTTCTAAATTTGAGACCCTGTTCTGTTCTGTAATTCAGTTCCTGTGTAGCCAAGTTTACATTCCATGTATTACTGATATCTTATGATGTTTCTTTTTCTGTGTGACTTATTTCAGTTAGAATCATCATACCTGAATCCACTCATTGTGCTGCTAAGGGCCTGATGACACAGATTTCATTGCTGAGTGATATTGCTTTGTAAGTAAATACCACAACTTCTTTATCCATTTTTCACTTTCTGCGATGTTGAACTTGTACTGTAAACGAGGTTCTTGTCAACAGAGCCATTCCAAACTTTGGGGTGGCTGTGTCTTTTTGATTTTAATTTCCCTGAGCTATAGGACCATAAGTGGAAGTGCCCTAGGTTCTGTTGCTTTGTTTTTTAGATGTTTCAGGAAACACCATACACTTCTCCCGAGTGGTTGTTGGCAATTTACATCCCGCCCATCAGCATAACAAGGCTCCCAGTTCTCCATGGCCTGTCCTGCCTTTCTGGATTTTACACTTTTTTCAGATGGCCCTTTTGACCGGGGGGAAGTGAGACTTCCTTGTAGTGCAGATTTCCTTTGCAAGCTTGCTTGGTTGGCCAAAAAGGGCGTATGCGTTTTTTCCTGAATATATTCAGGAAAAAACGCATACGCCCTTTTTGGCCAAGTGCATCATTGTGGACGTTCTGCCTCTTTTCCTATGCTTTCAATGCAATTCCAGTCTACCTCCTGAAATCGGTTTCCTGCAATTCTGCCCCGCTTTCAAGTCCTCTTGGCAGCCTTACTTCAGTATATTTTTGGACGATAGCTGTCATTTATAACTCTGCAGGTTTGTGAATTACAGTGCCCCTGAGCTCCTTTCTTCAACTCGCTTTCTTGTGACCTGGCCGCAACACCGCAAGATGGCTTCAGGCCCTAATCTGGTTCCGGCCCGGCATGCTGAGCCTTTGGTTAATTCCTCTTCCTGGTGGGAAATGAGAGTTAAATTTGCCCATCCAGACACCTCCAGCTAGTCTCTCATTGGTTCTCGCTATTCCTGTTCATCTTCCGCAGAAATTGCAAACTGGGCCAAACAGGAGGTTAAAGGCGCTGACTCTCCAAATGGGGAGAGTGTTAGTAAAGCGTCTGGAATGTTACACCCGAGTACCAGGGGAGGAAAACTGAGACATATTTGAACACGTCTCCCGTTCACATGGTTGATCATACTTGGGTTTCACATGCATGTTTTAGCTGAAGGAAGAATACCTTAAACCTGGAGAGTTGAGACCCGTGTAATGGGTACCATGCAATATGACTTCAAAGGGTCTTCATTTGCTCACCGAACCTCTCCAATCCTATCACTGCTACGTTTATGCCCCTGTACACATGTTTGATTCTCTTTTTTAGACATAGCAATCCATAGGTTTTACGATACTTACTAGTCAGGTACATTCTTAGGCGTTTAATATGCGGTGTTGAGTCCATTTCGTTGAGCAAGGAGTAGCTCTTGTCTATTCCATATTTGACTTAAGGAACTTTATCTGTGTTATTTCAATCTCTGGTTTTATGCAGCACCCCAACTCACCTTTCCCCTTAAGCAAGCATAAGTTGGTTTTCTAAATTTGAGACCCTGTTCTGTTTTGGAATTCAGTTCCTGTGTAGCCAAGTTTACATTCCGTGTATTAGTGATATCTTATGATATTTCTTTTTCTGTGTGACTTATTTCAGTTAGAATCATCGTACCTGAATCCACTCATTATGCTGCTACGGGCCTGATGACACAGATTTCATTGCTGAGTGATACTGCATTGTACGTAAGTACCACAAGTTCTTTATCCATTTTTCACTTTCTATGATATTGAACTTGTACGGTAAATGAGGTTCTTGTAAACAGAGGCTTCCCAAACTTTGGGTTGGCTGTGTCTTTTTGATTTTAATTTCCCTAAGCTATAGGACCATAAGTGGAAGTGCCCTAGGCTCTGTTGCTTTGTTTTTTAGATGTTTCAGGAAACACCATAGACTTCTCCCGAGTGTCTGTTGGCAATTTACATCCCGCCCATCAGCATAACAAGGCTCCCAGTTCTCAATGGCCTGTTGCCTTTCTGGATTTTACACTTTTTTCAGATGGCCCTTTTGACCGGGGGGAAGTGAGACTTCATTGTAGTGCAGATTTCCTTTGCAAGCTTGCTTGGTTGGCCAAAAAGGGCGTATGCGTTTTTTCCTGAATATATTCAGGAAAAAACGCATACGCCCTTTTTGGCCAAGTGCATCATTGTGGACGTTCTGCCTCTTTTCCTATGCTTTCAATGCAATTCCAGTCTACCTCCTGAAATCGGTTTCCTGCAATTCTGCCCCGCTTTCAAGTCCTCTTGGCAGCCTTACTTCAGTCTATTTTTGGACGATAGCTGTCATTTATAACTCTGCAGGTTTGTGAATTACAGTGCCCCTGAGCTCCTTTCTTCAACTCGCTTTCTTGTGACCTGGCCGCAACACCGCAGGATGGCTTCAGGCCCTAATCTGGTTCCGGCCCGGCACGCTGAGCCTTTGGTTATTTCCTCTTCCTGGTGGGAAATGAGAGTTAAATTTGCCCGTCCAGACACCTCCAGCTAGCCTCTCATTGGTTCTCGCTATTCCTGTTCATCTTCCGCAGAAATTGCAAACTGGGCCAAACAGGAGGTTAAAGGGACTGACTCTCCAAGTGGGGAGAGTGTTAGTAAAGCGTCTGGAATGTTGCACCTGAGTACCAGGGGAGGAAAACTGAGACATATTTGAACACGTCTCCCGATCACATGGTTGATCATACTCTAGGTTCCACATGCATGTTTTAGCTGAAGGAAGAATACCTTAAACCTGGGTAGTTGAAACCCGTGGAATGGGTACCATGCAATATGACTTCAAAGGGTCTTCATTTGCTCACCGAACCTCTCCAATCCTATCACTGCTGCGTTTATGCCCCTGTACACATGCTTGATTCTCTTTCGGAGACATAGCAATCCATAGGTTTTAAGATACTTACTAGTCAGGTACATTCTTAGGCGTTTAATATGGGGTGTTGAGTCCATTTCGTTGAGCAAGGAGTAGCTCTTGTCTATTCCATATTTGGCTTAAGGAACTTTATCTGTGCTCATTTCAATCTCTGGTTTTATGCAGCACCCCAACTCACCTTTACCCTTAAGCAAGAATAAGTTGGTTTTCTAAATTTGAGACCCTGTTCTGTTCTGTAATTCAGTTCCTGTGTAGCCAAGTTTACATTCCGTGTATTACTGATATCTTATGATGTTTCTTTTTCTGTGTGACTTATTTCAGTTAGAATCATCATACCTGAATCCACTCATTGTGCTGCTAAGGGCCTGATGACACAGATTTCATTGCTGTGTGATATTGCTTTGTAAGTAAATACCACAACTTCTTTATCCATTTTTCACTTTCTGCGATGTTGAACTTGTACTGTAAACGAGGTTCTTGTAAACAGAGCCGTTCCAAACTTTGGGGTGGCTGTGTCTTTTTGATTTTAATTTCCCTAAGCTATAGGACCATAAGTGGAAGTGCCCTAGGTTCTGTTGCTTTGTTTTTTAGATGTTTCAGGAAACACCATACACTTCTCCCGAGTGGTTGTTGGCAATTTACATCCCGCCCATCAGCATAACAAGGCTCCCAGTTCTCCATGGCCTGTCCTGCCTTTCTGGATTTTACACTTTTTTCAGATGGCCCTTTTGACCGGGGGGAAGTGAGACTTCATTGTAGTGCAGATTTCCTTTGCAAGCTTGCTTGGTTGGCCAAAAAGGGCGTATGCGTTTTTTCCTGAATATATTCAGGAAAAAACGCATACGCCCTTTTTGGCCAAGTGCATCATTGTGGACGTTCTGCCTCTTTTCCTATGCTTTCAATGCAACTCCAGTCTACCTCCTGAAATCGGTTTCCTGCAATTCTGCCCCGCTTTCAAGTCCTCTTGGCAGCCTTACTTCAGTCTATTTTTGGACGATAGCTGTCATTTATAACTCTGCAGGTTTGTGAATTACAGTGCCCCTGAGCTCCTTTCTTCAACTCGCTTTCTTGTGACCTGGCCGCAACACCGCAGGATGGCTTCAGGCCCTAATCTGGTTCCGGCCCGGCATGCTGAGCCTTTGGTTAATTCCTCTTCCTGGTGGGAAATGAGAGTTAAATTTGCCCATCCAGACACCTCCAGCTAGTCTCTCATTGGTTCTCGCTATTCCTGTTCATCTTCCGCAGAAATTGCAAACTGGGCCAAACAGGAGGTTAAAGGCGCTGACTCTCCAAATGGGGAGAGTGTTAGTAAAGCGTCTGGAATGTTACACCCGATTACCAGGGGAGGAAAACTGAGACATATTTGAACACGTCTCCCGTTCACATGGTTGATCATACTTGGGTTCCACATGCATGTTTTAGCTGAAGGAAGAATACCTTAAACCTGGAGCGTTGAGACCCGTGTAATGGGTACCATGCAATATGACTTCAAAGGGTCTTCATTTGCTCACCGAACCTCTCCAATCCTATCACTGCTACGTTTATGCCCCTGTACACATGCTTGATTCTCTTTTGGAGACATAGCAATCCATAAGTTTTACGATACTTACTAGTCAGGTACATTCTTAGGCGTTTAATATGCGGTGTTGAGTCCATTTCGTTGAGCAAGGAATAGCTCTTGTCTATTCCATATTTGACTTAAGGAACTTTATCTGTGCTCATTTCAATCTCTGGTTTTATGCAGCACCACAACTCACCTTTACCCTTAAGCAAGCATAAGTTGGTTTTCTAAATTTGAGACCCTGTTCTGTTCTGTAATTCAGTTCCTGTGTAGCCAAGTTTACATTCCGTGTATTACAGATATCTTATGATGTTTCTTTTTCTGTGTGACTTATTTCAGTTAGAATCATCATACCTGAATCCACTCATTGTGCTTCTAAGGGCCTGATGACACAGATTTCATTGCTGAGTGATATTGCTTTGTAAGTAAATACCACAACTTCTTTATCCATTTTTCACTTTCTGCGATGTTGAACTTGTACTGTAAACGAGGTTCTTGTCAACAGAGCCGTTCCAAACTTTGGGGTGGCTGTGTCTTTTTCAATTTAATTTCCCTAAGCTATAGGACCATAAGTGGAAGTGCCCTAGGTTCTGTTGCTTTGTTTTTTAGATGTTTCAGGAAACACCATACACTTCTCCCGAGTGGTTGTTGGCAATTTACATCCCGCCCATCAACATAACAAGGCTCCCAGTTCTCCATGGCCTGTCCTGCCTTTCTGGATTTTACACTTTTTTCAGATGGCCCTTTTGACCCGGGGGAAGTGAGACTTCATTGTAGTGCAGATTTCCTTTGCAAGCTTGCTTGGTTGGCCAAAAAGGGCGTATGCGTTTTTTCCTGAATATATTCAGGAAAAAACGCATACGCCCTTTTTGGCCAAGTGCATCATTGTGGACGTTCTGCCTCTTTTCCTATGCTTTCAATGCAATTCCAGTCTACCTCCTGAAATTGGTTTCCTGCAATTCTGACCCACTTTCAAGTCCTCTTGGCAGCCTTACTTCAGTCTATTTTTGGACGATAGCTGTCATTTATAACTCTGCAGGTTTGTGAATTACAGTGCCCCTGAGCTCCTTTCTTCAACTCGCTTTCTTGTGAGCTGGCCGCAACACCGCAGGATGGCTTCAGGCCCTAATCTGGTTCCGGCACGGCACGCTGAGCCTTTGGTTAATTCCTCTTCCTAGTGGGAAATGAGAGTTAAATTTGCCCGTCCAGACACCTCCAGCTAGCCTCTCATTGGTTCTCGCTATTCCTGTTCATCTTCCGCAGAAATTGCAAACTGGGCTAAACAGGAGGTTAAAGGGACTGACTCTCCAAGTCGGGAGAGTGTTAGTAAAGCATCTGGAATCTTGCACCCGAGTACCAGGGTACGAAAACTGAGACATATTTGAACACGTCTCCCGATCACATGGTTGATCATACTCTAGGTTCCACATGCATGTTTTAGCTGAAGGAAGAATACCTTAAACCTGGGTAGTTGAAACCCGTGGAATGGGTACCATGCAATATGACTTCAAAGGGTCTTCATTTGCTCACCGAACCTCTCCAATCCTATCACTGCTGCGTTTATGCCCCTGTACACATGCTTGGTTCTCTTTCGGAGACATAGCAAGCCATAGGTTTTAAGATACTTACTAGTCAGGTACATTCTTAGGCGTTTAATATGGGGTGTTGAGTCCATTTCGTTGAGCAAGGAGTAGCTCTTGTCTATTCCATATTTGGCTTAAGGAACTTTATCTGTGCTCATTTCAATCTCTGGTTTTATGCAGCACCCCAACTCACCTTTACCCTTAAGCAAGAATAAGATGGTTTTCTAAATTTGAGACCCTGTTCTGTTCTGTAATTCAGTTCCTGTGTAGCCAAGTTTACATTCCGTGTATTACTGATATCTTATGATGTTTCTTTTTCTGTGTGACTTATTTCAGTTAGAATCATCATACCTGAATCCACTCATTGTGCTGCTAAGAGCCTGATGACACAGATTTCATTGCTGAGTGATATTGCTTTGTAAGTAAATACCACAACTTCTTTATCCATTTTTCACTTTCTGCGATGTTGAACTTGTACTGTAAACGAGGTTCTTGTCAACAGAGCCATTCCAAACTTTGGGGTGGCTGTGTCTTTTTGATTTTAATTTCCCTGAGCTATAGGACCATAAGTGGAAGTGCCCTAGGTTCTGTTGCTTTGTTTTTTAGATGTTTCAGGAAACACCATACACTTCTCCCGAGTGGTTGTTGGCAATTTACATCCCGCCCATCAGCATAACAAGGCTCCCAGTTCTCCATGGCCTGTCCTGCCTTTCTGGATTTTACACTTTTTTCAGATGGCCCTTTTGACCGGGGGGAAGTGAGACTTCCTTGTAGTGCAGATTTCCTTTGCAAGCTTGCTTGGTTGGCCAAAAAGGGCGTATGCGTTTTTTCCTGAATATATTCAGGAAAAAACGCATACGCCCTTTTTGGCCAAGTGCATCATTGTGGACGTTCTGCCTCTTTTCCTATGCTTTCAATGCAATTCCAGTCTACCTCCTGAAATCGGTTTCCTGCAATTCTGCCCCGCTTTCAAGTCCTCTTGGCAGCCTTACTTCAGTATATTTTTGGACGATAGCTGTCATTTATAACTCTGCAGGTTTGTGAATTACAGTGCCCCTGAGCTCCTTTCTTCAACTCGCTTTCTTGTGACCTGGCCGCAACACCGCAGGATGGCTTCAGGCCCTAATCTGGTTCCGGCCCGGCATGCTGAGCCTTTGGTTAATTCCTCTTCCTGGTGGGAAATGAGAGTTAAATTTGCCCATCCAGACACCTCCAGCTAGTCTCTCATTGGTTCTCGCTATTCCTGTTCATCTTCCGCAGAAATTGCAAACTGGGCCAAACAGGAGGTTAAAGGCGCTGACTCTCCAAATGGGGAGAGTGTTAGTAAAGCGTCTGGAATGTTACACCCGAGTACCAGGGGAGGAAAACTGAGACATATTTGAACACGTCTCCCGTTCACATGGTTGATCATACTTGGGTTTCACATGCATGTTTTAGCTGAAGGAAGAATACCTTAAACCTGGAGAGTTGAGACCCGTGTAATGGGTACCATGCAATATGACTTCAAAGGGTCTTCATTTGCTCACCGAACCTCTCCAATCCTATCACTGCTACGTTTATGCCCCTGTACACATGTTTGATTCTCTTTTTTAGACATAGCAATCCATAGGTTTTACGATACTTACTAGTCAGGTACATTCTTAGGCGTTTAATATGCGGTGTTGAGTCCATTTCGTTGAGCAAGGAGTAGCTCTTGTCTATTCCATATTTGACTTAAGGAACTTTATCTGTGCTATTTCAATCTCTGGTTTTATGCAGCACCCCAACTCACCTTTCCCCTTAAGCAAGCATAAGTTGGTTTTCTAAATTTGAGACCCTGTTCTGTTTTGGAATTCAGTTCCTGTGTAGCCAAGTTTACATTCCGTGTATTAGTGATATCTTATGATATTTCTTTTTCTGTGTGACTTATTTCAGTTAGAATCATCGTACCTGAATCCACTCATTATGCTGCTACGGGCCTGATGACACAGATTTCATTGCTGAGTGATACTGCATTGTACGTAAGTACCACAAGTTCTTTATCCATTTTTCACTTTCTATGATATTGAACTTGTACGGTAAATGAGGTTCTTGTAAACAGAGGCTTCCCAAACTTTGGGTTGGCTGTGTCTTTTTGATTTTAATTTCCCTAAGCTATAGGACCATAAGTGGAAGTGCCCTAGGCTCTGTTGCTTTGTTTTTTAGATGTTTCAGGAAACACCATAGACTTCTCCCGAGTGTCTGTTGGCAATTTACATCCCGCCCATCAGCATAACAAGGCTCCCAGTTCTCAATGGCCTGTTGCCTTTCTGGATTTTACACTTTTTTCAGATGGCCCTTTTGACCGGGGGGAAGTGAGACTTCATTGTAGTGCAGATTTCCTTTGCAAGCTTGCTTGGTTGGCCAAAAAGGGCGTATGCGTTTTTTCCTGAATATATTCAGGAAAAAACGCATACGCCCTTTTTGGCCAAGTGCATCATTGTGGACGTTCTGCCTCTTTTCCTATGCTTTCAATGCAATTCCAGTCTACCTCCTGAAATCGGTTTCCTGCAATTCTGCCCCGCTTTCAAGTCCTCTTGGCAGCCTTACTTCAGTCTATTTTTGGACGATAGCTGTCATTTATAACTCTGCAGGTTTGTGAATTACAGTGCCCCTGAGCTCCTTTCTTCAACTCGCTTTCTTGTGACCTGGCCGCAACACCGCAGGATGGCTTCAGGCCCTAATCTGGTTCCGGCCCGGCACGCTGAGCCTTTGGTTATTTCCTCTTCCTGGTGGGAAATGAGAGTTAAATTTGCCCGTCCAGACACCTCCAGCTAGCCTCTCATTGGTTCTCGCTATTCCTGTTCATCTTCCGCAGAAATTGCAAACTGGGCCAAACAGGAGGTTAAAGGGACTGACTCTCCAAGTGGGGAGAGTGTTAGTAAAGCGTCTGGAATGTTGCACCTGAGTACCAGGGGAGGAAAACTGAGACATATTTGAACACGTCTCCCGATCACATGGTTGATCATACTCTAGGTTCCACATGCATGTTTTAGCTGAAGGAAGAATACCTTAAACCTGGGTAGTTGAAACCCGTGGAATGGGTACCATGCAATATGACTTCAAAGGGTCTTCATTTGCTCACCGAACCTCTCCAATCCTATCACTGCTGCGTTTATGCCCCTGTACACATGCTTGATTCTCTTTCGGAGACATAGCAATCCATAGGTTTTAAGATACTTACTAGTCAGGTACATTCTTAGGCGTTTAATATGGGGTGTTGAGTCCATTTCGTTGAGCAAGGAGTAGCTCTTGTCTATTCCATATTTGGCTTAAGGAACTTTATCTGTGCTCATTTCAATCTCTGGTTTTATGCAGCACCCCAACTCACCTTTACCCTTAAGCAAGAATAAGTTGGTTTTCTAAATTTGAGACCCTGTTCTGTTCTGTAATTCAGTTCCTGTGTAGCCAAGTTTACATTCCGTGTATTACTGATATCTTATGATGTTTCTTTTTCTGTGTGACTTATTTCAGTTAGAATCATCATACCTGAATCCACTCATTGTGCTGCTAAGGGCCTGATGACACAGATTTCATTGCTGTTTGATATTGCTTTGTAAGTAAATACCACAACTTCTTTATCCATTTTTCACTTTCTGCGATGTTGAACTTGTACTGTAAACGAGGTTCTTGTAAACAGAGCCGTTCCAAACTTTGGGGTGGCTGTGTCTTTTTGATTTTAATTTCCCTAAGCTATAGGACCATAAGTGGAAGTGCCCTAGGTTCTGTTGCTTTGTTTTTTAGATGTTTCAGGAAACACCATACACTTCTTCCGAGTGGTTGTTGGCAATTTACATCCCGCCCATCAGCATAACAAGGCTCCCAGTTCTCCATGGCCTGTCCTGCCTTTCTGGATTTTACACTTTTTTCAGATGGCCCTTTTGACCGGGGGGAAGTGAGACTTCATTGTAGTGCAGATTTCCTTTGCAAGCTTGCTTGGTTGGCCAAAAAGGGCGTATGCGTTTTTTCCTGAATATATTCAGGAAAAAACGCATACGCCCTTTTTGGCCAAGTGCATCATTGTGGACGTTCTGCCTCTTTTCCTATGCTTTCAATGCAACTCCAGTCTACCTCCTGAAATCGGTTTCCTGCAATTCTGCCCCGCTTTCAAGTCCTCTTGGCAGCCTTACTTCAGTCTATTTTTGGACGATAGCTGTCATTTATAACTCTGCAGGTTTGTGAATTACAGTGCCCCTGAGCTCCTTTCTTCAACTCGCTTTCTTGTGACCTGGCCGCAACACCGCAGGATGGCTTCAGGCCCTAATCTGGTTCCGGCCCGGCATGCTGAGCCTTTGGTTAATTCCTCTTCCTGGTGGGAAATGAGAGTTAAATTTGCCCGTCCAGACACCTCCAGCTAGCCTCTCATTGGTTCTCACTATTCCTGTTCATCTTCCGCAGAAATTGCAAACTGGGCCAAACAGGAGGTTAAAGGGACTGACTCTCCAAGTCGGGAGAGTGTTAGTAAAGCATCTGGAATGTTGCACCCGAGTACCAGGGGAGGAAAACTGAGACATATTTGAACACATCTCCCGTTCACATGGTTGATCATACTCTGGGTTCCACATGCATGTTTTAGCTGAAGGAAGAATACCTTAAACCTGGAGAGTTGAGACCCGTGGAATGGGTACCATGCAATATGACTTCAAAGGGTCTTCATTTGCTCACCGAACCTCTCCAATCCTATCACTGCTGCGTTTATGCCCCTGTACACATGCTTGATTCTCTTTCGGAGACATAGCAATCCATAGGTTTTAAGATACTTACTAGTCAGGTACATTCTTAGGCGTTTAATATGCGGTGTTGAGTCCATTTCGTTGAGCAAGGAGTAGCTCTTGTCTATTCCATATTTGACTTAAGGAACTTTATCTGTGCTCATTTCAATCTCTGGTTTTATGCAGCACCCCAACTCACCTTTCCCCTTAAGCAAGCATAAGTTGGTTTTCTAAATTTGAGACCCTGTTCTGTTCTGTAATTCAGTTCCTGTGTAGCCAAGTTTACATTCCGTGTATTAGTGATATCTTATGATATTTCTTTTTCTGTGTGACTTATTTCAGTTAGAATCATCGTACCTGAATCCACTCATTATGCTGCTACGGGCCTGATGACACAGATTTCATTGCTGAGTGATACTGCATTGTACGTAAGTACCACAAGTTCTTTATCCATTTTTCACTTTCTATGATATTGAACTTGTACGGTAAATGAGGTTCTTGTAAACAGAGGCTTCCCAAACTTTGGGTTGGCTGTGTCTTTTTGATTTTAATTTCCCTAAGCTATAGGACCATAAGTGGAAGTGCCCTAGGCTCTGTTGCTTTGTTTTTTAGATGTTTCAGGAAACACCATAGACTTCTCCCGAGTGTCTGTTGGCAATTTACATCCCGCCCATCAGCATAACAAGGCTCCCAGTTCTCAATGGCCTGTTGCCTTTCTGGATTTTACACTTTTTTCAGATGGCCCTTTTGACCGGGGGGAAGTGAGACTTCATTGTAGTGCAGATTTCCTTTGCAAGCTTGCTTGGTTGGCCAAAAAGGGCGTATGCGTTTTTTCCTGAATATATTCAGGAAAAAACGCATACGCCCTTTTTGGCCAAGTGCATCATTGTGGACGTTCTGCCTCTTTTCCTATGCTTTCAATGCAATTCCAGTCTACCTCCTGAAATCGGTTTCCTGCAATTCTGCCCCGCTTTCAAGTCCTCTTGGCAGCCTTACTTCAGTCTATTTTTGGACGATAGCTGTCATTTATAACTCTGCAGGTTTGTGAATTACAGTGCCCCTGAGCTCCTTTCTTCAACTCGCTTTCTTGTGACCTGGCCGCAACACCGCAGGATGGCTTCAGGCCCTAATCTGGTTCCGGCCCGGCACGCTGAGCCTTTGGTTATTTCCTCTTCCTGGTGGGAAATGAGAGTTAAATTTGCCCGTCCAGACACCTCCAGCTAGCCTCTCATTGGTTCTCGCTATTCCTGTTCATCTTCCGCAGAAATTGCAAACTGGGCCAAACAGGAGGTTAAAGGGACTGACTCTCCAAGTGGGGAGAGTGTTAGTAAAGCGTCTGGAATGTTGCACCTGAGTACCAGGGGAGGAAAACTGAGACATATTTGAACACGTCTCCCGATCACATGGTTGATCATACTCTAGGTTCCACATGCATGTTTTAGCTGAAGGAAGAATACCTTAAACCTGGGTAGTTGAAACCCGTGGAATGGGTACCATGCAATATGACTTCAAAGGGTCTTCATTTGCTCACCGAACCTCTCCAATCCTATCACTGCTGCGTTTATGCCCCTGTACACATGCTTGATTCTCTTTCGGAGACATAGCAATCCATAGGTTTTAAGATACTTACTAGTCAGGTACATTCTTAGGCGTTTAATATGGGGTGTTGAGTCCATTTCGTTGAGCAAGGAGTAGCTCTTGTCTATTCCATATTTGGCTTAAGGAACTTTATCTGTGCTCATTTCAATCTCTGGTTTTATGCAGCACCCCAACTCACCTTTACCCTTAAGCAAGAATAAGTTGGTTTTCTAAATTTGAGACCCTGTTCTGTTCTGTAATTCAGTTCCTGTGTAGCCAAGTTTACATTCCGTGTATTACTGATATCTTATGATGTTTCTTTTTCTGTGTGACTTATTTCAGTTAGAATCATCATACCTGAATCCACTCATTGTGCTGCTAAGGGCCTGATGACACAGATTTCATTGCTGTTTGATATTGCTTTGTAAGTAAATACCACAACTTCTTTATCCATTTTTCACTTTCTGCGATGTTGAACTTGTACTGTAAACGAGGTTCTTGTAAACAGAGCCGTTCCAAACTTTGGGGTGGCTGTGTCTTTTTGATTTTAATTTCCCTAAGCTATAGGACCATAAGTGGAAGTGCCCTAGGTTCTGTTGCTTTGTTTTTTAGATGTTTCAGGAAACACCATACACTTCTTCCGAGTGGTTGTTGGCAATTTACATCCCGCCCATCAGCATAACAAGGCTCCCAGTTCTCCATGGCCTGTCCTGCCTTTCTGGATTTTACACTTTTTTCAGATGGCCCTTTTGACCGGGGGGAAGTGAGACTTCATTGTAGTGCAGATTTCCTTTGCAAGCTTGCTTGGTTGGCCAAAAAGGGCGTATGCGTTTTTTCCTGAATATATTCAGGAAAAAACGCATACGCCCTTTTTGGCCAAGTGCATCATTGTGGACGTTCTGCCTCTTTTCCTATGCTTTCAATGCAACTCCAGTCTACCTCCTGAAATCGGTTTCCTGCAATTCTGCCCCGCTTTCAAGTCCTCTTGGCAGCCTTACTTCAGTCTATTTTTGGACGATAGCTGTCATTTATAACTCTGCAGGTTTGTGAATTACAGTGCCCCTGAGCTCCTTTCTTCAACTCGCTTTCTTGTGACCTGGCCGCAACACCGCAGGATGGCTTCAGGCCCTAATCTGGTTCCGGCCCGGCATGCTGAGCCTTTGGTTAATTCCTCTTCCTGGTGGGAAATGAGAGTTAAATTTGCCCGTCCAGACACCTCCAGCTAGCCTCTCATTGGTTCTCACTATTCCTGTTCATCTTCCGCAGAAATTGCAAACTGGGCCAAACAGGAGGTTAAAGGGACTGACTCTCCAAGTCGGGAGAGTGTTAGTAAAGCATCTGGAATGTTGCACCCGAGTACCAGGGGAGGAAAACTGAGACATATTTGAACACATCTCCCGTTCACATGGTTGATCATACTCTGGGTTCCACATGCATGTTTTAGCTGAAGGAAGAATACCTTAAACCTGGAGAGTTGAGACCCGTGGAATGGGTACCATGCAATATGACTTCAAAGGGTCTTCATTTGCTCACCGAACCTCTCCAATCCTATCACTGCTGCGTTTATGCCCCTGTACACATGCTTGATTCTCTTTCGGAGACATAGCAATCCATAGGTTTTAAGATACTTACTAGTCAGGTACATTCTTAGGCGTTTAATATGCGGTGTTGAGTCCATTTCGTTGAGCAAGGAGTAGCTCTTGTCTATTCCATATTTGACTTAAGGAACTTTATCTGTGCTCATTTCAATCTCTGGTTTTATGCAGCACCCCAACTCACCTTTCCCCTTAAGCAAGCATAAGTTTGTTTTCTAAATTTGAGACCCTGTTCTGTTCTGTAATTCAGTTCCTGTGTAGCCAAGTTTGCATTCCGTGTATTACAGATATCTTATGATGTTTCTTTTTCTGTGTGACTTATTTCAGTTAGAATCATCATACCTGAATCCACTCATTGTGCTGCTAAGGGCCTGATGACATAGATTTCATTGCTGAGTGATATTGCTTTGTAAGTAAATACCACAACTTCTTTATCCATTTTTCACTTTCTGCGATGTTGAACTTGTACTGTAAACGAGGTTCTTGTAAACAGAGGCGTCCCAAACTTTGGGGTGGCTGTGTCTTTTTGATTTTGATTTCCCTAAGCTATAGGACCATAAGTGGTAGTGCCCTAGGCTCTGTTGCTTTGTTTTTTAGATGTTTCAGGAAACACCATACACTTCTCCCGAGTGTCTGTTGGCAATTTACATCCCGCCCATCAGCATAACAAGGCTCCCAGTTCTCCATGGCCTGTCCTGCCATTCTGGATTTTACACTTTTTTCAGATGGCCCTTTTGACCGGGGGGAAGTGAGACTTCATTGTAGTGCAGATTTCCTTTGCAAGCTTGCTTGGTTGGCCAAAAAGGGCGTATGCGTTTTTTCCTGAATATATTCAGGAAAAAACGCATACGCCCTTTTTGGCCAAGTGCATCATTGTGGACGTTCTGCCTCTTTTCCTATGCTTTCAATGCAATTCCAGTCTACTTCCTGAAATCGGTTTCCTGCAATTCTGCCCCGCTTTCAAGTCCTCTTGGCAGCCTTACTTCAATCTATTTTTGGACGATAGCTGTCATTTATAACTCTGCAGGGTTGTGCATTACAGTGCCCCTGAGCTCCTTTCCTCAGCTCGCTTTCATTTGAGCTGGCCACAACACCACAGGATGACTTCAGGCCCTAATCTGGTTCCAGCACGGCACGCTGAGCCTTTGGTTAATTCCTCTTCCTGGTGGGAAATGAGAGTTAAATTTGCCCGTCCAGACACCTCCAGCTAGCCTCTCATTGGTTCTCGCTATTCCTGTTCATTTTCCGCAGAAATTGCAAACTGGGCCAAACAGAAGGTTAAAGGGACTGACTCTCCAAGTCGGGAGAGTGTTAGTAAAGCGTCTGGAAAGTTGCACCCGAGTACCAGGGTACAAAAACTGAGACATATTTGAACACGCCTCCCGATCGCATGGTTGCTCATACTCTAGGTTCCGCATGCATGTTTTAGCTGAATATATTCAGGAAAAAACGCATACGCCCTTTTTGGCCAAGTGCATCATTGTGGACGTTCTGCCTCTTTTCCTATGCTTTCAATGCAATTCCAGTCTACCTCCTGAAATCGGTTTCCTGCAATTCTGCCCCGCTTTCAAGTCCTCTTGGCAGCCTTACTTCAGTCTATTTTTGGACGATAGCTGTCATTTATAACTCTGCAGGCTTGTGAATTACAGTGCCCCTGAGCTCCTTTCTTCAACTCGCTTTCTTGTGAGCTGGCCGCAACACCGCAGGATGGCTTCAGGCCCTAGTCTGGTTCCGGCACGGCACGCTGAGCCTTTGGTTAATTCCTCTTCCTGGTGGGAAATGAGAGTTAAATTTGCCCGTCCAGACACCTCCAGCTAGTCTCTCATTGGTTCTCGCTATTCCTGTTCATCTTCCGCAGAAATTGCAAACTGGGCCAAACAGGAGGTTAAAGGCGCTGACTCTCCAAGTGGGGAGAGTGTTAGTAAAGCTTCTGGAATGTTGCACCCGAGTACCAGGGGAGGAAAACTGAGACATATTTGAACACGTCTCCCGTTCACACGGTTGATCATACTCTGGGTTCCACATGCATGTTTTAGCTGAAGGAAGAATACCTTAAACCTGGAGAGTTGAGACCCGTGGAATGGGTACCATGCAATATGTCTTCAAAGGGTCTTCATTTGCTCACCGAACCTCCCCAATCCTATCACTGCTGCGTTTATGCCCCTGTACACATGCTTGATTCTCTTTCGGAGACATAGCAATCCATAGGTTTTAAGATACTTACTAGTCAGGTACATTCTTAGGCGTTTAATATGCGGTGTTGAGTCCATTTCGTTGAGCAAGGAGTAGCTCTTGTCTATTCCATATTTGGCTTAAGGAACTTTATCTGTGCTCATTTCAATCTCTGGTTTTATGCAGCACCCCAACTCACCTTTCCCCTTAAGCAAGCATAAGTTGGTTTTCTAAATTTGAGACCCTGTTCTGTTCTGTAATTCAGTTCCTGTGTAGCCAAGTTTACATTCCGTGTATTACAGATATCTTATGATGTTTCTTTTTCTGTGTGACTTATTTCAGTTAGAATCATCATACCTGAATCCACTCATTGTGCTGCTAAGGGCCTGATGACACAGATTTCATTGCTGAGTGATATTGCTTTGTAAGTAAATACCACAACTTCTTTATCCATTTTTCACTGTCTGCGATGTTGAACTTGTACTGTAAATGAGGTTCTTGTCAACAGAGCCGTTTCAAACTTTGGGGTGGCTGTGTCTTTTTGATTTTAATTTCCCTAAGCTATAGGACCATAAGTGGAAGTGCCCTAGGTTCTGTTGCTTTGTTTTTTAGATGTTTCAGGAAACACCATACACTTCTCCCGAGTGGTTGTTGGCAATTTACATCCCGCCCATCAGCATAACAAGGCTCCCAGTTCTCCATGGCCTGTCCTGCCTTTCTGGATTTTACACTTTTTTCAGATGGCCCTTTTGACAGGGGGGAAGTGGGACTTCATTGTAGTGCAGATTTCCTTTGCAAGTTTGCTTGGTTGGCCAAAAAGGGCGTATGCGTTTTTTCCTGAATATATTCAGGAAAAAACGCATACGCCCTTTTTGGCCAAGTGCATCATTGTGGACGTTCTGCCTCTTTTCCTATGCTTTCAATGCAATTCCAGTCTACCTCCTGAAATCGGTTTCCTGCAATTCTGCCCCGCTTTCAAGTCCTCTTGGCAGCCTTACTTCAGTCTATTTTTGGACGATAGCTGTCATTTATAACTCTGCAGGTTTGTGAATTACAGTGCCCCTGAGCTCCTTTCTTCAACTCGCTTTCTTGTGACATGGCCGCAACACCGCAGGATGGCTTCAGGCCCTAATCTGGTTCCAGCACGGCATTCTGAGCCTTTGGTTAATTCCTCTTCCTGGTGGGAAATGAGAGTTAAATTTGCCCGTCCAGACACCTCCAGCTAGCCTCTCATTGGTTCTCGCTATTCCTGTTCATCTTCCGCAGAAATTGCAAACTGGGCCAAACAGGAGGTTAAAGGGACTGACTCTCCAAGTGGGGAGAGTGTTAGTAAAGCGTCTGGAATGTTGCACCCGAGTACCAGGGGAGGAAAACTGAGACATATTTGAACACGTCTCCCGTTCACATGGTTGATCATACTTGGGTTCCATATGCATGTTTTAGCTGAAGGAAGAATACCGAAAACATGGGTAGTTGAAACCCGTGGAATGGGTACCATGCAATATGACTTCAGAGGGTCTTCATTTGGTCACTGAACCTCTCCAATCCTATCACTGCTGCGTTTATGCCCCTGTACACATGCTTGATTCTCTTTCGGAGACATAGCAATCCATAGGTTTTAAGATACTTACTAGTCAGGTACATTCTTAGGCGTTTAATATGCGGTGTTGAGTCCATTTCATTGAGCAAGTAGTAGCTCTTGTCTATTCCATATTTGGCTTAAGGAACTTTATCTGTGCTCATTTCAATCTCTGGTTTTATGCAGCACCCCAACTCACCTTTCCCCTTAAGCAAGCATAAGTTCGTTTTCTAAATTTGAGACCCTGTTCTGTTCTGTAATTCAGTTCCTGTGTAGCCAAGTTTACATTCCGTGTATTACTGATATCTTATGATGTTTCTTTTTCTGTGTGACTTATTTCAGTTAGAATCATCATACCTGAATCCACTCATTGTGCTGCTAAGGACCTGATGACACAGATTTCATTGCTGAGTGATATTGCTTTGTAAGTAAATACCACAACTTCTTTATCCATTTTTCACTTTCTGCGATGTTGAACTTGTACTGTAAACGTGGTTCTTGTAAACAGAGCCGTTCCAAACTTTGGGGTGGCTGTGTCTTTTTGATTTTGAATTCCCTAAGCTATAGGACCATAAGTGGCAGTGCCCTAGGCTCTGTTGCTTTGTTTTTTAGATGTTTCAGGAAACACCATACACTTCTCCCAAGTGGTTGTTGGCAATTTACATCCCGCCCATCAGCATAACAAGGCTCCCAGTTCTCCATGGCCTGTCCTGTCTTTCTGGATTTTACACTTTTTTCAGATGGACCTTTTGACCGGGGGGAAGTGAGACTTCATTGTAGTGCAGATTTCCTTTGCAAGCTTGCTTGGTTGGCCAAAAAGGGCGTATGCGTTTTTTCCTGAATATATTCAGGAAAAAACGCATACGCCCTTTTTGGCCAAGTGCATCATTGTGGACGTTCTGCCTCTTTTCCTATGCTTTCAATGCAATTCCAGTCTACCTCCTGAAATCGGTTTCCTGCAATTCTGCCCCACTTTCAAGTCCTCTTGGCAGCCTTACTTCAGTCTATTTTTGGACGATAGCTGTCATTTATAACTCTGCAGGTTTGTGAATTACAGTGCCCCTGAGCTCCTTTCTTCAACTCGCTTTCTTTTGAGCTGGCCGCAACACCGCAGGATGGCTTCAGGCCCTAATCTGGTTCCGGTACGGCACGCTGAGCCTTTGGTTATTTCCTCTTCCTGGTGGGAAATGAGAGTTAAATTTGCCCGTCCAGACACCTCCAGCTAGCCTCTCATTGGTTCTCGCTATTCCTGTTCATCTTCCGCAGAAATTGCAAACTGGGCCAAACAGGAGGTTAAAGGCGCTGACTCTCCAAGTGGGGAGAGTGTTAGTAAAGCGTCTGGAATGTTGCACCCGAGTACCAGGGGAGGAAAACTGAGACATATTTGAACACGTCTCCCGTTCACATGGTTGATCATACTTGGGTTCCACATGCATGTTTTAGCTGAAGGAAGAATACCTTAAACCTGGAGAGTTGAGACCCGTGTAATGGGTACCATGCAATATGACTTCAAAGGGTCTTCATTTGCTCACCGAACCTCTCCAATCCTATCACTGCTGCGTTTATGCCCCTGTACACATGCTTGATTCTCTTTTGGAGACATAGCAATCCATAGGTTTTACGATACTTACTAGTCAGGTACATTCTTAGGCGTTTAATATGCGGTGTTGAGTCCATTTCGTTGAGCAAGGAGTAGCTCTTGTCTATTCCATATTTGACTTAAGGAACTTTATCTGTGCTCATTTCAATCTCTGGTTTTATGCAGCACCCCAACTCACCTTTACCCTTAAGCAAGCATAAGTTGGTTTTCTAAATTTGAGACCCTGTTCTGTTCTGTAATTCAGTTCCTGTGTAGCCAAGTTTACATTCCGTGTATTAGTGATATCTTATGATGTTTCTTTTTCTGTGTGACTTATTTCAGTTAGAATCATCATACCTGAATCCACTCATTGTGATGCTAAGGGCCTGATGACATAGATTTCATTGCTGAGTGATATTGTTTTGTAAGTAAATACCACAACTTCTTTATCCATTTTTCACTTTCTGCGATGTTGAACTTGTACTGTAAACGAGGTTGTTGTAAACAGACGCGTCCCAAACTTTGGGGTGGCTGTGTCTTTTTGATTTTAATTTCCCTAAGCTATAGCACCATAAGTGGCAGTGCCCTAGGCTCTGTTGCTTTGTTTTTTAGATGTTTCAGGAAACACCATACACTTCTCCCGTGTGTCTGTTGGCAATTTACATCCCGCCCATCAGCATAACAAGGCTCCCAGTTCTCCATGGCCTGTCCTGCCTTTCTGGATTTTACACTTTTTTCAGATGGCCCTTTTGACCGGGGGGAAGTGAGACTTCATTGTAGTGCAGATTTCCTTTGCAAGCTTGCTTGGTTGGCCAAAAAGGGCGTATGCGGTTTTTCCTGAATATATTCAGGAAAAAACGCATACGCCCTTTTTGGCCAAGTGCATCATTGTGGACGTTCTGCCTCTTTTCCTATGCTTTCAATGCAATTCCAGTCTACCTCCTGAAATCGGTTTCCTGCAATTCTGCCCCGCTTTCAAGTCCTCTTGGCAGCCTTACTTCAGTATATTTTTGGACGATAGCTGTCATTTATAACTCTGCAGGTTTGTGAATTACAGTGCCCCTGAGCTCCTTTCTTCAACTCGCTTTCTTTTGAGCTGGCCGCAACACCGCAGGATGGCTTCAGGCCCTAATCTGGTTCCGGTACGGCACGCTGAGCCTTTGGTTATTTCCTCTTCCTGGTGGGAAATGAGAGTTAAATTTGCCCGTCCAGACACCTCCAGCTAGCCTCTCATTGGTTCTCGCTATTCCTGTTCATCTTCCACAGAAATTGCAAACTGGGCCAAACAGGAGGTTAAAGGCGCTGACTCTCCAAGTGGGGAGAGTGTTAGTAAAGCGTCTGGAATGTTGCACCCGAGTACCAGGGGAGGAAAACTGAGACATATTTGAACACGTCTCCCGTTCACATGGTTGATCATACTTGGGTTCCACATGCATGTTTTAGCTGAAGGAAGAATACCTTAAACCTGGAGAGTTGAGACCCGTGTAATGGGTACCATGCAATATGACTTCAAAGGGTCTTCATTTGCTCACCGAACCTCTCCAATCCTATCACTGCTGCGTTTATGCCCCTGTACACATGCTTGATTCTCTTTTGGAGACATAGCAATCCATAGGTTTTACGATACTTACTAGTCAGGTACATTCTTAGGCGTTTAATATGCGGTGTTGAGTCCATTTCGTTGAGCAAGGAGTAGCTCTTGTCTATTCCATATTTGGCTTAAGGAACTTTATCTGTGCTCATTTCAATCTCTGGTTTTATGCAGCACCCCACCTCACCTTTACCCTTAAGCAAGCATAAGTTGGTTTTCTAAATTTGAGACCCTGTTCTGTTCTGTAATTCAGTTCCTGTGTAGCCAAGTTTACATTCCGTGTATTACTGATATCTTATGATGTTTCCTTTTCTGTGTGACTTATTTCAGTTAGAATCATCATACCTGAATCCACTCATTGTTCTGCTAAGGGCCTGATGACACAGATTTCATTGCTGAGTCATATTGCTTTGTAAGTAAATACCACAACTTCTTTATCCATTTTTCACTTTCTGCGATGTTGAACTTGTACTGTAAACAAGGTTCTTGTAAACAGAGCCGTTCCAAACTTTGGGGTGGCTGTGTCTTTTTGATTTTAATTTCCCTAAGCTATAGGACCATAAGTGGAAGTGCCCTAGGTTCTGTTGCTTTGTTTTTTTGATGTTTCAGGAAACACCATACACTTCTCCTGAGTGGTTGTTGGCATTTTACATCCCGCCCATCAGCATAACAAGGCTCCCAGTTCTCCATGGCCTGTCCTGCCTTTCTGGATTTTACACTTTTTTCAGATGGCCCTTTTGACCGGGGGGAAGTGAGACTTCATTGTAGTGCAGATTTCCTTTGCAAGCTTGCTTGGTTGGCCAAAAAGGGCGTATGCGTTTTTTCCTGAATATATTCAGGAAAAAACGCATACGCCCTTTTTGGCCAAGTGCATCATTGTGGACATTCTGCCTCTTTTCCTATGCTTTCAATGCAATTCCAGTCTACCTCCTGAAATCGGTTTCCTGCAATTCTGCCCCGCTTTCAAGTCCTCTTGGCAGCCTTACTTCAGTCTATTTTTGGACGATAGCTGTCATTTATAACTCTGCAGGTTTGTGAATTACAGTGCCCCTGAGCTCCTTTCTTCAACTCGCTTTCTTGTGACCTGGCCGCAACACCGCAGGATGGCTTCAGGCCCTAATCTGGTTCCGGTACGGTACGCTGAGCCTTTGGTTATTTCCTCTTCCTGGTGGGAAATGAGAGTTAAATTTGCCCGTCCAGACACCTCCAGCTAGCCTCTCATTGGTTCTCGCTATTCCTATTCATCTTCCGCAGAAATTGCAAACTGGGCCAAACAGGAGGTTAAAGGCGCTGACTTTCCAAGTGGGGAGAGTGTTAGTAAAGCGTCTGGAATGTTGCACCCGAGTACCAGGGTACGAAAACTGAGACATATTTGAACACGTCTCCCGATCACATGGTTGATCATACTCTAGGTTCCACATGCATGTTTTAGCTGAAGGAAGAATACCTTAAACCTGGGTAGTTGAAACCCGTGGAATGGGTACCATGCAATATGACTTCAAAGGGTCTTCATTTGCTCACAGAACCTCTCCAATCCTATCACTGCTGCGTTTATGCCCCTGTACACATGCTTGATTCTCTTTCGGAGACATAGCAATCCATAGGTTTTAAGATACTTACTAGTCAGGTACATTCTTAGGCGTTTAATATGCGGTGTTGAGTCCATTTCGTTGAGCAAGGAGTAGCTCTTGTCTATTCCATATTTGGCTTAAGGAAAGTTATCTGTGCTCATTTCAATCTCTGGTTTTATGCAGCACCCCAACCCACCTTTACCCTTAAGCAAGCATAAGTTGGTTTTCTAAATTTGAGACACTCTTCTGTTCTGTAATTCAGTTCCTGTGTAGCCAAGTTTACATTCCGTGTATTACTGATATCTTATGATGTTTCTTTTTCTGTGTGACTTATTTCAGTTAGAATCATCATACCTGAATCCACTCATTGTGCTGCTAAGGGCCTGATGACACAGATTTCATTGCTGAGTGATATTGCTTTGTAAGTAAATACCACAACTTCTTTATCCATTTTTCACTTTCTGCGATGTTGAACTTGTACTGTAAACGAGGTTCTTGTAAACAGAGCTGTTCCAAACTTTGGGGTGGCTGTGTCTTTTTGATTTTAATTTCCCTAATCTATAGGACCATAAGTGGAAGTGCCCTAGGTTCTGTTGCTTTGTTTTTTAGATGTTTCAGGAAACACCATACACTTCTCCCGAGTGGTTGTTGGCAATTTACATCCCGCCCATCAGCATAACAAGGCTCCCAGTTCTCCATGGCCTGTCCTGCCTTTCTGGATTTTACACTTTTTTCAGATGGCCCTTTTGACCGGGGAGAAGTGAGACTTCATTGTAGTGCAGATTTCCTTTGCAAGCTTGCTTGGTTGGCCAAAAAGGGCGTATGCGTTTTTTCCTGAATATATTCAGGAAAAAACGCATACGCCCTTTTTGGCCAAGTGCATCATTGTGGACGTTCTGCCTCTTTTCCTATGCTTTCAATGCAATTCCAGTCTACCTCCTGAAATCGGTTTCCTGCAATTCTGCCCCGCTTTCAAGTCCTCTTGGCAGCCTTACTTCAGTCTATTTTTGGACGATAGCTGTCATTTATAACTCTGCAGGTTTGTGAATTACAGTGTCCCTGAGCTCCTTTCTTCAACTCGCTTTCTTGTGACCTGGCCGCAACACCGCAGGATGGCTTCAGGCCCTAATCTGGTTCCGGCACGGCACGCTGAGCCTTTGGTTATTTCCTCTTCCTGGTGGGAAATGAGAGTTAAATTTGCCCGTCCAGACACCTCCAGCGAGTCTCTCATTGGTTCTCGCTATTCCTGTTCATCTTCCAAGAAATAGCAAACTGGGTCAAACAGGAGGTTAAAGGCGCTGACTCTCCAAGTGGGGAGAGTGTTAGTAAAGCGTCTGGAATGTTGCACCCGAGTACCAGGGGAGGAAAACTGAGACATATTTGAACACGTCTCCCGTTCACATGGTTGATCATACTTGGGTTCCACATGCGTCTTTTAGCTGAAGGAAGAATACCTTAAACCTGGGTATTTGAAACCCGTGGAATGGGTACCATGCAATATGACTTCAAAGGGTCTTCATTTGCTCACCGAACCTCTCCAATCCTATCACTGCTGCGTTTATGCCCCTGTACACACGCTTGATTCTCTTTTGGAGACATAGCAATCCATAGGTTTTAAGATACTTACTAGTCAGGTACATTCTTAGGCGTTTAATATGCGGTGTTGAGTCCATTTCGTTGAGCAAGGAGCAGCTCTTGTCTATTCCATATTTGGCTTAAGGAACTTTATCTGTGCTCATTTCAATCTCTGGTTTTATGCAGCACCCCAACTCACCTTTCCCCTTAAGCAAGCATAAGTTGCTTTTCTAAATCTGAGACCCTGTTCTGTTCTGTAATTCAGTTCCTGTGTAGCCAAGTTTACATTCCGTGTATTACTGATATCTTATGATGTTTCTTTTTCTGTGTGACTTATTTCAGTTAGAATCATCATACCTGAATCCACTCATTGTGCTGCTAAGGGCCTGATGACACAGATTTCATTGCTGAGTGATATTGCTTTGTAAGTAAATACCACAACTTTTTTATCCATTTTTCACTTTCTGCGATGTTGAACTTGTACTGTAAACGAGGTTCTTGTAAACAGAGCCGTTCAAAACTTTGGGGTGGCTGTCTCTTTTTGATTTTAAATTCCCTAAGCTATAGGACCATAAGTGGAAGTGCCCTAGGCTCTGTTGCTTTGTTTTTTAGATGTTTCAGGAAACACCATACACTTCTCCCTAGTGTTTGTTGGCAATTTACATCCCGCCCTTCAGCATAACAAGGCTCCCAGTTCTCCATGGCCTGTCCTGCCTTTCTGGATTTTACACTTTTTTCAGATGGCCCTTTTGACCGGGGGGAAGTGAGACTTCATTGTAGTGCAGATTTCCTTTGCAAGCTTGCTTGGTTGGCCAAAAAGGGCGTATGCGTTTTTTCCTGAATATATTCAGGAAAAAACGCATACGCCCTTTTTGGCCAAGTGCATCATTGTGGACGTTCTGCCTCTTTTCCTATGCTTTCAATGCAATTCCAGTCTACCTCCTGAAATCGGTTTCCTGCAATTCTGCCCCGCTTTCAAGTCCTCTTGGCAGCCTTACTTCAGTCTATTTTTGGACGATAGCTGTCATTTATAACTCTGCAGGTTTGTGAATTACAGTGCCCCTGAGCTCCTTTCTTCAACTCGCTTTCTTGTGACCTGGCCGCAACACCGCAGGATGGCTTCAGGCCCTAATCTGGTTCCGGCACGGCATGCTGAGCCTTTGGTTATTTCCTCTTCCTGGTGGGAAATGAGAGTTAAATTTGCCCGTCCAGACACCTCCAGCTAGCCTCTCATTGGTTCTCGCTATTCCTGTTCATCTTCCGCAGAAATTGCAAACTGGGCCAAACAGGAGGTTAAAGGGACTGACTCTCCAAGTCGGGAGAGTGTTAGTAAAGCGTCTGGAATGTTGCACCCGAGTACCAGGGGAGGAAAACAGACATATTTGAATACGTCTCCCGTTCACATGGTTGATCATACTCTGGTTTACACATGCATGTTTTAGCTGAAGGAAGAATACCTTAAACCTGGAGAGTTGAGACCCGTGTAATGGGTACCATGCAATATGACTTCAAAGGGTCTTCATATGCTCACCGAACCTCTCCAATCATATCACTGCTGCGTTTATGCCCCTGTACACATGCTTGATTCTCTTTCGGAGACATAGCAATCCATAGTTTTTAAGATACTTACTAGTCAGGTACATTCTTAGGCGTTTAATATGGGGTGTTGAGTCCATTTCGTTGAGCAAGGAGTAGCTCTTGTCTATTCCATATTTGGCTTAAGGAACTTTATCTGTGCTCATTTCAATCTCTGGTTTTATGCAGCACCCCAACTCACCTTTCCCCTTAAGCAAGCATAAGTTGGTTTTCTAAATTTGAGACCCTGTTCTGTTCTGTAATTCAGTTCCTGTGTAGCCAAGTTTACATTCCGTGTATTAGTGATATCTTATGATGTTTCTTTTTCTGTGTGACTTATTTCAGTTAGAATCATCGTACCTGAATCCACTCATGATGCTGCTACGGGCCTGATGACATAGATTTCATTGCTGAGTGATACTGCATTGTACGTAAGTACCACAAGTTCTTTATCCATTTTTCACTTTCTGTGATATTGAACTTGTACTGTAAACGAGGTTCTTGTAAACAGAGGCGTCCCAAACTTTGGGGTGGCTGTGTCTTTTTGATTTTAATTTCCCTAAGCTATAGGATCATAAGTGGAAGTGCCATAGGCTCTGTTGATTTGTTTTTTAGATGTTTCTGGAAACACCATACACTTCTCCCGAGTGTCTGTTGGCAATTTACATCCCGCCCATCAGCATAACAAGGCTCCCAGTTCTCCATGGCCTGTCCTGCCTTTCTGGATTTTACACTTTTTTCAGATGGCCCTTTTGACCGGGGGGAAGTGAGACTTCATTGTAGTGCAGGTTTCCTTTGCAAGCTTGCTTGGTTGGCCAAAAAGGGCGTATGCGTTTTTTCCTGAATATATTCAGGAAAAAACGCATACGCCCTTTTTGGCCAAGTGCATCATTGTGGACGTTCTGCCTCTTTTCCTATGCTTTCAATGCAATTCCAGTCTACCTCCTGAAATCGGTTTCCTGCAATTCTGCCCCGCTTTCAAGTCCTCTTGGCAGCCTTACTTCAGTCTATTTTTGGACGATAGCTGTCATTTATAACTCTGCAGGTTTGTGAATTACAGTGCCCCTGAGCTCCTTTCTTCAACTCGCTTTCTTTTGAGCTGGCCGCAACACCGCAGGATGGCTTCAGGCCCTAATCTGGTTCCGGTACGGTACGCTGAGCCTTTGGTTATTTCCTCTTCCTGGTGGGAAATGAGAGTTAAATTTGCCCGTCCAGACACCTCCAGCTAGCCTCTCATTGGTTCTCGCTATTCCTATTCATCTTCCGCAGAAATTGCAAACTGGGCCAAACAGGAGGTTAAAGGCGCTGACTTTCCAAGTGGGGAGAGTGTTAGTAAAGCGTCTGGAATGTTGCACCCGAGTACCAGGGTACGAAAACTGAGACATATTTGAACACGTCTCCCGATCACATGGTTGATCATACTCTAGGTTCCACATGCATGTTTTAGCTGAAGGAAGAATACCTTAAACCTGGGTAGTTGAAACCCGTGGAATGGGTACCATGCAATATGACTTCAAAGGGTCTTCATTTGCTCACAGAACCTCTCCAATCCTATCACTGCTGCGTTTATGCCCCTGTACACATGCTTGATTCTCTTTCGGAGACATAGCAATCCATAGGTTTTAAGATACTTACTAGTCAGGTACATTCTTAGGCGTTTAATATGCGGTGTTGAGTCCATTTCGTTGAGCAAGGAGTAGCTCTTGTCTATTCCATATTTGGCTTAAGGAAAGTTATCTGTGCTCATTTCAATCTCTGGTTTTATGCAGCACCCCAACCCACCTTTACCCTTAAGCAAGCATAAGTTGCTTTTCTAAATTTGAGACACTCTTCTGTTCTGTAATTCAGTTCCTGTGTAGCCAAGTTTACATTCCGTGTATTACTGATATCTTATGATGTTTCTTTTTCTGTGTGACTTATTTCAGTTAGAATCATCATACCTGAATCCACTCATTGTGCTGCTAAGGGCCTGATGACACAGATTTCATTGCTGAGTGATATTGCTTTGTAAGTAAATACCACAACTTCTTTATCCATTTTTCACTTTCTGCGATGTTGAACTTGTACTGTAAACGAGGTTCTTGTAAACAGAGCTGTTCCAAACTTTGGGGTGGCTGTGTCTTTTTGATTTTAATTTCCCTAATCTATAGGACCATAAGTGGAAGTGCCCTAGGTTCTGTTGCTTTGTTTTTTAGATGTTTCAGGAAACACCATACACTTCTCCCAAGTGGTTGTTGGCAATTTACATCCCGCCCATCAGCATAACAAGGCTCCCAGTTCTCCATGGCCTGTCCTGCCTTTCTGGATTTTACACTTTTTTCAGATGGCCCTTTTGACCGGGGAGAAGTGAGACTTCATTGTAGTGCAGATTTCCTTTGCAAGCTTGCTTGGTTGGCCAAAAAGGGCGTATGCGTTTTTTCCTGAATATATTCAGGAAAAAACGCATACGCCCTTTTTGGCCAAGTGCATCATTGTGGACGTTCTGCCTCTTTTCCTATGCTTTCAATGCAATTCCAGTCTACCTCCTGAAATCGGTTTCCTGCAATTCTGCCCCGCTTTCAAGTCCTCTTGGCAGCCTTACTTCAGTCTATTTTTGGACGATAGCTGTCATTTATAACTCTGCAGGTTTGTGAATTACAGTGTCCCTGAGCTCCTTTCTTCAACTCGCTTTCTTGTGACCTGGCCGCAACACCGCAGGATGGCTTCAGGCCCTAATCTGGTTCCGGCACGGCACGCTGAGCCTTTGGTTATTTCCTCTTCCTGGTGGGAAATGAGAGTTAAATTTGCCCGTCCAGACACCTCCAGCGAGTCTCTCATTGGTTCTCGCTATTCCTGTTCATCTTCCAAGAAATAGCAAACTGGGTCAAACAGGAGGTTAAAGGCGCTGACTCTCCAAGTGGGGAGAGTGTTAGTAAAGCGTCTGGAATGTTGCACCCGAGTACCAGGGGAGGAAAACTGAGACATATTTGAACACGTCTCCCGTTCACGTGGTTGATCATACTTGGGTTCCACATGCGTCTTTTAGCTGAAGGAAGAATACCTTAAACCTGGGTATTTGAAACCCGTGGAATGGGTACCATGCAATATGACTTCAAAGGGTCTTCATTTGCTCACCGAACCTCTCCAATCCTATCACTGCTGCGTTTATGCCCCTGTACACACGCTTGATTCTCTTTTGGAGACATAGCAATCCATAGGTTTTAAGATACTTACTAGTCAGGTACATTCTTAGGCGTTTAATATGCGGTGTTGAGTCCATTTCGTTGAGCAAGGAGCAGCTCTTGTCTATTCCATATTTGGCTTAAGGAACTTTATCTCTGCTCATTTCAATCTCTGGTTTTATGCAGCACCCCAACTCACCTTTCCCCTTAAGCAAGCATAAGTTGCTTTTCTAAATTTGAGACCCTGTTCTGTTCTGTAATTCAGTTCCTGTGTAGCCAAGTTTACATTCCGTGTATTACTGATATCTTATGATGTTTCTTTTTCTGTGTGACTTATTTCAGTTAGAATCATCATACCTGAATCCACTCATTGTGCTGCTAAGGGCCTGATGACACAGATTTCATTGCTGAGTGATATTGCTTTGTAAGTAAATACCACAAATTTTTTATCCATTTTTCACTTTCTGCGATGTTGAACTTGTACTGTAAACGAGGTTCTTGTAAACAGAGCCGTTCAAAACTTTGGGGTGGCTGTCTCTTTTTGATTTTAAATTCCCTAAGCTATAGGACCATAAGTGGAAGTGCCCTAGGCTCTGTTGCTTTGTTTTTTAGATGTTTCAGGAAACACCATACACTTCTCCCTAGTGTTTGTTGGCAATTTACATCCCGCCCTTCAGCATAACAAGGCTCCCAGTTCTCCATGGCCTGTCCTGCCTTTCTGGATTTTACACTTTTTTCAGATGGCCCTTTTGACCGGGGGGAAGTGAGACTTCATTGTAGTGCAGATTTCCTTTGCAAGCTTGCTTGGTTGGCCAAAAAGGGCGTATGCGTTTTTTCCTGAATATATTCAGGAAAAAACGCATACGCCCTTTTTGGCCAAGTGCATCATTGTGGACGTTCTGCCTCTTTTCCTATGCTTTCAATGCAATTCCAGTCTACCTCCTGAAATCGGTTTCCTGCAATTCTGCCCCGCTTTCAAGTCCTCTTGGCAGCCTTACTTCAGTCTATTTTTGGACGATAGCTGTCATTTATAACTCTGCAGGTTTGTGAATTACAGTGCCCCTGAGCTCCTTTCTTCAACTCGCTTTCTTGTGACCTGGCCGCAACACCGCAGGATGGCTTCAGGCCCTAATCTGGTTCCGGCACGGCATGCTGAGCCTTTGGTTAATTCCTCTTCCTGGTGGGAAATGAGAGTTAAATTTGCCCGTCCAGACACCTCCAGCTAGCCTCTCATTGGTTCTCGCTATTCCTGTTCATCTTCCGCAGAAATTGCAAACTGGGCCAAACAGGAGGTTAAAGGGACTGACTCTCCAAGTCGGGAGAGTGTTAGTAAAGCGTCTGGAATGTTGCACCCGAGTACCAGGGGAGGAAAACAGACATATTTGAATACGTCTCCCGTTCACATGGTTGATCATACTCTGGTTTACACATGCATGTTTTAGCTGAAGGAAGAATACCTTAAACCTGGAGAGTTGAGACCCGTGTAATGGGTACCATGCAATATGACTTCAAAGGGTCTTCATATGCTCACCGAACCTCTCCAATCATATCACTGCTGCGTTTATGCCCCTGTACACATGCTTGATTCTCTTTCGGAGACATAGCAATCCATAGTTTTTAAGATACTTACTAGTCAGGTACATTCTTAGGCGTTTAATATGGGGTGTTGAGTCCATTTCGTTGAGCAAGGAGTAGCTCTTGTCTATTCCATATTTGGCTTAAGGAACTTTATCTGTGCTCATTTCAATCTCTGGTTTTATGCAGCACCCCAACTCACCTTTCCCCTTAAGCAAGCATAAGTTGGTTTTCTAAATTTGAGACCCTGTTCTGTTCTGTAATTCAGTTCCTGTGTAGCCAAGTTTACATTCCGTGTATTAGTGATATCTTATGATGTTTCTTTTTCTGTGTGACTTATTTCAGTTAGAATCATCGTACCTGAATCCACTCATGATGCTGCTACGGGCCTGATGACATAGATTTCATTGCTGAGTGATACTGCATTGTACGTAAGTACCACAAGTTCTTTATCCATTTTTCACTTTCTGTGATATTGAACTTGTACTGTAAACGAGGTTCTTGTAAACAGAGGCGTCCCAAACTTTGGGGTGGCTGTGTCTTTTTGATTTTAATTTCCCTAAGCTATAGGACCATAAGTGGAAGTGCCATAGGCTCTGTTGATTTGTTTTTTAGATGTTTCTGGAAACACCATACACTTCTCCCGAGTGTCTGTTGGCAATTTACATCCCGCCCATCAGCATAACAAGGCTCCCAGTTCTCCATGGCCTGTCCTGCCTTTCTGGATTTTACACTTTTTTCAGATGGCCCTTTTGACCGGGGAGAAGTGAGACTTCATTGTAGTGCAGATTTCCTTTGCAAGCTTGCTTGGTTGGCCAAAAAGGGCGTATGCGTTTTTTCCTGAATATATTCAGGAAAAAACGCATACGCCCTTTTTGGCCAAGTGCATCATTGTGGACGTTCTGCCTCTTTTCCTATGCTTTCAATGCAATTCCAGTCTACCTCCTGAAATCGGTTTCCTGCAATTCTGCCCCGCTTTCAAGTCCTCTTGGCAGCCTTACTTCAGTCTATTTTTGGACGATAGCTGTCATTTATAACTCTGCAGGTTTGTGAATTACAGTGTCCCTGAGCTCCTTTCTTCAACTCGCTTTCTTGTGACCTGGCCGCAACACCGCAGGATGGCTTCAGGCCCTAATCTGGTTCCGGCACGGCACGCTGAGCCTTTGGTTATTTCCTCTTCCTGGTGGGAAATGAGAGTTAAATTTGCCCGTCCAGACACCTCCAGCGAGTCTCTCATTGGTTCTCGCTATTCCTGTTCATCTTCCAAGAAATAGCAAACTGGGTCAAACAGGAGGTTAAAGGCGCTGACTCTCCAAGTGGGGAGAGTGTTAGTAAAGCGTCTGGAATGTTGCACCCGAGTACCAGGGGAGGAAAACTGAGACATATTTGAACACGTCTCCCGTTCACATGGTTGATCATACTTGGGTTCCACATGCGTCTTTTAGCTGAAGGAAGAATACCTTAAACCTGGGTATTTGAAACCCGTGGAATGGGTACCATGCAATATGACTTCAAAGGGTCTTCATTTGCTCACCGAACCTCTCCAATCCTATCACTGCTGCGTTTATGCCCCTGTACACACGCTTGATTCTCTTTTGGAGACATAGCAATCCATAGGT
The DNA here is from genome assembly GCF_951394435.1 of Stenella coeruleoalba. Lineage (NCBI taxonomy): Eukaryota > Metazoa > Chordata > Mammalia > Artiodactyla > Delphinidae > Stenella > Stenella coeruleoalba. Next base: position 95,223 of record NW_027646110.1, on the reverse strand, counting down.
TTTAAGATACTTACTAGTCAGGTACATTCTTAGGCGTTTAATATGCGGTGTTGAGTCCATTTCGTTGAGCAAGGAGCAGCTCTTGTCTATTCCATATTTGGCTTAAGGAACTTTATCTGTGCTCATTTCAATCTCTGGTTTTATGCAGCACCCCAACTCACCTTTCCCCTTAAGCAAGCATAAGTTGGTTTTCTAAATTTGAGACCCTGTTCTGTTCTGTAATTCAGTTCCTGTGTAGCCAAGTTTACATTCCGTGTATTAGTGATATCTTATGATGTTTCTTTTTCTGTGTGACTTATTTCAGTTAGAATCATCGTACCTGAATCCACTCATGATGCTGCTACGGGCCTGATGACATAGATTTCATTGCTGAGTGATACTGCATTGTACGTAAGTACCACAAGTTCTTTATCCATTTTTCACTTTCTGTGATATTGAACTTGTACTGTAAACGAGGTTCTTGTAAACAGAGGCGTCCCAAACTTTGGGGTGGCTGTGTCTTTTTGATTTTAATTTCCCTAAGCTATAGGACCATAAGTGGAAGTGCCATAGGCTCTGTTGATTTGTTTTTTAGATGTTTCTGGAAACACCATACACTTCTCCCGAGTGTCTGTTGGCAATTTACATCCCGCCCATCAGCATAACAAGGCTCCCAGTTCTCCATGGCCTGTCCTGCCTTTCTGGATTTTACACTTTTTTCAGATGGCCCTTTTGACCGGGGAGAAGTGAGACTTCATTGTAGTGCAGATTTCCTTTGCAAGCTTGCTTGGTTGGCCAAAAAGGGCGTATGCGTTTTTTCCTGAATATATTCAGGAAAAAACGCATACGCCCTTTTTGGCCAAGTGCATCATTGTGGACGTTCTGCCTCTTTTCCTATGCTTTCAATGCAATTCCAGTCTACCTCCTGAAATCGGTTTCCTGCAATTCTGCCCCGCTTTCAAGTCCTCTTGGCAGCCTTACTTCAGTCTATTTTTGGACGATAGCTGTCATTTATAACTCTGCAGGTTTGTGAATTACAGTGTCCCTGAGCTCCTTTCTTCAACTCGCTTTCTTGTGACCTGGCCGCAACACCGCAGGATGGCTTCAGGCCCTAATCTGGTTCCGGCACGGCACGCTGAGCCTTTGGTTATTTCCTCTTCCTGGTGGGAAATGAGAGTTAAATTTGCCCGTCCAGACACCTCCAGCGAGTCTCTCATTGGTTCTCGCTATTCCTGTTCATCTTCCAAGAAATAGCAAACTGGGTCAAACAGGAGGTTAAAGGCGCTGACTCTCCAAGTGGGGAGAGTGTTAGTAAAGCGTCTGGAATGTTGCACCCGAGTACCAGGGGAGGAAAACTGAGACATATTTGAACACGTCTCCCGTTCACATGGTTGATCATACTTGGGTTCCACATGCGTCTTTTAGCTGAAGGAAGAATACCTTAAACCTGGGTATTTGAAACCCGTGGAATGGGTACCATGCAATATGACTTCAAAGGGTCTTCATTTGCTCACCGAACCTCTCCAATCCTATCACTGCTGCGTTTATGCCCCTGTACACACGCTTGATTCTCTTTTGGAGACATAGCAATCCATAGGTTTTAAGATACTTACTAGTCAGGTACATTCTTAGGCGTTTAATATGCGGTGTTGAGTCCATTTCGTTGAGCAAGGAGCAGCTCTTGTCTATTCCATATTTGGCTTAAGGAACTTTATCTGTGCTCATTTCAATCTCTGGTTTTATGCAGCACCCCAACTCACCTTTCCCCTTAAGCAAGCATAAGTTGCTTTTCTAAATTTGAGACCCTGTTCTGTTCTGTAATTCAGTTCCTGTGTAGCCAAGTTTACATTCCGTGTATTACTGATATCTTATGATGTTTCTTTTTCTGTGTGACTTATTTCAGTTAGAATCATCATACCTGAATCCACTCATTGTGCTGCTAAGGGCCTGATGACACAGATTTCATTGCTGAGTGATATTGCTTTGTAAGTAAATACCACAACTTTTTTATCCATTTTTCACTTTCTGCGATGTTGAACTTGTACTGTAAACGAGGTTCTTGTAAACAGAGCCGTTCAAAACTTTGGGGTGGCTGTCTCTTTTTGATTTTAAATTCCCTAAGCTATAGGACCATAAGTGGAAGTGCCCTAGGCTCTGTTGCTTTGTTTTTTAGATGTTTCAGGAAACACCATACACTTCTCCCTAGTGTTTGTTGGCAATTTACATCCCGCCCTTCAGCATAACAAGGCTCCCAGTTCTCCATGGCCTGTCCTGCCTTTCTGGATTTTACACTTTTTTCAGATGGCCCTTTTGACCGGGGGGAAGTGAGACTTCATTGTAGTGCAGATTTCCTTTGCAAGCTTGCTTGGTTGGCCAAAAAGGGCGTATGCGTTTTTTCCTGAATATATTCAGGAAAAAACGCATACGCCCTTTTTGGCCAAGTGCATCATTGTGGACGTTCTGCCTCTTTTCCTATGCTTTCAATGCAATTCCAGTCTACCTCCTGAAATCGGTTTCCTGCAATTCTGCCCCGCTTTCAAGTCCTCTTGGCAGCCTTACTTCAGTCTATTTTTGGACGATAGCTGTCATTTATAACTCTGCAGGTTTGTGAATTACAGTGCCCCTGAGCTCCTTTCTTCAACTCGCTTTCTTGTGACCTGGCCGCAACACCGCAGGATGGCTTCAGGCCCTAATCTGGTTCCGGCACGGCATGCTGAGCCTTTGGTTAATTCCTCTTCCTGGTGGGAAATGAGAGTTAAATTTGCCCGTCCAGACACCTCCAGCTAGCCTCTCATTGGTTCTCGCTATTCCTGTTCATCTTCCGCAGAAATTGCAAACTGGGCCAAACAGGAGGTTAAAGGGACTGACTCTCCAAGTCGGGAGAGTGTTAGTAAAGCGTCTGGAATGTTGCACCCGAGTACCAGGGGAGGAAAACAGACATATTTGAATACGTCTCCCGTTCACATGGTTGATCATACTCTGGTTTACACATGCATGTTTTAGCTGAAGGAAGAATACCTTAAACCTGGAGAGTTGAGACCCGTGTAATGGGTACCATGCAATATGACTTCAAAGGGTCTTCATATGCTCACCGAACCTCTCCAATCATATCACTGCTGCGTTTATGCCCCTGTACACATGCTTGATTCTCTTTCGGAGACATAGCAATCCATAGTTTTTAAGATACTTACTAGTCAGGTACATTCTTAGGCGTTTAATATGGGGTGTTGAGTCCATTTCGTTGAGCAAGGAGTAGCTCTTGTCTATTCCATATTTGGCTTAAGGAACTTTATCTGTGCTCATTTCAATCTCTGGTTTTATGCAGCACCCCAACTCACCTTTCCCCTTAAGCAAGCATAAGTTGCTTTTCTAAATTTGAGACCCTGTTCTGTTCTGTAATTCAGTTCCTGTGTAGCCAAGTTTACATTCCGTGTATTAGTGATATCTTATGATGTTTCTTTTTCTGTGTGACTTATTTCAGTTAGAATCATCGTACCTGAATCCACTCATGATGCTGCTACGGGCCTGATGACATAGATTTCATTGCTGAGTGATACTGCATTGTACGTAAGTACCACAAGTTCTTTATCCATTTTTCACTTTCTGTGATATTGAACTTGTACTGTAAACGAGGTTCTTGTAAACAGAGGCGTCCCAAACTTTGGGGTGGCTGTGTCTTTTTGATTTTAATTTCCCTAAGCTATAGGACCATAAGTGGAAGTGCCATAGGCTCTGTTGATTTGTTTTTTAGATGTTTCTGGAAACACCATACACTTCTCCCGAGTGTCTGTTGCCAATTTACATCCCGCCCATCAGCATAACAAGGCTCCCAGTTCTCCATGGCCTGTCCTGCCTTTCTGGATTTTACACTTTTTTCAGATGGCCCTTTTGACCGGGGAGAAGTGAGACTTCATTGTAGTGCAGATTTCCTTTGCAAGCTTGCTTGGTTGGCCAAAAAGGGCGTATGCGTTTTTTCCTGAATATATTCAGGAAAAAACGCATACGCCCTTTTTGGCCAAGTGCATCATTGTGGACGTTCTGCCTCTTTTCCTATGCTTTCAATGCAATTCCAGTCTACCTCCTGAAATCGGTTTCCTGCAATTCTGCCCCGCTTTCAAGTCCTCTTGGCAGCCTTACTTCAGTCTATTTTTGGACGATAGCTGTCATTTATAACTCTGCAGGTTTGTGAATTACAGTGCCCCTGAGCTCCTTTCTTCAACTCGCTTTCTTTTGAGCTGGCCGCAACACCGCAGGATGGCTTCAGGCCCTAATCTGGTTCCGGTACGGTACGCTGAGCCTTTGGTTATTTCCTCTTCCTGGTGGGAAATGAGAGTTAAATTTGCCCGTCCAGACACCTCCAGCTAGCCTCTCATTGGTTCTCGCTATTCCTATTCATATTCCGCAGAAATTGCAAACTGGGCCAAACAGGAGGTTAAAGGCGCTGACTTTCCAAGTGGGGAGAGTGTTAGTAAAGCGTCTGGAATGTTGCACCCGAGTACCAGGGTACGAAAACTGAGACATATTTGAACACGTCTCCCGATCACATGGTTGATCATACTCTAGGTTCCACATGCATGTTTTAGCTGAAGGAAGAATACCTTAAACCTGGGTAGTTGAAACCCGTGGAATGGGTACCATGCAATATGACTTCAAAGGGTCTTCATTTGCTCACAGAACCTCTCCAATCCTATCACTGCTGCGTTTATGCCCCTGTACACATGCTTGATTCTCTTTCGGAGACATAGCAATCCATAGGTTTTAAGATACTTACTAGTCAGGTACATTCTTAGGCGTTTAATATGCGGTGTTGAGTCCATTTCGTTGAGCAAGGAGTAGCTCTTGTCTATTCCATATTTGGCTTAAGGAAAGTTATCTGTGCTCATTTCAATCTCTGGTTTTATGCAGCACCCCAACCCACCTTTACCCTTAAGCAAGCATAAGTTGGTTTTCTAAATTTGAGACACTCTTCTGTTCTGTAATTCAGTTCCTGTGTAGCCAAGTTTACATTCCGTGTATTACTGATATCTTATGATGTTTCTTTTTCTGTGTGACTTATTTCAGTTAGAATCATCATACCTGAATCCACTCATTGTGCTGCTAAGGGCCTGATGACACAGATTTCATTGCTGAGTGATATTGCTTTGTAAGTAAATACCACAACTTCTTTATCCATTTTTCACTTTCTGTGATGTTGAACTTGTACTGTAAACGAGGTTCTTGTAAACAGAGCTGTTCCAAACTTTGGGGTGGCTGTGTCTTTTTGATTTTAATTTCCCTAATCTATAGGACCATAAGTGGAAGTGCCCTAGGTTCTGTTGCTTTGTTTTTTAGATGTTTCAGGAAACACCATACACTTCTCCCGAGTGGTTGTTGGCAATTTACATCCCGCCCATCAGCATAACAAGGCTCCCAGTTCTCCATGGCCTGTCCTGCCTTTCTGGATTTTACACTTTTTTCAGATGGCCCTTTTGACCGGGGAGAAGTGAGACTTCATTGTAGTGCAGATTTCCTTTGCAAGCTTGCTTGGTTGGCCAAAAAGGGCGTATGCGTTTTTTCCTGAATATATTCAGGAAAAAACGCATACGCCCTTTTTGGCCAAGTGCATCATTGTGGACGTTCTGCCTCTTTTCCTATGCTTTCAATGCAATTCCAGTCTACCTCCTGAAATCGGTTTCCTGCAATTCTGCCCCGCTTTCAAGTCCTCTTGGCAGCCTTACTTCAGTCTATTTTTGGACGATAGCTGTCATTTATAACTCTGCAGGTTTGTGAATTACAGTGTCCCTGAGCTCCTTTCTTCAACTCGCTTTCTTGTGACCTGGCCGCAACACCGCAGGATGGCTTCAGGCCCTAATCTGGTTCCGGCACGGCACGCTGAGCCTTTGGTTAATTCCTCTTCCTGGTGGGAAATGAGAGTTAAATTTGCCCGTCCAGACACCTCCAGCGAGTTTCTCATTGGTTCTCGCTATTCCTGTTCATCTTCCAAGAAATAGCAAACTGGGTCAAACAGGAGGTTAAAGGCGCTGACTCTCCAAGTGGGGAGAGTGTTAGTAAAGCGTCTGGAATGTTGCACCCGAGTACCAGGGGAGGAAAACTGAGACATATTTGAACACGTCTCCCGTTCACATGGTTGATCATACTTGGGTTCCACATGCGTCTTTTAGCTGAAGGAAGAATACCTTAAACCTGGGTATTTGAAACCCGTGGAATGGGTACCATGCAATATGACTTCAAAGGGTCTTCATTTGCTCACCGAACCTCTCCAATCCTATCACTGCTGCGTTTATGCCCCTGTACACACGCTTGATTCTCTTTTGGAGACATAGCAATCCATAGGTTTTAAGATACTTACTAGTCAGGTACATTCTTAGGCGTTTAATATGCGGTGTTGAGTCCATTTCGTTGAGCAAGGAGCAGCTCTTGTCTATTCCATATTTGGCTTAAGGAACTTTATCTGTGCTCATTTCAATCTCTGGTTTTATGCAGCACCCCAACTCACCTTTCCCCTTAAGCAAGCATAAGTTGCTTTTCTAAATTTGAGACCCTGTTCTGTTCTGTAATTCAGTTCCTGTGTAGCCAAGTTTACATTCCGTGTATTACTGATATCTTATGATGTTTCTTTTTCTGTGTGACTTATTTCAGTTAGAATCATCATACCTGAATCCACTCATTGTGCTGCTAAGGGCCTGATGACACAGATTTCATTGCTGAGTGATATTGCTTTGTAAGTAAATACCACAAATTTTTTATCCATTTTTCACTTTCTGCGATGTTGAACTTGTACTGTAAACGAGGTTCTTGTAAACAGAGCCGTTCAAAACTTTGGGGTGGCTGTGTCTTTTTGATTTTAAATTCCCTAAGCTATAGGACCATAAGTGGAAGTGCCCTAGGCTCTGTTGCTTTGTTTTTTAGATGTTTCAGGAAACACCATACACTTCTCCCTAGTGTTTGTTGGCAATTTACATCCCGCCCATCAGCATAACAAGGCTCCCAGTTCTCCATGGCCTGTCCTGCCTTTCTGGATTTTACACTTTTTTCAGATGGCCCTTTTGACCGGTGGAAGTGAGACTTCATTGTAGTGCAGATTTCCTTTGCAAGCTTGCTTGGTTGGCCAAAAAGGGCGTATGCGTTTTTTCCTGAATATATTCAGGAAAAACCGCATACGCCCTTTTTGGCCAAGTGCATCATTGTGGACGTTCTGCCTCTTTTCCTATGCTTTCAATGCAATTCCAGTCTACCTCCTGAAATCGGTTTCCTGCAATTCTGCCCCACTTTCAAGTCCTCTTGGCAGCCTTACTTCAGTCTATTTTTGGACGATAGCTGTCATTTATAACTCTGCAGGTTTGTGAATTACAGTGTCCCTGAGCTCCTTTCTTCAACTCGCTTTCTTTTGAGCTGGCCGCAACACCGCAGGATGGCTTCAGGCCCTAATCTGGTTCCGGTACGGCACACTGAGCCTTTGGTTATTTCCTCTTCCTGGTGGGAAATGAGAGTTAAATTTGCCCGTCCAGACACCTCCAGCTAGCCTCTCATTGGTTCTCGCTATTCCTGTTCATCTTCCGCAGAAATTGCAAACTGGGCCAAACAGGAGGTTAAAGGCGCTGACTTTCCAAGTGGGGAGAGTGTTAGTAAAGCGTCTGGAATGTTGCACCCGAGTACCAGGGTACGAAAACTGAGACATATTTGAACACGTCTACCGATCACATGGTTGATCATACTCTAGGTTCCACATGCATGTTTTAGCTGAAGGAAGAATACCTTAAACCTGGGTAGTTGAAACCCGTGGAATGGGTACCATGCAATATGACTTCAATTGTCTTCATTTGCTCACAGAACCTCTCCAATCCTATCACTGCTGCGTTTATGCCGCTGTACACATGCTTGATTCTCTTTCGGAGACATAGCAATCCATAGGTTTTAAGATACTTACTAGTCAGGTACATTCTTAGGCGTTTAATATGCTGTGTTGAGTCCATTTCATTGAGCAAGGAGTAGCTCTTGTCTATTCCATATTTTGCTTAAGGAAATTTATCTGTGCTCATTTCAATCTCTGGTTTTATGCAGCACCCCAACCCACCTTTACCCTTAAGCAAGCATAAGTTGGTTTTCTAAATTTGAGACACTGTTCTGTTCTGTAATTCAGTTCCTGTGTAGCCAAGTTTACATTCCGTGTATTACTGATATCTTATGATGTTTCTTTTTCTGTGTGACTTATTTCAGTTAGAATCATCATACCTGAATCCACTCATTGTGCTGCTAAGGGCCTGATGACACAGATTTCATTGCTGAGTGATATTGCTTTGTAAGTAAATACCACAACTTCTTTATCCATTTTTCACTTTCTGCGATGTTGAACTTGTACGGTAAACGAGGTTCTTGTAAACGGAGGCGTCCCAAACTTTGGGGTGGCTGTGTCTTTTTGATTTTAATTTCCCTAAGCTATAGGACCATAAGTGGAAGTGCCCTAGGTTCTGTTGCTTTGTTTTTTAGATGTTTCAGGAAACACCATACACTTCTCCCGAGTGGTTGTTGGCAATTTACATCCCGCCCATCAGCATAACAAGGCTCCCAGTTCTCCATGGCCTGTCCTGCCTTTCTGGATTTTACACTTTTTTCAGATGGCCCTTTTGACCGGGGAGAAGTGAGACTTCATTGTAGTGCAGATTTCCTTTGCAAGCTTGCTTGGTTGGCCAAAAAGGGCGTATGCGTTTTTTCCTGAATATATTCAGGAAAAAACGCATACGCCCTTTTTGGCCAAGTGCATCATTGTGGACGTTCTGCCTCTTTTCCTATGCTTTCAATGCAATTCCAGTCTACCTCCTGAAATCGGTTTCCTGCAATTCTGCCCCGCTTTCAAGTCCTCTTGGCAGCCTTACTTCAGTCTATTTTTGGACGATAGCTGTCATTTATAACTCTGCAGGTTTGTGAATTACAGTGTCCCTGAGCTCCTTTCTTCAACTCGCTTTCTTGTGACCTGGCCGCAACACCGCAGGATGGCTTCAGGCCCTAATCTGGTTCCGGCACAGCACGCTGAGCCTTTGGTTATTTCCTCTTCCTGGTGGGAAATGAGAGTTAAATTTGCCCGTCCAGACACCTCCAGCGAGTTTCTCATTGGTTCTCGCTATTCCTGTTCATCTTCCAAGAAATAGCAAACTGGGTCAAACAGGAGGTTAAAGGCGCTGACTCTCCAAGTGGGGAGAGTGTTAGTAAAGCGTCTGGAATGTTGCACCCGAGTACCAGGGGAGGAAAACTGAGACATATTTGAACACGTCTCCCGTTCACATGGTTGATCATACTTGGGTTCCACATGCGTCTTTTAGCTGAAGGAAGAATACCTTAAACCTGGGTATTTGAAAACCGTGGAATGGGTACCATGCAATATGACTTCAAAGGGTCTTCATTTGCTCACCGAACCTCTCCAATCCTATCACTGCTGCGTTTATGCCCCTGTACACACGCTTGATTCTCTTTTGGAGACATAGCAATCCATAGGTTTTAAGATACTTACTAGTCAGGTACATTCTTAGGCGTTTAATATGCGGTGTTGAGTCCATTTCGTTGAGCAAGGAGCAGCTCTTGTCTATTCCATATTTGGCTTAAGGAACTTTATCTGTGCTCATTTCAATCTCTGGTTTTATGCAGCACCCCAACTCACCTTTCCCCTTAAGCAAGCATAAGTTGCTTTTCTAAATTTGAGACCCTGTTCTGTTCTGTAATTCAGTTCCTGTGTAGCCAAGTTTACATTCCGTGTATTACTGATATCTTATGATGTTTCTTTTTCTGTGTGACTTATTTCAGTTAGAATCATCATACCTGAATCCACTCATTGTGCTGCTAAGGGCCTGATGACACAGATTTCATTGCTGAGTGATATTGCTTTGTAAGTAAATACCACAAATTTTTTATCCATTTTTCACTTTCTGCGATGTTGAACTTGTACTGTAAACGAGGTTCTTGTAAACAGAGCCGTTCAAAACTTTGGGGTGGCTGTGTCTTTTTGATTTTAAATTCCCTAAGCTATAGGACCATAAGTGGAAGTGCCCTAGGCTCTGTTGCTTTGTTTTTTAGATGTTTCAGGAAACACCATACACTTCTCCCTAGTGTTTGTTGGCAATTTACATCCCGCCCATCAGCATAACAAGGCTCCCAGTTCTCCATGGCCTGTCCTGCCTTTCTGGATTTTACACTTTTTTCAGATGGCCCTTTTGACCGGGGGGAAGTGAGACTTCATTGTAGTGCAGATTTCCTTTGCAAGCTTGCTTGGTTGGCCAAAAAGGGCGTATGCGTTTTTTCCTGAATATATTCAGGAAAAACCGCATACGCCCTTTTTGGCCAAGTGCATCATTGTGGACGTTCTGCCTCTTTTCCTATGCTTTCAATGCAATTCCAGTCTACCTCCTGAAATCGGTTTCCTGCAATTCTGCCCCACTTTCAAGTCCTCTTGGCAGCCTTACTTCAGTCTATTTTTGGACGATAGCTGTCATTTATAACTCTGCAGGTTTGTGAATTACAGTGTCCCTGAGCTCCTTTCTTCAACTCGCTTTCTTTTGAGCTGGCCGCAACACCGCAGGATGGCTTCAGGCCCTAATCTGGTTCCGGTACGGCACGCTGAGCCTTTGGTTATTTCCTCTTCCTGGTGGGAAATGAGAGTTAAATTTGCCCGTCCAGACACCTCCAGCTAGCCTCTCATTGGTTCTCGCTATTCCTGTTCATCTTCCGCAGAAATTGCAAACTGGGCCAAACAGGAGGTTAAAGGCGCTGACTTTCCAAGTGGGGAGAGTGTTAGTAAAGCGTCTGGAATGTTGCACCCGAGTACCAGGGTACGAAAACTGAGACATATTTGAACACGTCTACCGATCACATGGTTGATCATACTCTAGGTTCCACATGCATGTTTTAGCTGAAGGAAGAATACCTTAAACCTGGGTAGTTGAAACCCGTGGAATGGGTACCATGCAATATGACTTCAATTGTCTTCATTTGCTCACAGAACCTCTCCAATCCTATCACTGCTGCGTTTATGCCGCTGTACACATGCTTGATTCTCTTTCGGAGACATAGCAATCCATAGGTTTTAAGATACTTACTAGTCAGGTACATTCTTAGGCGTTTAATATGCTGTGTTGAGTCCATTTCATTGAGCAAGGAGTAGCTCTTGTCTATTCCATATTTTGCTTAAGGAAATTTATCTGTGCTCATTTCAATCTCTGGTTTTATGCAGCACCCCAACCCACCTTTACCCTTAAGCAAGCATAAGTTGGTTTTCTAAATTTGAGACACTGTTCTGTTCTGTAATTCAGTTCCTGTGTAGCCAAGTTTACATTCCGTGTATTACTGATATCTTATGATGTTTCTTTTTCTGTGTGACTTATTTCAGTTAGAATCATCATACCTGAATCCACTCATTGTGCTGCTAAGGGCCTGATGACACAGATTTCATTGCTGAGTGATATTGCTTTGTAAGTAAATACCACAACTTCTTTATCCATTTTTCACTTTCTGCGATGTTGAACTTGTACGGTAAACGAGGTTCTTGTAAACGGAGGCGTCCCAAACTTTGGGGTGGCTGTGTCTTTTTGATTTTAATTTCCCTAAGCTATAGGACCATAAGTGGAAGTGCCCTAGGTTCTGTTGCTTTGTTTTTTAGATGTTTCAGGAAACACCATACACTTCTCCCGAGTGTCTGTTGGCAATTTACATCCCATCCATCAGCATAACAAGGCTCCCAGTTCTCAATGGCCTGTTGCCTTTCTGGATTTTACACTTTTTTCAGATGGCCCTTTTGACCGGGGGGAAGTGAGACTTCATTGTAGTACAGATTTCCTTTGCAAGCTTCCTTCGTTTGCCAAAAACGGCGTATGCGTTTTTTCCTGAATATATTCAGGAAAAAACGCATACGCCCTTTTTGGCCAAGTGCATCATTGTGGACGTTCTGCCTCTTTTCCTATGCTTTCAATGCAATTCCAGTCTACCTCCTGAAATCGGTTTCCTGCAATTCTGCCCCGCTTTCAAGTCCTCTTGGCAGCCTTACTTCAGTATATTTTTGGACGATAGCTGTCATTTATAACTCTGCAGGTTTGTGAATTACAGTGCCCCTGAGCTCCTTTCTTCAACTCGCTTTCTTGTGACCTGGCCGCAACACCGCAGGATGGCTTCAGGCCCTAATCTGGTTCCAGCACGGCATGCTGAGCCTTTGGTTAATTCCTCTTCCTGGTGGGAAATGAGAGTTAAATTTCCCCGTCCAGACACCTCCAGCTAGCCTCTCATTGGTTCTCGCTATTCCTGTTCATCTTCCGCAGAAATTGCAAACTGGGCCAAACAGGAGGTTAAAGGCACTGACTCTCCAAGTCGGGAGAGTGTTACTAAAGCGTCTGGAATGTTGCACCCGAGTACCAGGGGAGGAAAACAGACATATTTGAATACGTCTCCCGTTCACATGGTTGATCATACTCTGGTTTCCACATGCATGTTTTAGCTGAAGGAAGAATACCTTAAACCTGGAGAGTTGAGACCCGTGTAATGGGTACCATGCAATATGACTTCAAAGGGTCTTCATATGCTCACCGAACCTCTCCAATCATATCACTGCTGCGTTTATGCCCCTGTACACATGCTTGATTCTCTTTCGGAGACATAGCAATCCATAGGTTTTAAGATACTTACTAGTCAGGTACATTCTTAGGCGTTTAATATAGGGTGTTGAGTCCATATCGTTGAGCAAGGAGTAGCTCTTGTCTATTCCATATTTGGCTTAAGGAACTTTATCTGTGCTCATTTCAATCTCTGGTTTTATGCAGCACCCCAACTCACCTTTACCCTTAAGCAAGCATAAGTTGGTTTTCTAAATTTGAGACACTGTTCTGTTCTGTAATTCAGTTCCTGTGTAGCCAAGTTTACATTCCGTGTATTACTGATATCTTATGATGTTTCTTTTTCTGTGTGACTTATTTCAGTTAGAATCATCATACCTGAATCCACTCATTGTGCTGCTAAGGGCCTGATGACACAGATTTCATTGCTGAGTGATATTGCTTTGTAAGTAAATACCACAACTTCTTTATCCATTTTTCACTTTCTGCGATGTTGAACTTGTACTGTAAACGAGGTTCTTGTAAACAGAGGCGTCCCAAACTTTGGGGTGGCTGTGTCTTTTTGATTTTAATTTCCCTAAGCTATAGGACCATAGGTGGAAGTGCCCTAGGCTCTGTTGCTTTGTTTTTTAGATGTTTCTGGAAACACCATACACTTCTCCTGAGTGTCTGTTGGCAATTTACATCCCGCCCTTCAGCATAACAAGGCTCCCAGTTCTCAATGGCCTGTTGCCTTTCTGGATTTTACACTTTTTTCAGATGGCCCTTTTGACCGGGGGGAAGTGAGACTTCATTGTAGTGCAGATTTCCTTTGCAAGCTTGCTTGGTTGGCCAAAAAGGGCGTATGCGTTTTTTCCTGAATATATTCAGGAAAAAACGCATACGCCCTTTTTGGCCAAGTTCATCATTGTGGACGTTCTGCCTCTTTTCCTATGCTTTCAATGCAATTCCAGTCTACCTCCTGAAATCGGTTTCCTGCAATTCTGCCCCGCTGTCAAGTCCTCTTGGCAGCCTTACTTCAGTATATTTTTGGACGATAGCTGTCATTTATAACTCTGCAGGTTTGTGAATTACAGTGCCCCTGAGCTCCTTTCTTCAACTCGCTCTCTTGTGACCTGGCCGCAACACCGCAGGATGGCTTCAGGCCCTAATCTGGTTCCGGCCCGGCATGCTGAGCCTTTGGTTAATTCCTCTTCCTGGTGGGAAATGAGAGTTAAATTTGCCCATCCAGACACCTCCAGCTAGCCTCTCATTGGTTCTCGCTATTCCTGTTCATCTTCCGCAGAAATTGCAAACTGGGCCAAACAGGAGGTTAAAGGGACTGACTCTCCAAGTCGGGAGAGTGTTAGTAAAGCGTCTGGAATGTTGCACCCGAGTACCAGGGTACGAAAACTGAGACATATTTGAATACGTCTCCCGTTCACATGGTTGATCATACTTGGGTTCCACATGCATGTTTTAGCTGAAGGAAGAATACCTTAAACCTGGAGAGTTAAGACCCGTGTAATGGGTACCGTGCAATATGACTTCAAAGGGTCTTCATTTGCTCACCGAACCTCTCCAATCCTATCACTGCTGCGTTTATGCCCCTGTACACATGCTTGATTCTCTTTCGGAGACATAGCAATCCATAGGTTTTAAGATACTTACTAGTCAGGTACATTCTTTGGCGTTTAATGTGCGGTGTTGAGTCCATTTCATTGAGCAAGGAGTAGCTCTTGTCTATTCCATATTTGGCTTAAGGAACTTTATCTGTGCTCATTTCAATCTCTGGTTTTATGCAGCACCCCAACTCACCTTTACCCTTAAGCAAGCATAAGTTGGTTTTCTAAATTTGAGAACCTGTTCTGTTCTGTAATTCAGTTCCTGTGTAGCCAAGTTTACAATCCGTGTATTAGTGATATCTTATGATGTTTCTTTTTCTGTGTGACTTATTTCAGTTAGAATCATCGTACCTGAATCCACTCATTATGCTGTTACGGGCCTGATGACATAGATTTCATTGCTGAGTGATACTGCATTGTACGTAAGTACCACAAGTTCTTTATCCATTTTTCACTTTCTGTGATATTGAACTTGTACGGTAAACGAGGTTCTTGTAAACGGAGGCGTCCCAAACTTTGGGGTGGCTGTGTCTTTTTGATTTTAATTTCCCTAAGCTATAGGACCATAAGTGGAAGTGCCCTAGGCTCTGTTGCTTTGTTTTTTAGATGTTTCAGGAAACACCATACACTTCTCCCAAGTGTCTGTTGGCAATTTACATCCCGCCCATCAGCATAACAAGGCTCCCAGTTCTCCATGGCCTGTCCTGCCTTTCTGGATTTTACACTTTTTTCAGATGGCCCTTTTGACCGGGGGGAAGTGAGACTTCATTGTAGTGCAGATTTCCTTTGTAAGTTTGCTTGGTTGGCCAAAAAGGGCGTATGCGTTTTTTCCTGAATATATTCAGGAAAAAACGCATACGCCCTTTTTGACCAAGTGCATCATTGTGGACGTTCTGCCTCTTTTCCTATGCTTTCAATGCAATTAAAGTCTACCTCCTGAAATCGGTTTCCTGCAATTCTGCCCCGCTTTCAAGTCCTCTTGGCAGCGTTACTTCAGTATATTTTTGGACGATAGCTGTCATTTATAACTCTGCAGGTTTGTGAATTACAGTGCCCCTGAGCTCCTTTCTTCAACTCGCTTTCTTGTGACCTGGCCGCAACACCGCAGAATGTCTTCAGGCCCTAATCTGGTTCTGGCACGGCACGCTGAGCCTTTGGTTAATTCCTCTTCCTGGTGGGAAATGAGAGTTAAATTTGCCCATCCAGACACCTCCAGCTAGTCTCTCATTGGTTCTCGCTATTCCTGTTCATCTTCCACAGAAATTGCAAACTAGGCCAAACAGGAGGTTAAAGGGACTGACTCTCCAAGTGGGGAGAGTGTTAGTAAAGCGTCTGGAATGTTGCACCCGAGTACCAGGGTACGAAAACTGAGACATATTTGAACACGTCTCCCGATCACATGGTTGATCATACTCTAGGTTCCACATGCATGTTTTAGCTGAAGGAAGAACACCTTAAACCTGGGTAGTTGAAACCCGTGGAATGGGTACCATGCAATATGACTTCAAAGGGTCTTCATTTGCTCACCAAACCTCTCCAATCCTATCACTGCTGCGTTTATGCCCCTGTACACACGCTTGATTCTCTTTCGGAGACATAGCAATCCATAGGTTTTAAGATACTTACTAGTCAGGTACATTCTTAGGCGTTTAATATGCGGTGTTGAGTCCATTTCGTTGAGCAAGGAGTAGCTCTTGTCTATTCCATATTTGGCTTAAGGAACTTTATCTGTGCTCATTTCAATCTCTGGTTTTATGCAGCACCCCAACTCACCTTTACCCTTAAGCAAGCATAAGTTGGTTTTCTAAATTTGAGACCCTGTTCTGTTCTGTAATTCAGTTCCTGTGTAGCCAAGTTTACATTCCGTGTATTACTGATATCTTATGATGTTTCTTTTTCTGTGTGACTTATTTCAGTTAGAATCATCATACCTGAATCCACTCATTGTGCTGCTAAGGGCCTGATGACACAGATTTCATTGCTGAGTGATATTGCTTTGTAAGTAAATACCACATCTTCTTTATCCATTTTTCACTTTCTGCGATGTTGAACTTGTACTGTAAACGAGGTTCTTGTAAACAGAGGCGTCCCAAACTTTCGGGTGGCTGTGTCTTTTTGATTTTAATTTCCCTAAGCTATAGGACCATAAGTGGAAGTGCCCTAGGTTCTGTTGCTTTGTTTTTAGATGTTTCAGGAAACACCATACACTTCTCCCGAGTGGTTGTTGGCAATTTACATCCCGCCCATCAGCATAACAAGGCTCCCAGTTCTCCATGGCCTGTCCTGCCTTTCTGGATTTTACACTTTTTTCAGATGACCCTTTTGACAAGGGGGAAGTGAGACTTCATTGTAGTGCAGATTTCCTTTGCAAGCTTGCTTGGTTGGCCAAAAAGGGCGTATGCGTTTTTTCCTGAATATATTCAGGAAAAAACGCATACGCCCTTTTTGGCCAAGTGCATCATTGTGGACATTCTGCCTCTTTTCCTATGCTTTCAATGCAATTCCAGTCTACCTCCTGAAATCGGTTTCCTGCAATTCTGCCCCACTTTCAAGTCCTCTTGGCAGCCTTACTTCAGTCTGTTTTTGGACGATAGCTGTCATTTATAACTCTGCAGGTTTGTGAATTACAGTGCCCCTGAGCTCCTTTCTTCAACTCGCTTTCTTGTGACCTGGCCGCAACACCGCAGGATGGCTTCAGGCCCTAATCTGGTTCCGACACGGCACGCTGAGCCTCTGGTTATTTCCTCTTCCTGGTGGGAAATGAGAGTTAAATTTGCCCGTCCAGACACATCCAGCTAGTCTCTCATTGGTTCTCGCTATTCCTGTTCATCTTCCGCAGAAATTGCAAACTGTGCCAAACAGGAGGTTAAAGGCGCTGACTCTCCAAGTGGGGAGAGTGTTAGTAAAGCGTCTGGAATGTTGCACCCGAGTACCAGCGTACGAAAACTGAGACATATTTGAACACGTCTCCCGATCACATGGTTGATCATACTCTAGGTTCCACATGCATGTTTTAGCTGAAGGAAGAATACCTTAAACCTGGGTAGGTGAAACCTGTGGAATGGGTACCATGCAATATGACTTCAAAGGGTCTCCATTTGCTCACAGAACCTCTCCAATCCTATCACTGCTGCGTTTATGCCCCTGTACACATGCTTGATTCTCTTTCGGAGACATAGCAATCCATAGGTTTTAAGATACTTACTAGTCAGGTACATTCTTAGGCGTTTAATATGGGGTGTTGAGTCCATTTCGTTGAGCAAGGAGTAGCTCTTCTCTATTCCATATTTGGCTTAAGGAACTTTATCTGTGCTCATTTCAATCTCTGGTTTTATGCAGCACCCCAACTCAACTTTCCCCTTAAGCAAGCATAAGTTGGTTTTCTAAATTTGAGACCCTGTTCTGTTCTGTAATTCAGTTCCTGTGTAGCCAAGTTTCCATTCCGTGTATTACTGATATCTTATGATGTTTCTTTTTCTGTGTGACTTATTTCAGTTAGAATCATCATACCTGAATCCACTCATTGTGCTGCTAAGGGCCTGATGACATAGATTTCATTGCTGAGTGATATTGCTTTGTAAGTGATTACCACAATTTCTTTATCCATTTTTCACTTTCTGCGATGTTGAACTTGTACTGTAAACGAGGTTCTTGTAAACAGAGGCGTCCCAAACTTTGGGGTGGCTGTGTCTTTTTGATTTTAATTTCCCTAAGCTATAGGACCATAAGTGGAAGTGCCCTAGGCTCTGTTGCTTTGTTTTTTAGATGTTTCAGGAAACACCATACAATTCTCCCAAGTGTCTGTTGGCAATTTACATCCCGCCCATCAGCATAACAAGGCTCCCAGTTCTCCATGGCCTGTCCTGCCTTTCTGGATTTTACACTTTTTTCAGATGGCCCTTTTGACCGGGGGGAAGTGAGACTTCATTGTAGTGCAGATTTCCTTTGCAAGCTTGCTTGGTTGGCCAAAAAGGGCGTATGCGTTTTTTCCTGAATATATTCAGGAAAAAACGCATACGCCCTTTTTGGCCAAGTGCATCATTGTGGACGTTCTGCCTCTTTTCCTATGCTTTCAATGCAATTCCAGTCTACCTCCTGAAATCGGTTTCCTGCAATTCTGCCCCGCTTTCAAGTCCTCTTGGCAGCCTTACTTCAGTCTATTTTTGGACGATAGCTGTCATTTATAACTGTGCAGTTTTGTGAATTACAGTGCCCCTGAGCTCCTTTCTTCAACTCGCTTTCTTGTGACCTGGCCGCAACACCGCAGGATGGCTTCAGGCCCTAATCTGGTTCTGGCACGGCACGCTGAGCCTTTGGTTAATTCCTCTTCCTGGTGGGAAATGAGAGTTAAATTTGCCCGTTCAGACACCTCCAGCTAGTCTCTCATTGGTTCTCGCTATTCCTGTTCATCTTCCGCAGAAATTGCAAACTGGGCCAAACAGGAGGTTAAAGGGACTGACTCTCCAAGTCGGGAGAGTGTTAGTAAAGCGTCTGGAATGTTGCACCCGAGTACCAGGGTACGAAAACTGAGAAATATTTGAACACGTCTCCCGATCACATGGTTGATCATACTCTAGGTTCCACATGCATGTTTTAGTTGAAGGAAGAATACCTTAAACCTGGGTAGTTGAAACCCGTGGAATGGGTACCATGCAATATGACTTCAAAGGATCTTCATTTGCTCACCGAACCTCTCCAATCCTATCACTGCTGCGTTTATGCCCCTGTACACATGCTTGATTCTCTTTCAGAGACATAGCAATCCATAGGTTTTAAGATACTTACTAGTCAGGTACATTCTTAGGCGTTTAATATGCGGTGTTGAGTCCATTTCGTTGAGCAAGGAGTAGCTCTTGTCTATTCCATATTTGGCTTAAGGAACTTTATCTGTGCTCATTTCAATCTCTGGTTTTATGCAGCACCCCAACTCACCTTTACCCTTAAGCAAGCATAAGTTGGTTTTCTAAATTTGAGACCCTGTTCTGTTCTGTAATTCAGTTCCTGTGTAGCCAAGTTTACATTCCGTGTATTACTGATATCTTATGATGTTTCTTTTTCTGTGTGACTTATTTCAGTTAGAATCATCATACCTGAATCCACTCATTGTGCTGCTAAGGGCCTGATGACACAGATTTCATTGCTGAGTGATATTGCTTTGTAAGTAAATACCACATCTTCTTTATCCATTTTTCACTTTCTGCGATGTTGAACTTGTACTGTAAACGAGGTTCTTGTAAACAGAGGCGTCCCAAACTTTGGGGTGGCTGTGTCTTTTTGATTTTAATTTCCCTAAGCTATAGGACCATAAGTGGAAGTGCCCTAGGTTCTGTTGCTTTGTTTTTAGATGTTTCAGGAAACACCATACACTTCCCCGAGTGGTTGTTGGCAATTTACATCCCGCCCATCAGCATAACAAGGCTCCCAGTTCTCCATGGCCTGTCCTGCCTTTCTGGATTTTACCCTTTTTTCAGATGACCCTTTTGACAAGTGGGAAGTGAGACTTCATTGTAGTGCAGATTTCCTTTGCAAGCTTGCTTGGTTGGCCAAAAAGGGCGTATGCGTTTTTTCCTGAATATATTCAGGAAAAAACGCATACGCCCTTTTTGGCCAAGTGCATCATTGTGGACGTTCTGCCTCTTTTCCTATGCTTTCAATGCAATTCCAGTCTACCTCCTGAAATCGGTATCCTGCAATTCTGCCCCACTTTCAAGTCCTCTTGGCAGCCTTACTTCAGTCTATTTTTGGACGATAGCTGTCATTTATAACTCTGCAGGTTTGTGAATTACAGTGCCCCTGAGCTCCTTTCTTCAACTCGCTTTCTTGTGACCTGGCCGCAACACCGCAGGATGGCTTCAGGCCCTAATCTGGTTCCGACAAGGCACGCTGAGCCTCTGGTTATTTCCTCTTCCTGGTGGGAAATGAGAGTTAAATTTGCCCGTCCAGACACATCCAGCTACTCTCTCATTGGTTCTCGCTATTCCTGTTCATCTTCCGCAGAAATTGCAAACTGTGCCAAACAGGAGGTTAAAGGCGCTGACTCTCCAAGTGGGGAGAGTGTTAGTAAAGCGTCTGGAATGTTGCACCCGAGTACCAGGGTACGAAAACTGAGACATATTTGAACACGTCTCCCGGTCACATGGTTGATCATACTCTAGGTTCCACATGCATGTTTTAGCTGAAGGAGGAATACCTTAAACCTGGGTAGGTGAAACCTGTGGAATGGGTACCATGCAATATGACTTCAAAGGGTCTCCATTTGCTCACAGAACCTCTCCAATCCTATCACTGCTGCGTTTATGCCCCTGTACAGATGCTTGATTCTCTTTCGGAGACATAGCAATCCATAGGTTTTAAGATACTTACTAGTCAGGTACATTCTTAGGCGTTTAATATGGGGTGTTGAGTCCATTTCGTTGAGCAAGGAGTAGCTCTTCTCTATTCCATATTTGGCTTAAGGAACTTTATCTGTGCTCATTTCAATCTCTGGTTTTATGCAGCACCCCAACTCACCTTTCCCCTTAAGCAAGCATAAGTTGGTTTTCTAAATTTGAGACCCTGTTCTGTTCTGTAATTCAGTTCCTGTGTAGCCAAGTTTCCATTCCGTGTATTACTGATATCTTATGATGTTTCTTTTTCTGTGTGACTTATTTCAGTTAGAATCATCATACCTGAATCCACTCATTGTGCTGCTAAGGGCCTGATGACATAGATTTCATTGCTGAGTGATATTGCTTTGTAAGTGATTACCACAATTTCTTTATCCATTTTTCACTTTCTGCGATGTTGAACTTGTACTGTAAACGAGGTTCTTGTAAACAGAGGCGTCCCAAACTTTGGGGTGGCTGTGTCTTTTTGATTTTAATTTCCCTAAGCTATAGGACCATAAGTGGAAGTGCCCTAGGCTCTGTTGCTTTGTTTTTTAGATGTTTCAGGAAACACCATACAATTCTCCCAAGTGTCTGTTGGCAATTTACATCCCGCCCATCAGCATAACAAGGCTCCCAGTTCTCCATGGCCTGTCCTGCCTTTCTGGATTTTACACTTTTTTCAGATGGCCCTTTTGACCGGGGGGAAGTGAGACTTCATTGTAGTGCAGATTTCCTTTGCAAGCTTGCTTGGTTGGCCAAAAAGGGCGTATGCGTTTTTTCCTGAATATATTCAGGAAAAAACGCATACGCACTTTTTGGCCAAGTGCATCATTGTGGACGTTCTGCCTCTTTTCCTATGCTTTCAATGCAATTCCAGTCTACCTCCTGAAATCGGTTTCCTGCAATTCTGCCCCGCTTTGAAGTCCTCTTGGCAGCCTTACTTCAGTCTATTTTTGGACGATAGCTGTCATTTATAACTGTGCAGTTTTGTGAATTACAGTGCCCCTGAGCTCCTTTCTTCAACTCGCTTTCTTGTGACCTGGCCGCAACACCGCAGGATGGCTTCAGGCCCTAATCTGGTTCCGGCCCGGCACGCTGAGCCTTTGGTTAATTCCTCTTCCTGGTGGGAAATGAGAGTTAAATTTGCCCGTTCAGACACCTCCAGCTAGTCTCTCATTGGTTCTCGCTATTCCTGTTCATCTTCCGCAGAAATTGCAAACTGGGCCAAACAGGAGGTTAAAGGGACTGACTCTCCAAGTCGGGAGAGTGTTAGTAAAGCGTCTGGAATGTTGCACCCGAGTACCAGGGTACGAAAACTGGGACATATTTGAACACATCTCCTGATCATATGGTTGATAATACTCTAGGTTCCACATGCATGTCTTAGCTGAAGGAAGAATACCTTAAACCTGGGTAGTTGAAACCCGTGGAATGGGTACCATGCAATATGACTTCAAAGGGTCTTCATTTGCTCACCGAACCTCTCCAATCCTATCACTGCTGCGTTTACGCCCCTGTACACATGCTTGATTCTCTTTCGGAGACATAGCAATCCATAGGTTTTAAGATACTTACTAGTCAGGTACATTCTTAGGCTTTTAATATGAGGTGTTGAGTCCATTTCGTTGAGCAAGGAGTAGCTCTTGTCTATTCCATATTTGGCTTAAGGAACTTTATCTGTGCTCATTTCAATCTCTGGTTTTATGCAGCACCCCAACTCACCTTTACCCTTAAGCAAGCATAAGTTGGTTTTCTAAATTTGAGACCCTGTTCTGTTCTGTAATTCAGTTCCTGTGTAGCCAAGTTTACATTCCGTGTATTACTGATATCTTATGATGTTTCTTTTTCTGTGTGACTTATTTCAGTTAGAATCATCATACCTGAATCCACTCATTGTGCTGCTAAGGGCCTGATGACACAGATTTCATTGCTGAGTGATATTGCTTTCTAAGTAAATACCACAACTTTTTTATCCATTTTTCACTTTCTGTGATGTTGAACTTGTACTGTAAACGAGGTTCTTGTAAACAGAGCCGTTCCAAACTTTGGGGTGGCTGTGTCTTTTTGATTTTAAATTCCCTAAGCTATAGGACCATAAGTGGAAGTGCCTATTCTCTGTTGCTTTGTTTTTTAGATGTTTCAGGATGCACCATACACTTCTCCGGAGTGGTTGTTGGCAATTTACATCCCGCCCATCAGCATAACAAGGCTCCCAGTTCTCCATGGCCTGTCCTGCCTTTCTGGATTTTACACTTTTTTCAGATGGCCCTTTTGACCGGGGGGAAGTGAGACTTCATTGTAGTGCAGATTTCCTTTGCAAGCTTGCTTGGTTGGCCAAAAAG
Organism: Stenella coeruleoalba; assembly: GCF_951394435.1. Classification (NCBI taxonomy): domain Eukaryota; kingdom Metazoa; phylum Chordata; class Mammalia; order Artiodactyla; family Delphinidae; genus Stenella; species Stenella coeruleoalba. The sequence continues at coordinate 72,343 of NW_027646110.1, read as the reverse complement.
GGCGTATGCGTTTTTTCCTGAATATATTCAGGAAAAAACGCATACGCCCTTTTTGACCAAGTGCATCATTGTGGACGTTCTGCCTCTTTTCCTATGCTTTCAATGCAATTCCAGTCTACCTCCTGAAATCGGTTTCCTGCAATTCTGCCCCGCTTTCAAGTCCTCTTGGCAGCCTTACTTCAGTCTATTTTTGGACGATAGCTGTCATTTATAACTCTGCAGGTTTGTGAATTACAGTGCCCCTGAGCTCCTTTCTTCAACTCGCTTTCTTGTGAGCTGGCCGCAACACCACAGGATGGCTTCAGGCCCTAATCTGGTTCCGGCACGGCACGCTGAGCCTTTGGTTAATTCCTCTTCCTGGTGGGAAATGAGAGTTAAATTTGCCCGTCCAGACACCTCCAGCTAGTCTCTCATTGGTTCTCGCTATTCCTGTTCATCTTCCGCAGAAATTGCAAACTGGGCCAAACAGGAGGTTAAAGGGACTGATTCTCCAAGTCGGGAGAGTGTTAGTAAAGCGTCTGGAATGTTGCACCCGAGTACCAGGGTACGAAAACTGAGACATATTTGAACACGTCTCCCGATCACATGGTTGATCATACTCTAGGTTCCACATGCATGTTTTAGTTGAAGGAAGAATACCTTAAACCTGGGTAGGTGAAACCCGTGGAATGGGTACCATGCAATATGACTTCAAAGGATCTTCATTTGCTCACCGAACCTCTCCAATCCTATCACTGCTGCGTTTATGCCCCTGTACACATGCTTGATTCTCTTTCGGAGACATAGCAATCCCTAGGTTTTAAGATACTTACTAGTCAGGTACATTCTTAGGCGTTTAATATGCGGTGTTGAGTCCATTTCGTTGAGCAAGGAGTAGCTCTTGTCTATTCCATATTTGGCTTAAGGAACTTTATCTGTGCTCATTTCAATCTCTGGTTTTATGCAGCACCCCAACTCACCTTTACCCTTAAGCAAGCATAAGTTGGTTTTCTAAATTTGAGACCCTGTTCTGTTCTGTAATTCAGTTCCTGTGTAGCCAAGTTTCCATTCCGTGTATTACTGATATCTTATGATGTTTCTTTTTCTGTGTGACTTATTTCAGTTAGAATCATCATACCTGAATCCACTCATTGTGCTGCTAAGGGCCTGATGACATAGATTTCATTGCTGAGTGATATTGCTTTGTAAGTGATTACCACAACTTCTTTATCCATTTTTCACTTTCTGCGATGTTGAACTTGTACTGTAAACGAGGTTCTTGTAAACAGAGCCGTTCCAAACTTTGGGGTGGCTGTGTCTTTTTGATTTTAATTTCCCTAATCTATAGGACCATAAGTGGAAGTGCCCTAGGCTCTGTTGCTTTGTTTTTTAGATGTTTCAGGAAACACCATACACTTCTCCTGAGTGTCTGTTGGCAATTTACATCCCGCCCATCAGCATAACAAGGCTCCCAGTTCTCCATGGCCTATCCTGCCTTTCTGGATTTTACACTTTTTTCAGATGGCCCTTTTGACCAGGGGGAAGTGAGACTTCATTGTAGTGCAGATTTCCTTTGCAAGCTTGCTTGGTTGGCCAAAAAGGGCGTATGCGTTTTTTCCTGAATATATTCAGGAAAAAACGCATACGCCCTTTTTGGCCAAGTGCATCATTGTGGACGTTCTGCCTCTTTTCCTATGCTTTCAATGCAATTCCAGTCTACCTCCTGAAATCGGTTTCCTGCAATTCTGCCCCGCTTTCAAGTCCTCTTGGCAGCCTTACTTCAGTCTATTTTTGGACGATAGCTGTCATTTATAACTCTGCAGGTTTGTGAATTACAGTGCCCCTGAGCTCCTTTCTTCAACTCGCTTTCTTTTGAGCTGGCCGCAGCACCGCAGTATGGCTTCAGGCCCTAATCTGGTTCCGGCACGGCACGCTGAGCCTTTGGTTAATTCCTCTACCTGGTGGGAAATGAGAGTTAAATTTGCCCGTCCAGATACCTCCAGCTAGCCTCTCATTGGTTCTCGCTATTCCTGTTCATCTTCCGCAGAAATTGCAAACTGGGCCAAACAGGAGGTTAAAGGGACTGACTCTCCAAGTCGAGAGAGTGTTAGTAAAGCGTCTGGAATGTTGCACCCGAGTACCAGGGTACGAAAACTGGGACATATTTGAACACATCTCCCGATCACATGGTTGATCATACTCTAGGTTCCACATGCATGTTTTAGCTGAAGGAAGAATACCTTAAACCTGGGTAGTTGAAACCCGTGGAATGGGTACCATGCAATATGACTTCAAAGGGTCTTCATTTGCTCACCGAACCTCTCCAATCCTATCACTGCTGCGTTTATGCCCCTGTACACATGCTTGATTCTCTTTCGGAGACATAGCAATCCATAGGTTTTAAGATACTTACTAGTCAGGTACATTCTTAGGCTTTTAATATGAGGTGTTGAGTCCATTTCGTTGAGCAAGGAGTAGCTCTTGTCTATTCCATATTTGGCTTAAGGAACTTTATCTGTGCTCATTTCAATCTCTGGTTTTATGCAGCACCCCAACTCACCTTTCCCCTTAAGCAAGCATAAGTTGGTTTTCTAAATTTGAGACCCTGTTCTGTTCTGTAATTCAGTTCCTGTGTAGCCAAGTTTACATTCCGTGTATTACTGATATCTTATGATGTTTCTTTTTCTGTGTGACTTATTTCAGTTAGAATCATCATACCTGAATCCACTCATTGTGCTGCTAAGGGCCTGATGACACAGATTTCATTGCTGAGTGATATTGCTTTCTAAGTAAATACCACAACTTTTTTATCCATTTTTCACTTTCTGTGATGTTGAACTTGTACTGTAAACGAGGTTCTTGTAAACAGAGCCGTTCCAAACTTTGGGGTGGCTGTGTCTTTTTGATTTTAAATTCCCTAAGCTATAGGACCATAAGTGGAAGTGCCTATGCTCTGTTGCTTTGTTTTTTAGATGTTTCTGGAAACACCATACACTTCTCCTGAGTGGTTGTTGGCAATTTACATCCCGCCCATCAGCATAACAAGGCTCCCAGTTCTCCATGGCCTGTCCTGCCTTTCTGGATTTTACACTTTTTTCAGATGGCCCTTTTGACCGGGGGGAAGTGAGACTTCATTGTAGTGCAGATTTCCTTTGCAAGCTTGCTTGGTTGGCCAAAAAGGGCGTATGCGTTTTTTCCTGAATATATTCAGGAAAAAACGCATACGCCCTTTTTGGCCAAGTGCATCATTGTGGACGTTCTGCCTCTTTTCCTATGCTTTCAATGCAATTCCAGTCTACCTCCTGAAATCGGTTTCCTGCAATTCTGCCCCGCTTTCAAGTCCTCTTGGCAGCCTTACTTCAGTCTATTTTTGGACGATAGCTGTCATTTATAACTCTGCAGGTTTGTGAATTACAGTGCCCCTGAGCTCCTTTCTTCAACTCGCTTTCTTGTGAGCTGGCCGCAACACCACAGGATGGCTTCAGGCCCTAATCTGGTTCCGGCACGGCACGCTGAGCCTTTGGTTAATTCCTCTTCCTGGTGGGAAATGAGAGTTAAATTTGCCCGTCCAGACACCTCCAGCTAGTCTCTCATTGGTTCTCGCTATTCCTGTTCATCTTCCGCAGAAATTGCAAACTGGGCCAAACAGGAGGTTAAAGGGACTGATTCTCCAAGTCGGGAGAGTGTTAGTAAAGCGTCTGGAATGTTGCACCCGAGTACCAGGGTACGAAAACTGAGACATATTTGAACACGTCTCCCGATCACATGGTTGATCATACTCTAGGTTCCACATGCATGTTTTAGTTGAAGGAAGAATACCTTAAACCTGGGTAGTTGAAACCCGTGGAATGGGTACCATGCAATATGACTTCAAAGGATCTTCATTTGCTCACCGAACCTCTCCAATCCTATCACTGCTGCGTTTATGCCCCTGTACACATGCTTGATTCTCTTTCGGAGACATAGCAATCCATAGGTTTTAAGATACTTACTAGTCAGGTACATTCTTAGGCTTTTAATATGAGGTGTTGAGTCCATTTCGTTGAGCAAGGAGTAGCTCTTGTCTATTCCATATTTGGCTTAAGGAACTTTATCTGTGCTCATTTCAATCTCTGGTTTTATGCAGCACCCCAACTCACCTTTACCCTTAAGCAAGCATAAGTTGGTTTTCTAAATTTGAGACCCTGTTCTGTTCTGTAATTCAGTTCCTGTGTAGCCAAGTTTACATTCCGTGTATTACTGATATCTTATGATGTTTCTTTTTCTGTGTGACTTATTTCAGTTAGAATCATCATACCTGAATCCACTCATTGTGCTGCTAAGGGCCTGATGACACAGATTTCATTGCTGAGTGATATTGCTTTCTAAGTAAATACCACAACTTTTTTATCCATTTTTCACTTTCTGTGATGTTGAACTTGTACTGTAAACGAGGTTCTTGTAAACAGAGCCGTTCCAAACTTTGGGGTGGCTGTGTCTTTTTGATTTTAAATTCCCTAAGCTATAGGACCATAAGTGGAAGTGCCTATGCTCTGTTGCTTTGTTTTTTAGATGTTTCAGGATGCACCATACACTTCTCCGGAGTGGTTGTTGGCAATTTACATCCCGCCCATCAGCATAACAAGGCTCCCAGTTCTCCATGGCCTGTCCTGCCTTTCTGGATTTTACACTTTTTTCAGATGGCCCTTTTGACCGGGGGGAAGTGAGACTTCATTGTAGTGCAGATTTCCTTTGCAAGCTTGCTTGGTTGGCCAAAAAGGGCGTATGCGTTTTTTCCTGAATATATTCAGGAAAAAACGCATACGCCCTTTTTGGCCAAGTGCATCATTGTGGACGTTCTGCCTCTTTTCCTATGCTTTCAATGCAATTCCAGTCTACCTCCTGAAATCGGTTTCCTGCAATTCTGCCCCGCTTTCAAGTCCTCTTGGCAGCCTTACTTCAGTCTATTTTTGGACGATAGCTGTCATTTATAACTCTGCAGGTTTGTGAATTACAGTGCCCCTGAGCTCCTTTCTTCAACTCGCTTTCTTGTGAGCTGGCCGCAACACCACAGGATGGCTTCAGGCCCTAATCTGGTTCCGGCACGGCACGCTGAGCCTTTGGTTAATTCCTCTTCCTGGTGGGAAATGAGAGTTAAATTTGCCCGTCCGGACACCTCCAGCTAGTCTCTCATTGGTTCTCGCTATTCCTGTTCATCTTCCGCAGAAATTGCAAACTGGGCCAAACAGGAGGTTAAAGGGACTGATTCTCCAAGTCGGGAGAGTGTTAGTAAAGCGTCTGGAATGTTGCACCCGAGTACCAGGGTACGAAAACTGAGACATATTTGAACTCGTCTCCCGATCACATGGTTGATCATACTCTAGGTTCCACATGCATGTTTTAGCTGAAGGAAGAATACCTTAAACCTGGGTAGGTGAAACCCGTGGAATGGGTACCATGCAATATGACTTCAAAGGATCTTCATTTGCTCACCGAACCTCTCCAATCCTATCACTGCTGCGTTTATGCCCCTGTACACATGCTTGATTCTCTTTCGGAGACATAGCAATCCCTAGGTTTTAAGATACTTACTAGTCAGGTACATTCTTAGGCGTTTAATATGCGGTGTTGAGTCCATTTCGTTGAGCAAGGAGTAGCTCTTGTCTATTCCATATTTGGCTTAAGGAACTTTATCTGTGCTCATTTCAATCTCTGGTTTTATGCAGCACCCCAACTCACCTTTTCCCTTAAGCAAGCATAAGTTGGTTTTCTAAATTTGAGACCCTGTTCTGTTCTGTAATTCAGTTCCTGTGTAGCCAAGTTTCCATTCCGTGTATTACTGATATCTTATGATGTTTCTTTTTCTGTGTGACTTATTTCAGTTAGAATCATCATACCTGAATCCACTCATTGTGCTGCTAAGGGCCTGATGACATAGATTTCATTGCTGAGTGATATTGCTTTGTAAGTGATTACCACAACTTCTTTATCCATTTTTCACTTTCTGCGATGTTGAACTTGTACTGTAAACGAGGTTCTTGTAAACAGAGCCGTTCCAAACTTTGGGGTGGCTGTGTCTTTTTGATTTTAATTTCCCTAATCTATAGGACCATAAGTGGAAGTGCCCTAGGCTCTGTTGCTTTGTTTTTTAGATGTTTCAGGAAACACCATACACTTCTCCTGAGTGTCTGTTGGCAATTTACATCCCGCCCATCAGCATAACAAGGCTCCCAGTTCTCCATGGCCTATCCTGCCTTTCTGGATTTTACACTTTTTTCAGATGGCCCTTTTGACCGGGGGGAAGTGAGACTTCATTGTAGTGCAGATTTCCTTTGCAAGCTTGCTTGGTTGGCGAAAAAGGGCGTATGCGTTTTTTCCTGAATATATTCAGGAAAAAACGCATACGCCCTTTTTGGCCAAGTGCATCATTGTGGACGTTCTGCCTCTTTTCCTATGCTTTCAATGCAATTCCAGTCTACCTCCTGAAATCGGTTTCCTGCAATTCTGCCCCGCTTTCAAGTCCTCTTGGCAGCCTTACTTCAGTCTATTTTTGGACGAAAGCTGTCATTTATAACTCTGCAGGTTTGTGAATTACAGTGCCCCTGAGCTCCTTTCTTCAACTCGCTTTCTTGTGACCTGCCCGCAACACCGCAGGATGGCTTCAGGCCATAATCTGGTTCCGGCACGGTACACTGAGCCTTTGGTTATTTCCTCTTCCTGGTGGGAAATGAGAGTTAAATTTGCCCGTCCAGACACCTCCAGCTAGCCTCTCATTGGTTCTCACTATTCCTGTTCATCTTCCGCAGAAATTGCAAACTGGGCCAAACAGGAGGTTAAAGGTGCTGACTCTCCAAGTGGGGAGAGTGTTAGTAAAGCGTCTGGAATGTTGCACCCGAGTACCAGGGGAGGAAAACTGAGATATATTTGAACACGTCTCCCGATCACATGGTTGATCATACTCTACGTTCCACATGCATGTTTTAGCTGAAGGAAGAATACCTTAAACCTGGGTAGTTGAAACCCGTGGAATGGGTACCATGCAATATGAATTCAAAGGGTCTTCATTTGCTCACCGAACCTCTCCAATCCTATCACTGCTGCGTTTATGCCCCTGCACACATGCTTGATTCCCTTTCGGAGACATAGCAATCCATAGGTTTTAAGATACTTACTAGTCAGGTACATTCTTAGGTGTTTAATATGGGGTGTTGAGTCCATTTCGTTGAGCAAGGAGTAGCTCTTGTCTATTCCATATTTGGCTTAAGGAACTTTATCTGTGCTCATTTCAATCTCTGGTTTAATGCAGCACCCCAACTCACCTTTCCCCTTAAGCAAGCATAAGTTGGTTTTCTAAATTTGAGACCCTGTTCTGTTCTGTAATTCAGTTCCTGTGTAGCCAAGTTTACATTTCATGTATTACTGATATCTTATGATGTTTCTTTTTCTGTGTGACTTATTTCAGTTAGAATCATCATACCTGAATCCACTCATTGTGCTGCTAAGGGCCTGATGACACAGATTTCATTGCTGAGTGATATTGCTTTGTAAGTAAATACCACAACTTCTTTCTCCATTTTTTACTTTCTGCGGTGTTGAACTTGTACTGTAAACGAGGTTCTTGTAAACAGAGCCTTTCGAAACTTTGGGGTGGCTGTGTCTTTTTGATTTTAATTTCCCTAAGCTATAGGACCATAAGTGGAAGTGCCCTAGGTTCTGTTGCTTTGTTTTTTAGATGTTTCAGGAAACACCATACACTTCTCCCGAGTGTCTGTTGGCAATTTACATCCCGCCCATCAGCATAACAAGGCTCCCAGTTCTCCATGGCCTGTCCTGCCTTTCTGGATTTTACACTTTTTTCAGATGGCCCTTTTGACCGGGGGGAAGTGAGACTTCATTGTAGTGCAGATTTCCTTTGCAAGCTTGCTTGGTTGGCCAAAAAGGGCGTATGCGTTTTTTCCCAGGAAAAAACGCATACGCCCTTTTTGGCCAAGTGCATCATTGTGGACGTTCTGCCTCTTTTCCTATGCTTTCAATGCAATTTCAGTCTACCTCCTGAAATCGGTTTCCTGCAATTCTGCCCCGCTTTCAAGTCCTCTTGGCAGCCTTACTTCAGTCTATTTTTGGACGATAGCTGTCATTTATAACTCTGCAGGTTTGTGAATTACAGTGCCCCTGAGCTCTTTCTTCAACTCGCTTTCTTGTGAGCTGGCCGCAACACCGCAGGATGGCTTCAGGCCCTAATCTGGTTCCGGCACGGCACTCTGAGCCTTTGGTTATTTCCTCTTCCTATTGGGAAATGAGAGTTAAATTTGCCCGTCCAGACACCTCCAGCTAGTCTCTCATTGGTTCTCGCTATTCCTGTTCATCTTCCGCAGAAATTGCAAACTGGGCCAAACAGGAGGTTAAAGGCGCTGACTCTCCAAGTCGGGAGAGTGTTAGTAAAGCGTCTGGAATGTTGCATTTGAGTACCACGGGAGGAAAACTGAGACATATTTGAACACGTCTCCCGTTCACACGGATGATCATACTCTGGGTTCCACATGCATGTTTTAGCTGAAGGAAGAATACCTTAAACCTGGGTAGTTGAAACCCGTGGAATGGGTACCATGCAATATGACTTCAAAGGGTCTTCATTTGCTCACCGAACCTCTCCAATCCTATCACTGCTGCGTTTATGCCCCTGTTCACATGCTTGATTCTCTTTCAGAGACATAGCAATCCATAGGTTTTAAGATACTTACTAGTCAGGTACATTCTTAGGCGTTTAATATGCGGTGTTGAGTCCATTTCGTTGAGCAAGGAGTAGCTCGTCTATTCCATATTTGGCTTAAGGAACTTTATCTGTGCTCATTTCAATCTCTGGTTTTATGCAGCACCCCAACTCACCTTTACCCTTAAGCAAGCATAAGTTGGTTTTCTAAATTTGAGACCCTGTTCTGTTCTGTAATTCAGTTCCTGTGTAGCCAAGTTTCCATTCCGTGTATTAGTGATATCTTATGATGTTTCTTTTTCTGTGTGACTTATTTCAGTTAGAATCATCATACCTGAATCCACTCATTGTGCTGCTAAGGGCCTGATGACATAGATTTCATTGCTGAGTGATATTGCTTTGTAAGTAAATACCACAGCTTCTTTATCCATTTTTCATTTTCTGCGATGTTGAATTTGTACTGTAAACGAGGTTCTTGTAAACAGAGGCGTCCCAAACTTTGGGGTGGCTGTGTCTTTTTGATTTTAATTTCCCTAAGCTATAGGACCATAAGTGGAAGTGCCCTAGGCTCTGTTGCTTTGTTTTTTTCGATGTTTCAGGAAACACCATACATTTCTCCCGAGTGTCTGTTGGCAATTTACATCCCGCCCATCAGCATAACAAGGCTCCCAGTTCTCCATGGCCTGTCCTGCCTTTCTGGATTTTACACTTTTTTCAGATGGCCCTTTTGACCGGGGGGAAGTGAGACTTCATTGTAGTGCAGATTTCCTTTGCAAGCTTGCTTGGTTGGCCAAAAAGGGAGTATGCGTTTTTTCCTGAATATATTCAGGAAAAAACGCATACGCCCTTTTTGGCCAAGTGCATCATTGTGGACGTTCTGCCTCTTTTCCTATGCTTTCAATGCAATTCCAGTCTACCTCCTGAAATCGGTTTCCTGCAATTCTGCCCCGCTTTCAAGTCCTCTTGGCAGCCTTACTTCAGTATATTTTTGGACGATAGCTGTCATTTATAACTCTGCAGGTTTGTGAATTACAGTGCCCCTGAGCTCCTTTCTTCAACTCGTTTTCTTGTGAGCTGGCCGCAAAACCGCTGGATGGCTTCAGGCCCTAATCTGGTTCCGGCACGGCATGCTGAGCCTTTGGTTATTTCCTCTTTCTGGTGGGAAATGAGAGTTAAATTTGCCCGTCCAGACACCTCCAGCTAGTCTCTCATTGGTTCTCGCTATTCCTGTTCATCTTCCGCAGAAATTGCAAACGGGGCCAAACAGGAGGTTAAAGGTGCTGACTCTCCAAGTGGGGAGAGTGTTAGTAAAGCGTCTGGAATATTGCACCCGAGTACCAGGGGAGGAAAACTGAGACATATTTGAACACGTCTCTCGTTCACACGGTTGATCATACTCTGGGTTCCACATGCATGTTTTAGCTGAAGGAAGAATACCTTAAACCTGGAGAGTTGAGACCCGTGTAATGGGTACCATGCAATATGACTTCAAAGGGTCTTCATTTGCTCACCGAACCTCTCCAATCCTATCACTGCTGCGTTTATGCCCCTGTACACACGCTTGATTCTCTTTTGGAGACATAGCAATCCATAGGTTTTAAGATACTTACTAGTCAGGTATATTCTTAGGCGTTTAATATGCGGTGTTGAGTCCATTTCGTTGAGCAAGGAGTAGCTCTTGTCTATTCCATATTTGGCTTAAGGAACTTTATCTGTGCTCATTTCAATCTCTGGTTTTATGCAGCACCCCAACTCACCTTCCCCCTTAAGCAAGCATAAGTTGGTTTTCTAAACATGAGACACTGTTCTGTTTTGTAATTCAGTTCATGTGTAGCCAAGTCGACATTCTGTGTATTAATGATACCTTATGATGTTTCTTTTCTGTGTGACTTATTTCAGTTCGAATCATCATACCTGAATGCACTCATTATGCTGCTTCGGGCCTGATTACATAGATTTCATTGTTGAGTGATATTGCATTGTACGTAAGTACCACAAGTTCTTTATCCATTTTTCACTTTCTGCGATATTGAACTTGTACCGTAAACGAGGTTCTTGTAAACAGAGCCGTCCCAAACTTTGGGGTGGCTGTGTCTTTTTGATTTTAATTTCCCTAAGCTATAGGACCATAAGTGGAAGTGCCCTAGGCTCTGTTGCTTTGTTTTTTAGATGTTTCAGGAAACACCATACACTTTTCCAGAGTGGCTGTTGGCAATTTACATCCCACCCATCAGCATAACAAGGTTCCCTGTTCTCCATGGCCTGTCGTGCCTTTATGGATTTTACACTTTTTTCAGATGGCCCTTTTGACCAGGTGGAAGTGAGACTTCATTGTAGTGCAGATTTCCTTTGCAAGCTTGCTTGGTTGGCCAAAAAGGGCGTATGCGTTTTTTCCTGAATATATTCAGGAAAAAACGCATACGCCCTTTTTGGCCAAGTGCATCATTGTCGAGTTTCTGACTCTCTTCATATGCTTTCAATGCAATTCCAGTCTACCTCCTGAAATCGGTTTCCTGCAATTCTGCCTTGCTTTCAATGCCTCTTCATAGCCTTACCTGAATATATTTTTTAAAAATAGTTGGCCTTTATAAGTCTGCAGGTTTTTGAATTGCAGTGGCCCTTAGCTCCATTTTTTAGCTCTTATTTTTGTGGTCTTGCCCCGTAACCACAGGATTCCTTGAAGCCCTATTTTTCTTCTGGGGCACCTTGCTGTGCCTTTGGTTAATTCTTCTTACTGATGTGATATTAGAGTGACATGTGCCCATTGAAACCGCTACAGCTAGTTTCTCACTGGTTCCCCCTATTCCCATTCATCCTCTGCACTAACTGCAGACTGTGCGATACCAGAACTTAAAGGCATTGACTCCATGTGGGGATGTTGTTAGTAAAGCGGCTGGAATGTCGATCCAGAGCCCCAGGAGAGGAAAAATGAGGTGCGTTTTAGAAACCTTTCCCGATCATATGGTATACCAGTCGCTGGGTTTCCCAAGCATGGTTTAGCTGTAGGAAGATTCCCTTCAACCTGGAGTGTTGGGACCCTTGGACTGAGTAGCATGAAGTATTGCATTAAACTTTCGGCAGTTGCTCACCAAAGCTCACCAATCCTGTCAGCCCCAAGTGTCCAGCCTTATGTCTTATCCAGCTGTGGGTTTATATGTGGTCAATCCAGGTTGCATCACAGCCCCTGAGCGAATTTTGTAAGAATTTTTCTCTCTTTCATTGTTTCAGCGTTTTGTTTTTAAAATTTATTTCTATAATGGGGTTTAGCTCCTTTTCACTGCTGTGTTTGTGCCGCTCTGCACACACTTGATTCCCTTATGGAGATATATCAATACATGGGTTTTAAGATTCTTATTACTCAGATATATTTCTCTGCGGTGTATAGGGTGTGTTGAGGCCTGTTCATTGAGCAAGGTGTAGATCTTGTCTAATACCTATTTGGTTTATTGAACAGTATCTGTGCTAATTTCAAACTCTGGTTTTATGCATCACCCCACCTCTCCTTTCCCCTTAAGCTGACATAAGTGTGTTTTCTAAATGTGAGACACTGTTCTGTTCTGTAATTCATTTCTTGTGCAGCCATATTTACCCTCCCTCTATAAGTGATATCTTATGATATGTTTCTTTTTCTGTTTGACTTATTTCAAGTAGTATTATCGGACCTAAATCCACTCTTTATCCTTCTACTAGCCTTATTACATTGATTTCATGGTGAAGAGATATTCCATTGTACATAAGTACCACATCTTCTTTATCCATTGTTCTCTTTCCTGGGATATTTAAGGTGTACTGAAGTTGAGGTTCTTGTAAACAGAGTAGCCCTAAACTGTGGTGTGCTTGTGTCTTGTTGATTTTTAGACTTCCCTAGATATACTCCCATGATTGGAAGTGTCCTATGCTCTGTAGCTCTGTTTTTTAGATGATTTAGGAACCACCATACACTTCTCCAGAGTGGCTCTCGGCAGTTCACACACTGCCCATCAGCGTATAAAGGCTCCCTGTTCTCCATGGCCTGTCCTGCATTTCTGGTTTTTACAATTTTTTAGGATGGCCCTTTTGACCGGTGGGAAGTGAGACTTCTTTGTTGTGCACATTTGCATTGCTTGCTTGCTTCGTTGCCCATAAAGTGCGTATGCGTTTTTTCCTGGATATAATCAGGAAAAAACGCATACGCCCTTTTGGGCCAACTGCATCATTGTCGAAATTCTGCCGCTTTTCATGTGTGTTAAAGACGAGTCCAATCTCTCTTGAAATCTGTTTCTTGCAATTCTGTCTTGCATTCAGATCCTCTTCTTTGCCTTACCTCAACATATTTTTGGACGTTAGTTTTCATTTATAACTCTGCAGGTTTGTGAATTGCAGTGACCCTGAGCTCCATTTTTTAAGTTGCTCTTTTGTGAGCTGGCCTCAAACCCACAGGATTGCTTCAGGCCCTATTTTGGCTCCGGCGAGGCAGGCTGAGCCTTTCTTTAATTCTTATTCTTAATGGGAAATTAGAGTGATATGTGCCCGTCCAAACCCCTACAACTCTTCTCTCATTGGTTCCCCCTCTTCCCGTTCATCCTCCTCACAATTTGCAAAATGTGTGAAACAGAAGTTTAAATGTGCTGATTCTCCAAGTGGGGAGATTCTAAGTAGCGTGGCTGGAATGGTGAACAGGAGCACCAGGAGAGGATAAATGAGGTGCATTTTAGACACATCTCCCGATCACATGGTGTACAGTCCTCTGGGTTTTCCATGCATGTTTTAGCTGTAGGAAGATCCCTTGAACCTGCAGATTTGGGACCCATTGAATGGGTACCAGGTAGTATTACTTTAAAGGGTGTGCATTTCCTCACCCAACCTCACATTTCTCTTAGTGCAAACAGTTTCCAGCCTTATGTCTCATCCTGCTGTGGGTCTAGATGTGTTCAATCCATGTTGCATCACCGTCCCTGAGGAAAAGTTGTAAGAGGTTTTCTCTGTCTCTCTGTCGTTTATTTTTTTCAATTTATTACTATATTGGTTACAGCTGATTTTCAAAGCTCTGTTTCTTGCTGCTGTACATCCACTTGATTCACGTACAGAGAGACATCAATAAATTCTTTTTCAGATTCTTACCAGTCGTATATATTCTTTTCCGGTGACTTGAGTGTGCTGAGTGCAGTTCTTTTAGCTACCGTGTAGGCCTTGTTGATTATCAGTTTGGTATTTGGAATGGTATCTTTGCTAATTTCAACCTCCTGGATGATGCCTCACCCCTCCCCACCTTTCCCGTTTAGCAGCCTTATGCGTGTTTTCTACATATTTGACTATGTTTTTGTTTTGTAATTTATTTCATGTGTAGCCATTTTGGATTCCACCTTTAAGTGATATCTTATGATATGTGTCTTTTTCTTTTTGAATTCTGTCACTTAGAATGATCATATGTAACTCCTCCGGAGTCGTTACAACTGGCCATATTTCATTGATTTCCAGGCTGAATAATATTCCACTCTACCTAAGTACCACATCTCTATCCATTTTTTCCCTCCAGAGACATTTAAGTTATATCCTAGTCGAGGATCTTTTAAACAGAGAGGGGGTAAACATTGGGGTGCCTGTGTCCTCTCGATTTTTGTTTTTCCCAAGATATACGCCCATGAGTGCAAGTGCCCTATGCTCTGTAGCTCATTTTTTAGATGCTTTAGTAAACACAATACACTTCTCCAGAATGGCCGTTGGCAATATACATTTCCACTATAAGTCTCACAGGGCTCCCTCTTCTCGTTGCCCTGTCCTGCATTTCTGTTGTTTACGCTTTATGAGGATGGCTCTTCTGACTGATGCGAAGTGATATCTTTTGTAGTATTGACTTCCAGTGCCCACCTGTTTGGTTGGCTAAAAAAGTGTATGCCCTTTTCTTGAATATATACAGAAAAGAACGCATACACCCTTTTTGGCCAACTGCAATGTTGGCAATGTTCAGCTCCTTTTCTTGTGCTTAATGGCGAGTCCTTTCTACCTCCTCAAATCCCTTTCCTGCCATTCTCCCTTGCTTACAAGTCCTTTTCTCTGACTTTCCTCAAGACATTTTTCAGTGATGGATATTTTCAACTCTGCAGTTTTGTGAATTTTACTGCCCCTGAGTTCCATTGTTCAACTCGTGTTTATGGGAACTGGCCACAAAGCAGCGGGATTTCCTCAAGCCCTATACTGTTTCCATGGGCAACCCTAGCCTTTGGTCAATTCGTCTTCCTGATTGGAAATTAGAGTGACATGTGCCTGTCTGAACACCTAGGACTTGTCTCTCATTGTTCCTCATCCTTCCGCTTCATCCTCTGGACAAATTCCAAACTGTACGCAACAGGATGTTGACAGTGCTGACATCTCCAAGTGGGGAGACTGTTAGTAAAGACGCTGGAGGGGTGAACCCGAGCACCAGGAGATGAGGAGATGAGATGCCTTTTCCAAACTCTTCCCGATCAGATGGTATACCATCCTCTGGGTGTGACAGACATGTTTTAGCAGTAGGAAGAGTCCCATTCATGTAAGGAGAACACCAGGGCTTTTTCAAAATCAGTGTCTCCCCGAAACCCAAACTGGGGAAGTTTTTAAGCTACGGCTACACATATGTTCATTAAGGGCCTTGGGAAGTAGGCAGAGTCCAAACTTTAGATGATTGAAGTCTTCAGGGTCAGAAGCACTCACCACCAGCTTCCCTTAGGCTACACTTTAACTGTCATTGATAGATGATGTCAATAAAAATATCTATTCTTTTTCAGATTATTTCCCCTTATAGGTTATTGCAAAATGTTGAGTGTAGTTCCCTGTGCTATACAGTAGTTCCTTGTTGATGATCTATTTTATACATAGCAGTGTGTATGTGTTAATTCCAAACTGTTAATTTATCCCTCCTCCCACCTTTCCCCTTTGGTAATAATAAATTATAAGATTTTATACTTCTCAGAAATGGGGGAGCTGAAAGAGAGGTATCATTTTCAATGGAAAAGCATTTAAAACAAGATTGAAGGTTTAACCAAGATTATTAGCTGTACATCCTTGGAAAGAAATCACTTCGTTTCTCTAATATTGACCTGACAAATAAGACAAACCTTTTCACTGAACTTGCTTATAAAAAGTGATGGAAATATCAAATGGAAGTGTTAAAAACATCTTATTTTACCCGAGCCTTATACACTGTTCTATGTTAACTACAGTTTGGCTCACACATCTGTTCATTGAGGTTACAATAGTCTCAATTTCTGTTACTGATCCTCCAGAGTGGACCCCAACAAGTGTCCCCCTGCCCAGTGTCATTGGGGCCAACAGATCGAGACTGAGTTTGGTTCACAAGCAAAGGAAACTTTATATTTTGATCAGAGAATGGAGAGGTGAGAGCATGCACTACCCCGTGGGCTGTGGGCTGGGCTGCTGTGTAGAGATCCTGTCAGAGTCAGTGGGAGGGAGGGAGGCAGCGGAGCTCTCGAGGGCTGGGTTGGCTGTAGCTCAGGCTCTATATCGTGGAGTCTGCACTGGGCCCCAGGAGCTGAGGTGTCGACCCAGCCATTCTGCACTAGGAAATCTGGTCTGAAGTGCCGGGTGTGGAACCTCTGCATGCGGGACCCTAGGAGCACGTGAAATTAGACAAAGCACAAAGGATAAAAAAGGTTAGACTTGACTTTATTGCCCAGATTCTATTTTTATCTCCCAGGGATTTTTAATGGGCTTTGCTGGGGACAAACCCCTCCTCTGCCTTTTGTCCCGTTCCTCATTCTTGGAGTGCTGAGGGTGCAGACCCTTCTTCTGTAACTGCTGAGTGCTGAGTTGGGAGCCCTCATACCCTGGGGCGAGGGTCAGAGCTTCTCCCCAGCAGCCTCCCGGTGACGTTGATTGTCCCCAGGACCCCTGCCTCCCTGCTCGTCCACCTGAGCACCAGCATTGGAAGTGTTATAGATTCTAATGACCTTTAAGGGTCCAGGAAAGAGATGTGCAGAGACGCTGTGGGGGCCGGTTTCACCCCGCCCCACATTTGTTCGGCCACCTTAGGCTGACCGTCTCTGCCAGCCTAGATGCTCTGACCAGTAGTCTGCGCTTTCTTCAGTTAGGCCCCTGAATTAACGTACAAACAGCACCAGGTGTCAGAGCCCTGCCCGCTCAACTCCCAGACAGTCCAGGGTCAGTGGTGATCAAGGACCATGATGGCTACTGAGTCAACAGCCTTTTGAAGTAAACAGGAGTCCAGCCGGTCTTATTGGCCACCATCATCACGGTGTCTGTAGGCTTTTCTATGGTGACAGTGTGGTATACTGTTCCCCCGCCAAGATTATTAGCTCCCCTCTGGGTGCAGTAAGTCCTGCAAGCAGTAGTCTACTCTTTTGGGACACACTCTTGTTGTTTTATGAGAGAAACTCCAGGTCAAGTGATGTTCACACGAGTCGTCATGGTGCCCTGTTGCCCCCGGTTATCTCTCTGGATGTTGGAGTTGGAGGGCCTCCTCACTCGAGGTCGGTGTGCCCACGGAGCGAACCCTGCAACTTCAGGGCATGGTTGGTGGTTAGGATCACCACGTGGGGTCCTTTTCCCTTAGGAGGGAGGTGGCCTTTTGGGCTGCTGATTTCCAGGTTTTTAGATACCGCCAGTATCTTGGCCAGATGTGGCAGTGGGCCAAGCCCCTTAGTGACCGTAGTTTATCCTACCTGGATGGCATTCTTGCATTGTTCCATTTCAAGTGGTCCCAGTTTTTGCACTAATTCTCCAATGGCGATTCACCTTTCACCGGGAATGTAAAGGTCAAAGAGTTTAGCTAAATTAGGGAGTTCCAGGGCAAGGGTCTGAATTGACTGCTCTTTCCATTCTTGAAAGGCCACTTCTGGATTCTATTCAAAAGGATCATCATCTTTTCCTTTCAGTGTTTCATATAGAGGCCCAGCTAGTAGACTGTAGCTAGGGATCCAGAAGCAGCAAACCCTGGCCTCCCCAGGAACCCCTAAGCTGTCTTCTAGTTTTAGAAAGGGGTAAGGCTGAAAATGGTTTCTTCCCTTTCCTGGGATGGGCTTCTCTGACCTTCTGTGAGAATGAAGCCCAGGCAGGTCACCGCAGTCTGTGATATTTGAGCTTTTTCTTGGACAACTTCTATCCTTTATTGGCTTGGTAGTTCAGAGGCCTCCTTAGTAGGGCTGGTGATCAGAATGTCGTCTGCATATTGAAGGAGGGTTTCCTTTTCCAGAGGTAGAACTTTTAGGTCTTTAGCTAAGCTTTCCCCAAAGATGGTGTGGGAATTTTTGCACCCTTGGGGCCAGACGGCCCGGAAGTATTGTTTTAGTTGTATGTTGAGTCCTGCCACTCACAAGCCAAAATTTCTTGTGACTCTGGGACTAATGGAATACAAAAGAAGGCATCATTGAAGACTAATACAGAATACCATGTCCTGGTGGTTGGTAGAATGACCAGCAGGGTGTAGGAATTAGGAGCAACTGGAGGTATATCCTCGGTGGCTTCACTGACTGTCCTGACATCCTTTACCAGGTCCCCAGTGGCCCATGGGGCTCTCGTGGTCAGACCAATCCCAGAATATGGAGCTCACCTGGGCAGGTACCCCACCCCCACCCCAGCCCACGGGGCTCTCGTGGTCAGGCCCCTCCCAGGATACAGAGCTACCCTTGCAGGTACCGTGGCAGGGCTGGGCACACAGGAACCGTGCACATAGCCCTCATTGCAGAGCACCCCCAGCTCACCTGTCGCTCAGAGCTGACACAGAGCACCTCAGAGCAGGACTTGAACTAACAAACAGCAGCTGCGACAGGTCTGTGACCCTGGGCATCACTCCGTGAGGCCTCCCTCCACCTGGTCTTCCAGAGACTTCCACTGCACCCGGGGCACCAGGCCTCTGTCTCCAACCACCACCCACCCCTCCTCTGCCTGACTCCTGGGTTCCTCTCATTAGGAGAGGGTTTTCTTGAAGTTGTCTCCCACTCATGGGCCAGATAAAATGATTAGAAAACAAGCCAAAGCTGCAGCCCCTTGTCTATCCTGACTCTCAGGAGCCCACACCTGTTCCTTGGACCTGGCCGGTTCAGCAAGTTCCATTTTCTGCAACTGTGAGCCCCTGAGGGGTGATGATTGGCTGAGCTGGGCAGCCTTACCGTGCCGGCCAGCCCTCCCCAGGTGTGCCTGGGTTGAGATCAATATAAATACCACTCCAGGCAGCAAGAGCCCCTGCAGCCGTGCCTGACGCCATTTTCTCTGCCCTGTCAGCAGTCTCGGGGCTGGGCTGGTGGGAGGGAGTGAGAGGCCACGGCTTTGTGGGTGGCCCAGTGTGAGTGGGGCTCTGCTGGACTTTCTGCAGCAGTTGCCAGGCTGCCACCTGCTAAAGAAGAGGATGTGTCACCCATACCTGCTGCTGGAATTTCTCCCTGGGCAGAGGTGAGGAAGGAAAAAAGCAGTGGGAGCAGGGACAGGACGGGTATCTCAGGCAGGGAAATGGAAATCTTCCAGAAGAGCACCCAGGGCCAGGACCATCCTGGCTGGCCTGCAGGCACCAAGTCGGCCGGCATGCTGTCACTCGTGTGGCTCTATGGCCCTTCCTCTAGGCTTTCAAGTCCTTGTATATATTCAGGTGTTTTACCTGGGACGGGTGGGAATAGTTCAGCAGCAACTGGCCTGGGGCTCAGCTCACGTTTACTCACAGATGCCTCGGCACGGTGCCCCAGCTTTGCAATGAGGACGCTTGTTGCTTGTTCCATATTGCTCTCCATAATGACTGTATCAATTTATATTCCCAACAATAGTGGAAGAGGGTTCCTTTTCTCCACACCATTTCCAGCATTTTTTGTTTGTAGATTTTCAATGATGCCTATTCTACCAGGTGTGAGGCGATACCTCATTGTTGAATCCATTTCGTTGAGCAAGGGGTAGCTCTTGTCTATTACATATTTGGCTTATGGAACGGTATTTGTGCTAATTTCAAACTCTGCTTTTATGCAGCACCCCAACTCACCTTCCCCCTTAAGCAGGCATAAGTTGGTTTTCTAAACTTGAGACCCTGTTCTGTTTTGTAATTCAGTTCATGTGTAGCCAAGTTCACATTCCGTGTATTAGTGATACCTTATGATGTTTCTTTTTCTGTGTGACTTATTTCACTTAGAATCATCGTGCCTCAATGCACTCATTATGCTGGTACGGGCCTGGTGACATAGATTTCATTGCTGAGTGGTATTCTGTTGTACATAAGTACCGCAACTTCTTTATCCATTATTTGCTCTCTGGGATATTTAACTTGTGCCGTAGAAGAGATTTCTGTAAAAAGAGCCATCCCAAATTTTGGGGTTGCTGTGTCTTTTTGATATTAATTTCCCTAAGCTATAGGACCATAAGTGGAAGTGCCCTAGGCTCTGTTGCTTTGTTTTTTAGATGTTTCAGGAAACACCATACACATCTCCCGAGTGTCTGTTGGCAATTTACATCCCGCCCATCAGCATAACAAGGCTCCCAGTTCTCCATGGCCTGTCCTGCCTTTCTGGGTTTTACACTTTTTTCAGATGGCTCTTTTGACCGGGGGAAGTGAGACTTCATTGTAGTGCAGATTTCCTTTGCAAGCTTGCTTGGTTGGCCAAAAAGGGCGTATGCGTTTTTTCCTGAATATATTCAGGAAAAAACGCATACGCCCTTTTGGCACAGTGCATCATTGTGGACGTTCTGCCTCTTTTCCTATGCTTTCAATGCAATTCCAGTCTACCTCCTGAAATCGGTATCCTGCAATTCTGCCCCGCTTTCAAGTCCTCTTGGCAGCCTTACTTCAGTATATTTTTGGACGATAGCTGTCATTTATAACTATGCAGGTTTGTGAATTACAGAGACCCTGAGCTCCTTTCTTCAACTCGCTTTCTTTTGAGCTGGCCGCGACACCGCAGGATGGCTTCAGGCCCTAATCTGGTTCCGGCACGGCACGCTGAGCCTTTGGTTATTTCCTCTTCCTGGTGGGAAATGAGAGATAAATTTGCCCGTCCAGACACCTCCAGCTAGTCTCTCATTGGTTCTCCCTATTCCTGTTCATCTTCCGCAGAAATTGCAAACTGGGCCAAACAGGAGGTTAAAGGCGCTGACTCTCCAAGTCGGGAGAGTGTTAGTAAAGGGTCTGGAATGTTGCACCCGAGTACCAGGGGAGGAAAACTGAGACATATTTGAACACGTCTCCCGTTCACACGGTTGATCATACGCGGGGTTCCACATGCATGTTTTAGCTGAAGGAAGAATACCTTAAACTTGGAGAGTTGAGACCCGTGTAATGGGTACCATGCAATATGACTTCAAAGGGTCTTCATTTGCTCACCGAACCTCTCCAATCCTATCACTGCTGCGTTCATGCCCCTGTACACATGTTTGATTCTCTTTCGGAGACATAGCAATCCATAGGTTTTAAGATACTTACTAGTCAGGTACATTCTTAGGCGTTTAATATGCGGTGTTGAGTCCATTTCGTTGAGCAAGGAGTAGCTCTTGTCTATTCCATATTTGACTTAAGGAACTTTATCTGTGCTCATTTCAATCTCTGGTTTTATGCAGCACCCCAACTCACCTTTACCCTTAAGCAAGCATAAGTTGGTTTTCTAAATTTGAGACCCTGTTCTGTTCTGTAATTCAGTTCCTGTGTAGCCAAGATTACATTCCGTGTATTACTGATATCTTATGATGTTTCTTTTTCTGTGTGACTTACTTCAGTTAGAATCATCATACCTGAATCCACTCATTGTGCTGCTAAGGGCCTGATGACACAGATTTCATTGCTGAGTGATATTGCTTTGTAAGTAAATACCACAACTTCTTTATCCATTTTTCACTTTCTGCGATGTTGAACTTGTACTGTAAACGAGGTTCTTGTCAACAGAGCCGTTCCAAACTTTGGGGTGGCTGTGTCTTTTTGATTTTAATTTCCCTAAGCTATAGGACCATAAGTGGAAGTGCCCTAGGTTCTGTTGCTTTGTTTTTTAGATGTTTCAGGAAACACCATACACTTCTCCCGAGTGGTTGTTGGCAATTTACATCCCGCCCATCAGCATAACAAGGCTCCCAGTTCTCCATGGCCTGTCCTGCCTTTCTGGATTTTACACTTTTTTCAGATGGCCCTTTTGACCGGGGGGAAGTGAGACTTCATTGTAGTGCAGATTTCCTTTGCAAGCTTGCTTGGTTGGCCAAAAAGGGCGTATGCGTTTTTTCCTGAATATATTCAGGAAAAAACGCATACGCCCTTTTTGGCCAAGTGCATCATTGTGGACGTTCTGCCTCTTTTCCTATGCTTTCAATGCAATTCCAGTCTACCTCCTGAAATCGGTTTCCTGCAATTCTGCCCCGCTTTCAAGTCCTCTTGGCAGCCTTACTTCAGTCTATTTTTGGACGATAGCTGTCATTTATAACTCTGCAGGTTTGTGAATTACAGTGCCCCTGAGCTCCTTTCTTCAACTCGCTTTCTTTTGAGCTGGCCACAACACCGCAGGTTGGCTTCAGGCCATAATCTGGTTCCGGTACGGCACGCTGAGCCTTTGGTTATTTCCTCTTCCTGGTGGGAAATGAGAGTTAAATTTGCCCGTCCAGACACCTCCAGCTAGCCTCTCATTGGTTCTCACTATTCCTGTTCATCTTCCGCAGAAATTGCAAACTGGGCCAAACAGGAGGTTAAAGGCGCTGACTCTCCAAGTCGGGAGAGTGTTAGTAAAGCGTCTGGAATGTTGCACCCGAGTACCAGGGGAGGAAAACTGAGACATATTTGAACACGTCTCCCTTTCACATGGTTGATCATACTTGGGTTCCACATGCATGTTTTAGCTGAAGGAAGAATAACTTAAACCTGGAGAGTTGAGACCCGTGGAATGGGTACCATGCAATATGACTTCAAAGGGTCTTCATTTGCTCACCGAACCTCTCCAATCCTATCACTGCTGCGTTTATGCCCCTGTACACATGCTTGATTCTCTTTCGGAGACATAGCAATCCATAGGTTTTACGATACTTACTAGTCAGGTACATTCTTAGGCGTTTAATATGCGGTGTTGAGTCCATTTCGTTGAGCAAGGAGTAGCTCTTGTCTATTCCATATTTGACTTAAGGAACTTTATCTATGCTCATTTCAATCTCTGGTTTTATGCAGCACCCCAACTCACCTTTACCCTTAAGCAAGCATAAGTTGGTTTTCTAAATTTGAGACCCTGTTCTGTTCTGTAATTCAGTTCCTGTGTAGCCAAGTTTCCATTCCGTGTATTACTGATATCTTATGATGTTTCTTTTTCTGTGTGACTTATTTCAGTTAGAATCATCATACCTGAATCCACTCATTGTGATGTTAAGGGCCTGATGACATAGATTTCATTGCTGAGTGATATTGCTTTGTAAGTAAATACCACAACTTCTTTATCCATTTTTCACTTTCTGCGATGTTGAACTTGTACTGTAAACGAGGTTCTTGTAAACAGAGGCGTCCCAAACTTTGGGGTGGCTGTGTCTTTTTGATTTTAATTTCCCTAAGCTATAGGACCATAAGTGGCAGTGCCCTAGGCTCTGTTGCTTTGTTTTTTAGATGTTTCAGGAAACACCATACACTTCTCCCGAGTGTCTGTTGGCAATTTACATCCCGCCCATCAGCATAACAAGGCTCCCAGTTCTCCATGGCCTGTCCTGCCTTTCTGGATTTTACACTTTTTTCAGATGGCCCTTTTGACCGGGGGGAAGTGAGACTTCATTGTAGTGCAGATTTCCTTTGCAAGCTTGCTTGGTTGGCCAAAAAGGGCGTATGCGTTTTTTCCTGAATATATTCAGGAAAAAACGCATACGCCCTTTTTGGCCAAGTGCATCATTGTGGACGTTCTGCCTCTTTTCCTATGCTTTCAATGCAATTCCAGTCTACCTCCTGAAATCGGTTTCCTGCAATTCTGCCCCGCTTTCAAGTCCTCTTGGCAGCCTTACTTCAGTCTATTTTTGGACGATAGCTGTCATTTATAACTCTGCAGGTTTGTGAATTACAGTGCCCCTGAGCTCCTTTCTTCAACTCGCTTTCTTGTGACCTGGCCGCAACACCGCAGGATGGCTTCAGGCCCTAATCTGGTTCCGGTACGGCACGCTTAACCTTTGGTTATTTCCTCTTCCTGGTGGGAAATGAGAGTTAAATTTGCCCGTCCAGACACCTCCAGCTAGCCTCTCATTGGTTCTCGCTATTCCTGTTCATCTTCCGCAGAAATTGCAAACTGGGCCAAACAGGAGGTTAAAGGCGCTGACTCTCCAAGTGGGGAGAGTGTTAGTAAAGCATCTGGAATGTTGCACCCGAGTACCAGGGGAGGAAAACTGAGACATATTTGAACACGTCTCCCGTTCACATGGTTGATCATACTTGGGTTCCACATGCATGTTTTAGCTGAAGGAAGAATACCTTAAACCTGGAGAGTTGAGACCCGTGGAATGGGTACCATGCAATATGACTTCAAAGGGTCTTCATTTGCTCACCGAACCTCTCCAATCCTATCACTGCTGCGTTTATGCCCCTGTACACATGCTTGATTCTCTTTTGGAGACATAGCAATCCATAGGTTTTACGATACTTACTAGTCAGGTACATTCTTAGGCGTTTAATATGCGGTGTTGAGTCCATTTCGTTGAGCAAGGAGTAGCTCTTGTCTATTCCATATTTCACTTAAGGAACTTTATCTGTGCTCATTTCAATCTCTGGTTTTATGCAGCACCCCAACTCACCTTTACCCTTAAGCAAGCATAAGTTGGTTTTCTAAATTTGAGACACTCTTCTGTTCTGTAATTCAGTTCCTGTGTAGCCAAGTTTACATTCCGTGTATTACTGATATCTTATGATGTTTCTTTTTCTGTGTGACTTATTTCAGTTAGAATCATCATACCTGAATCCACTCATTGTGCTGCTAAGGGCCTGATGACACAGATTTCATTGCTGAGTGATATTGCTTTGTAAGTAAATACCACAACTTCTTTATCCATTTTTCACTTTCTGCGATGTTGAACTTGTACTGTAAACGAGTTTCTTGTAAACAGAGGCGTCCCAAACTTTGGGGTTGCTGTGTCTTTTTGATTTAAATTTCCCTAAGCTATAGGACCATAAGTGGAAGTGCCCTAGGTTCTGTTGCTTTGTTTTTTAGATGTTTCAGGAAACACCATACACTTCTCCCGAGTGTCTGTTGGCAATTTACATCCCGCCCATCAGCATAACAAGGCTCCCAGTTCTCCATGGACTGTCCTGCCTTTCTGGATTTTACACTTTTTTCAGATGGCTCTTTTGACCGGGGGGAAGTGAGACTTCATTGTAGTGCAGATTTCCTTTGCAAGCTTGCTTGGTTGGCCAAAAAGGGCGTATGGGTTTTTTCCTGAATATATTCAGGAAAAAACGCATACGCCCTTTTTGGCCAAGTGCATCATTGTGGACGTTCTGCCTCTTTTCCTATGCTTTCAATGCAATTCCAGTCTACCTCCTGAAATCGGTTTCCTGCAATTCTGCCCCGCTTTCAAGTCCTCTTGGCAGCCTTACTTCAGTCTATTTTTGGACGATAGCTGTCATTTATAACTCTGCAGGTTTGTGAATTACAGTGCCCCTGAGGTCCTTTCTTCAACTCGCTTTCTTGTGACCTGGCCGCAACACCGCAGGATGGCTTCAGGCCCTAATCTGGTTCCGGCCCGGCATGCTGAGCCTTTGGTTAATTCCTCTTCCTGGTGGGAAATGAGAGTTAAATTTGCCCGTCCAGACACCTCCAGCTAGCCTCTCATTGGTTCTCGCTATTCCTGTTCATCTTCCGCAGAAATTGCAAACTGGGCCAAACAGGAGGTTAAAGGGACTGACTCTCCAAGTGGGGAGAGTGTTAGTAAAGCGTCTGGAATGTTGCACCCGAGTACCAGGGTACGAAAACTGAGACATATTTGAACACGTCTACCGATCACATGGTTGATCATACTCTAGATTCCACATTCATGTTTTAGCTGAAGGAAGAATACCTTAAACCTGGGTAGTTGAAACCCGTGGAATGGGTACCATGCAATATGACTTCAAAGGGTCTTCATTTGCTCACCGCACCTCTCCAATCCTATCACTGCTGCGTTTATGCCCCTGTACACATGCTTGATTCTCTTTCGGAGACATAGCAATCCATAGGTTTTAAGATACTTACTAGTCAGGTACATTCTTAGGCGTTTAATATGGGGTGTTGAGTCCATTTCGTTGAGCAAGGAGTAGCTCTTGTCTATTCCATATTTGGCTTAAGGAACTTTATCTGTGCTCATTTCAATCTCTGATTTTATGCAGCACCCCAACTCACCTTTCCTCTTAAGCAAGAATAAGTTGGTTTTCTAAATTTGAGACCCTGTTCTGTTCTGTAATTCAGTTCCTGTGTAGCCAAGTTTACATTCCGTGTATTACTGATATCTTATGATATTTCTTTTTCTGTGTGACTTATTTCAGTTAGAATCATCATACCTGAATCCACTCATTGTGCTGCTAAGGGCCTGATGACACAGATTTAATTGCTGAGTGATATTGCTTTGTAAGTAAATACCACAACTTCTTTATCCATTTTTCACTTTCTGCAATGTTGAACTTGTACTGTAAACGAGGTTCTTGTAAACAGAGCCGTTCCAAACTTTGGGGTGGCTGTGTCTTTTTCATTTTAATTTCCCTAAGCTATAGGACCATAAGTGGAAGTGCCCTAGGTTCTGTTGCTTTGTTTTTTAGATGTTTCAGGAAACACCATACACTTCTCCCGAGTGGTTGTTGGCAATTTACATCCCGCCCATCAGCATCACAAGGCTCCCAGTTCTCCATGGCCTGTCCTGCCTTTCTGGATTTTACACTTTTTTCAGATGGCCCTTTTGACCGGGGGGAAGTGAGACTTCATTGTAGTGCAGATTTCCTTTGCAAGCTTGCTTGGTTGGCCAAAAAGGGCGTATGCGTTTTTTCCTGAATATATTCAGGAAAAAACGCATACGCCCTTTTTGGCCAAGTGCATCATTGTGGACGTTCTGCCTCTTTTCCTATGCTTTCAATGCAATTCCAGTCTACCTCCTGAAATCGGTTTCCTGCAATTCTGCCCCGCTTTCAAGTCCTCTTGGCAGCCTTACTTCAGTCTATTTTTGGACGATAGCTGTCATTTATAACTCTGCAGGTTTGTGAATTACAGTGCCCCTGAGCTCCTTTCTTCAACTCGGTTTCTTTTGAGCTGGCCGCAACACCGCAGGATGGCTTCAGGCCCTAATCTGGTTCCGGCACGGCATGCTGAGCCTTTGGTTAATTCCTCTTCCTGGTGGGAAATGAGAGTTAAATTTGCCCGTCCAGACACCTCCAGCTAGCCTCTCATTGGTTCTCGCTATTCCTGTTCATCTTCCGCAGAAATTGCAAAGTGGGCCAAACAGGAGGTTAAAGGCGCTGACTCTCCAAGTGGGGAGAGTGTTAGTAAAGCGTCTGGAATGTTGCACCCGAGTACCAGGGGAGGAAAACTGAGACATATTTGAACACGTCTCCCGTTCACATGGTTGATCATACTTGGGTTCCACATGCATGTTTTAGCTGAAGGAAGAATACCTTAAACCTGGAGAGTTGAGACCCGTGGAATGGGTACCATGCAATATGACTTCAAAGGGTCTTCATTTGCTCACCCAACCTCTCCAATCCTATCACTGCTGCGTTTATGCCCCTGTACACATGCTTGATTCTCTTTTGGAGACATAGCAATCTATAGGTTTTAAGATACTTACTAGTCAGGTACATTCTTAGGCGTTTAATATGCGGTGTTGAGTCCATTTCGTTGAGCAAGGAGTAGCTCTTGTCTATTCCATATTTGACTTAAGGAACTTTTTCTGTGCTCATTTCACTCTCTGGTTTTATGCAGCACCCCAACTCACCTTTACCCTTAAGCAAGCATAAGTTGGTTTTCTAAATTTGAGACCCTGTTCTGTTCTGTAATTCAGTTCCTGTGTAGCCAAGTTTACATTCCGTGTATTACTGATATCTTATGATGTTTCATTTTCTGTGTGACTTATTTCAGTTAGAATCATCATACCTGAATCCACTCATTGTGATGCTAAGGGCCTGATGACATAGATTTCATTGCTGAGTGATATTGCTTTGTAAGTAAATACCACAACTTCTTTATCCATTTTTCACTTTCTGCGATGTTGAACTTGTACTGTAAACGAGGTTCTTGTAAACAGAGGCGTCCCAAACTTTGGGGTGGCTGTGTCTTTTTGATTTTAATTTCCCTAAGCTATAGGACCATAAGTGGCAGTGCCCTAGGCGCTGTTGCTTTGTTTTTTAGATGTTTCAGGAAACACCATACACTTCTCCCGAGTGTCTGATGGCAATTTACATCCCGCCCATCAGCATAACAAGGCTCCCAGTTCTCCATGGCCTGTCCTGCCTTTCTGGATTTTACACTTTTTTCAGATGGCCCTTTTGACTGGGGGGAAGTGAGACTTCATTGTAGTGCAGATTTCCTTTGCAAGCTTGCTTGGTTGGCCAAAAAGGGCGTATGCGTTTTTTCCTGAATATATTCAGGAAAAAACGCATACGCCCTTTTTGGCCAAGTGCATCATTGTGGACGTTCTGCCTCTTTTCCTATGCTTTCAATGCAATTCCAGTCTACCTCCTGAAATCGGTTTCCTGCAATTCTGCCCCGCTTTCAAGTCCTCTTGGCAGCCTTACTTCAGTCTATTTTTGGACGATAGCTGTCATTTATAACTCTGCAGGTTTGTGAATTACAGTGCCCCTGAGCTCCTTTCTTCAACTCGCTTTCTTGTGACCTGGCCGCAACACCGCAGGATGGCTTCAGGCCCTAATCTGGTTCCAGCACGGCATGCTGAGCCTTTGGTTAATTCCTCTTCCTGGTGGGAAATGAGAGTTAAATTTGCCCGTCCAGACACCTCCAGCTAGCCTCTCATTGGTTCTCGCTATTCCTGTTCATCTTCCGCAGAAATTGAAAACTGGGCCAAACAGGAGGTTAAAGGGACTGACTCTCCAAGTGGGGAGAGTGTTAGTAAAGCGTGTGGAATGTTGCACCCGAGTACCAGGGGAGGAAAACTGAGACATATTTGAAGATGTCTCCCGATCACATGGTTGATCATACTCTAGGTTCCACATGCATGTTTTAGCTGAAGGAAGAATACCTTAAACCTGGGTAGTTGAAACCCGTGGAATGGGTACCATGCAATATAACTTAAAAGGGTCTTCATTTGCTCACCGCACCTCTCCAATCCTATCACTGCTGCGTTTATGCCCCTGTACACATGCTTGATTCTCTTTCGGAGACATAGCAATCCATAGGTTTTAAGATACTTACTAGTCAGGTACATTCTTAGGCGTTTAATATGGGGTGTTGAGTCCATTTCGTTGAGCAAGGAGTAGCTCTTGTCTATTCCATATTTGGCTTAAGGAACTTTATCTGTGCTCATTTCAATCTCTGGTTTTATGCAGCACCCCAACTCACCTTTCCCCTTAAGCAAGCATAAGTTGGTTTTCTAAATTTGAGACCCTGTTCTGTTCTGTAATTCAGTTCCTGTGTAGCCAAGTTTACATTCCGTGTATTACTGATATCTTATGATGTTTCTTTTTCTGTGTGACTTATTTCAGGTAGAATCATCATACCTGAATCCACTCATTGTGCTGCTAAGGGCCTGATGACACAGATTTCATTGCTGAGTGATATTGCTTTGTAAGTAAATACCACAACTTCTTTATCCATTTTTCACTTTCTGCGATGTTGAACTTGTACTGTAAACGAGGTTCTTGTAAACAGAGGCGTCCCAAACTTTGGGGTGGCTGTGTCTTTTTGATTTTAATTTCCCTAAGCTATAGGACCATAAGTGGAAGTGCCCTAGGCTCTGTTGCTTTGTTTTTTAGATGTTTCAGGAAACACCATACAATTCTCCCAAGTGTCTGTTGGCAATTTACATCCCGCCCATCAGCATAACAAGGCTCCCAGTTCTCCATGGCCTGTCCTGCCTTTCTGGATTTTACACTTTTTTCAGATGGCCCTTTTGACCGTGGGGAAGTGAGACTTCATTGTAGTGCAGATTTCCTTTGCAAGCTTGCTTGGTTGGCCAAAAAGGGCGTATGCGTTTTTTCCTGAATATATTCAGGAAAAAACGCATACGCCCTTTTTGGCCAAGTGCATCATTGTGGACGTTCTGCCTCTTTTCCTATGCTTTCAATGCAATTCCAGTCTACCTCCTGAAATCGGTTTCCTGCAATTCTGCCCCGCTTTCAAGTCCTCTTGGCAGCCTTACTTCAGTATATTTTTGGACGATAGCTGTCATTTATAACTCTGCAGGTTTGTGAATTACAGTGCCCCTGAGCTCCTTTCTTCAACTCGCTTTCTTGTGACCTGGCCGCAACACCGCAGGATGGCTTCAGGCCCTAATCTGATTCTGGCATGGCACGCTGAGCCTTTGGTTAATTCCTCTTCCTGGTAGGAAATGAGAGTTAAATTTGCCCGTCCAGACACCTCCAGCTAGCCTCTCATTGGTTCTCGCTATTCCTGTTCATCTTCCGCAGAAATTGCAAACTGGGCCAAACAGGAGGTTAAAGGGACTGACTCTCCAAGTCGGCAGAGTGTTAGTAAAGCGTCTGGAATGTTGCACCCGAGTACCAGGGTACGAAAACTGAGACATATTTGAACACGTCTCCCAATCACATGGTTGATCATACTCTAGGTTCCACATGCATGTTTTAGCTGAAGGAAGAATACCTTAAACCTAGGTAGTTGAAACCCGTGTAATGGGTACCATGCAATATGACTTCAAAGGGTCTTCATTTGCTCACCGAACCTCTCCAATCCTATCACTGCTGCGTTTATGTCCCTGTACACATGCTTGATTCTCCTTCGGAGACATAGCAATCCATAGGTTTTAAGATACTTACTAGTCAGGTACATTCTTAGGCGTTTAATATGCGGTGTTGAGTCCATTTCGTTGAGCAAGTAGTAGCTCTTGTCTATTCCATATTTGGCTTAAGGAACTTTATCTGTGCTCACTTCAATCTCTGGTTTTATGCAGCACCCCAACTCACCTTTCCCCTTAAGCAAGCATAAGTTGGTTTTCTAAATTTGAGACCCTGTTCTGTTCTGTAATTCAGTTCCTGTGTAGCCAAGTTTCCATTCCGTGTATTACTGATATCTTATGATGTTTCTTTTTCTGTGTGACTTATTTCAGTTAGAATCATCATACCTGAATCCACTCATTGTGCTGCTAAGGGCCTGATGACATAGATTTCATTGCTGAGTGATATTGCTTTGTAAGTGAATACCACAACTTCTTTATCCATTTTTCACTTTCTGCAATGTTGAACTTGTACTGTAGAAGAGGTTCTTGTAAACAGAGCCGTTCCAAACTTTGGGGTGGCTGTGTCTTTTTGATTTTAATTTCCCTGAGCTATAGGTCCATAAGTGGAAGTGCCCTAGGCTCTTTTGCTCTGTTTTTTAGATGTTTCAGGAAACACCATACACTTCTCCCAAGTGTCTGTTGGCAATTTACATCCCGCCCATCAGCATAACAAGGCTCCCAGTTCTCAATGGCCTGTTGCCTTTCTGGATTTTACACTTTTTTCAGATGGCCCTTTTGACCGGGGGGAAGTGAGACTTCATTGTAGTGCAGATTTCCTTCGCAAGCTTGCTTGGTTGGCCAAAAAGGGCGTATGCGTTTTTTCCTGAATATATTCAGGAAAAAACGCATACGTCCTTTTTGGCCAAGTGCATCATTGTGGACGTTCTGCCTCTTTTCCTATGCTTTCAATGCAATTCCAGTCTACCTCCTGAAATCGGTTTCCTGCAATTCTGCTCCGCTTTCAAGTCCTCTTGGCAGCCTTACTTCAGTGTATTTTTGGACGATAGCTGTCATTTATAACTCTGCAGGTTTGTGAATTACAGTGCCCCTGAGCTCCTTTCTTCAACTCGCTTTCTTTTGAGCTGACCGCAACACCGCAGGATGGCATCATTGTGCCAATCGGTTTCATGCAATTCTGCCCCACTTTCAAGTCCTCTTGGCAGCCTTACTTCAGTCTATTTTTGGACGATAGCTGTCATTTATAACTCTGCTGGTTTGTGAATTGCAGTGCCCCTGAGCTCCTTTCTTCAACTCGCTTTCTTGTGACCTGGCCGCTACACTGCAGGATGGCTTCAGGCCCTAATCTGGTTCTGGCGCGGCACGCTGAGCCTTTGGTTATTTCCTCTTCCTGGTGGGAAATGAGAGTTAAATTTGCCCGTCCAGACACCTCCAGCTAGCCTCTCATTGGTTCTCGCTATTCCTGTTCATCTTCCGCAGAAATTGCAAACTGGGCCATACAGGAGGTTAAAGGCGCTGACTTTCCAAGTGGGGAGAGTGTTAGTAAAGCGTTTGGAATGTTGCACCCGAGTACCAGGGTACGAAAACTGAGACATATTTGAACACGTCTCCCGATCACATGGTTGATCATACTCTAGGTTCCACATGCATGTTTTAGCTGAAGGAAGAATACCTTAAACCTAGGTAGTTGAAACCCGTGGAATGGGTACCATGCAATATGACTTCAAAGGGTCTTCATTTGCTCACAGAACCTCTCCAATCCTATCTCTGCTGCGTTTATGCCCCTGTACACATGCTTGATTCTCTTTCGGAGACATAGCAATCCATAGGTTTTAAGATACTTACTAGTCAGGTACATTCTTAGGCGTTTAATATGCGGTGTTGAGTCCATTTCATTGAGCAAGGAGTAGCTCTTGTCTATTCCATATTTGGCTTAAGGAAATTTATCTGTGCTCATTTCAATCTCTGGTTTTATGCAGCACCCCAACCCACCTTTACCCTTAAGCAAGCATAAGTTGGTTTTCGAAATTTGAGACCCTGTTCTGTTCTGTAATTCAGTTCCTGTGTAGCCAAGTTTACATTCCGTGTATTACTGATATCTTATGATGTTTCTTTTTCTGTGTGACTTATTTCAGTTAGAATCATCATACCTGAATCCACTCATTGTGCTGCTAAGGGCCTGATGACACAGATTTCATTGCTGAGTGATATTGCTTTGTAAGTAAATACCACAACTTCTTTATCCATTTTTCACTTTCTGCGATGTTGAACTTGTACTGTAAACGAGGTTCTTGTAAACAGAGCTGTTCCAAACTTTGGGGTGGCTGTGTCTTTTTGATTTTAATTTCCCTAAGCTATAGGACCATAAGTGGAAGTGCCCTAGGTTCTGTTGCTTTGTTTTTTAGATGTTTCAGAAAACACCATACACTTCTCCCGAGTGGTTGTTGGCAATTTACATCCCGCCCATCAGCATAACAAGGCTCCCAGTTCTCCATGGCCTGTCCTGCCTTTCTGGATTTTACACTTTTTTCAGATGGCCCTTTTGACCGGGGGGAAGTGAGACTTCATTGTAGTGCAGATTTCCTTTGCAAGCTTGCTTGGTTGGCCAAAAAGGGCGTATGCGTTTTTTCCTGAATATATTCAGGAAAAAACGCATACGCCCTTTTTGGCCAAGTGCATCATTGTGGACGTTCTGCCTCTTTTCCTATGCTTTCAATGCAATTCCAGTCTACCTCCTGAAATCGGTTTCCTGCAATTCTGCCCCGCTTTCAAGTCCTCTTGGCAGCCTTACTTCAGTCTATTTTTGGACGATAGCTGTCATTTATAACTCTGCAGGTTTGTGAATTACAGTGCCCCTGAGCTCCTTTCTTCAACTCGCTTTCTTGTGAGCTGGCCGCAACACCGCAGGATGGCTTCAGGCCCTAATCTGGTTCCGGCACGGCACGCTGAGCCTTTGGTTATTTCCTCTTCCTGGTGGGAAATGAGAGTTAAATTTGCCCGTCCAGACACCTCCAGCGAGTCTCTCATTGGTTCTCGCTATTCCTGTTCATCTTCCAAGAAATAGCAAACTGGGCCAAACAAGAGGTTAAAGGCGCTGACTCTCCAAGTGGGGAGAGTGTTAGTAAAGCGTCTGGAATGTTGCACCCGAGTACCAGGGCAGGAAAACTGAGACATATTTGAACACGTCTCCCGTTCACATGGTTGATCATACTTGGGTTCCACATGCATCTTTTAGCTGAAGGAAGAATACCTTAAACCTGGGTATTTGAAACCCGTGGAATGGGTACCATGCAATATGACTTCAAAGGGTCTTCATTTGCTCACCGAACCTCTCCAATCCTATCACTGCTGCGTTTATGTCCCTGTACACATGCTTGATTCTCTTTCGGAGACATAGCAATCCATAGGTTTTAAGATACTTACTAGTCAGGTACATTCTTAGGCGTTTAATATGCGGTGTTGAGTCCATTTCGTTGAGCAAGGAGTAGCTCTTGTCTATTCCATATTTGGCTTAAGGAACTTTATCTGTGCTCATTTCAATCTCTGGTTTTATGCAGCACCCCAACTCACCTTTCCCCTTAAGCAAGCATATGTTGGTTTTCTAAATTTGAGACCCTGTTCTGTTCTGTAATTCAGTTCCTGTGTAGCCAAGTTTACATTCCGTGTATTACTGAAAACTTATGATGTTTCTTTTTCTGTGTGACTTACTTCAGTTAGAATCATCATACCTGAATCCACTCATTGTGCTGCTAAGGGCCTGATGACACAGATTTCATTGCTGAGTGATATTGCTTTGTAAGTAAATACCACAACTTTTTTATCCATTTTTCACTTTCTGCGATGTTGAACTTGTACTGTAAACGAGGTTCTTGTAAACAGAGCCGTTCAAAACTTTGGGGTGGCTGTCTCTTTTTGATTTTAAATTCCCTAAGCTATAGGACCATAAGTGGAAGTGCCCTAGGCTCTGTTGCTTTGTTTTTTAGATGTTTCAGGAAACACCATACACTTCTCCCTAGTGTTTGTTGGCAATTTACATCCCGCCCTTCAGCATAACAAGGCTCCCAGTTCTCCATGGCCTGTCCTGCCTTTCTGGATTTTACACTTTTTTCAGATGGCCCTTTTGACCGGGGGGAAGTGAGACTTCATTGTAGTGCAGATTTCCTTTGCAAGCTTGCTTGGTTGGCCAAAAAGGGCGTATGCGTTTTTTCCTGAATATATTCAGGAAAAAACGCATACGCCCTTTTTGGCCAAGTGCATCATTGTGGACGTTCTGCCTCTTTTCCTATGCTTTCAATGCAATTCCAGTCTACCTCCTGAAATCGGTTTCCTGCAATTCTGCCCCGCTTTCAAGTCCTCTTGGCAGCCTTACTTCAGTCTATTTTTGGACGATAGCTGTCATTTATAACTCTGCAAGTTTGTGAATTACAGTGCCCCTGAGCTCCTTTCTTCAACTCGCTTTCTTGTGACCTGGCCGCAACACCGCAGGATGGCTTCAGGCCCTAATCTGGTTCCGGCACGGCATGCTGAGCCTTTGGTTAATTCCTCTTCCTGGTGGGAAATGAGAGTTAAATTTGCCCGTCCAGACACCTCCAGCTAGCCTCTCATTGGTTCTCGCTATTCCTGTTCATCTTCCGCAGAAATTGCAAACTGGGCCAAACAGGAGGTTAAACGGACTGACTCTCCAAGTCGGGAGAGTGTTAGTAAAGCGTCTGGAATGTTGCACCCGAGTACCAGGGGAGGAAAACAGACATATTTGAATACGTCTCCCGTTCACATGGTTGATCATACTCTGGTTTACACATGCATGTTTTAGCTGAAGGAAGAATACCTTAAACCTGGAGAGTTGAGACCCGTGTAATGGGTACCATGCAATATGACTTCAAAGGGTCTTCATATGCTCACCGAACCTCTCCAATCATATCACTGCTGCGTTTATGCCCCTGTACACATGCTTGATTCTCTTTCGGAGACATAGCAATCCATAGTTTTTAAGATACTTACTAGTCAGGTACATTCTTAGGCGTTTAATATGGGGTGTTGAGTCCATTTCGTTGAGCAAGGAGTAGCTCTTGTCTATTCCATATTTGGCTTAAGGAACTTTATCTGTGCTCATTTCAATCTCTGGTTTTATGCAGCACCCCAACTCACCTTTCCCCTTAAGCAAGCATAAGTTGGTTTTCTAAATTTGAGACCCTGTTCTGTTCTGTAATTCAGTTCCTGTGTAGCCAAGTTTACATTCCGTGTATTAGTGATATCTTATGATGTTTCTTTTTCTGTGTGACTTATTTCAGTTAGAATCATCGTACCTGAATCCACTCATGATGCTGCTACGGGCCTGATGACATAGATTTCATTGCTGAGTGATACTGCATTGTACGTAAGTACCACAAGTTCTTTATCCATTTTTCACTTTCTGTGATATTGAACTTGTACTGTAAACGAGGTTCTTGTAAACAGAGGCGTCCCAAACTTTGGGGTGGCTGTGTCTTTTTGATTTTAATTTCCCTAAGCTATAGGACCATAAGTGGAAGTGCCATAGGCTCTGTTGATTTGTTTTTTAGATGTTTCTGGAAACACCATACACTTCTCCCGAGTGTCTGTTGGCAATTTACATCCCGCCCATCAGCATAACAAGGCTCCCAGTTCTCCATGGCCTGTCCTGCCTTTCTGGATTTTACACTTTTTTCAGATGGCCCTTTTGACCGGGGGGAAGTGAGACTTCATTGTAGTGCAGGTTTCCTTTGCAAGCTTGCTTGGTTGGCCAAAAAGGGCGTATGCGTTTTTTCCTGAATATATTCAGGAAAAAACGCATACGCCCTTTTTGGCCAAGTGCATCATTGTGGACGTTCTGCCTCTTTTCCTATGCTTTCAATGCAATTCCAGTCTACCTCCTGAAATCGGTTTCCTGCAATTCTGCCCCGCTTTCAAGTCCTCTTGGCAGCCTTACTTCAGTCTATTTTTGGACGATAGCTGTCATTTATAACTCTGCAGGTTTGTGAATTACAGTGCCCCTGAGCTCCTTTCTTCAACTCGCTTTCTTTTGAGCTGGCCGCAACACCGCAGGATGGCTTCAGGCCCTAATCTGGTTCCGGTACGGTACGCTGAGCCTTTGGTTATTTCCTCTTCCTGGTGGGAAATGAGAGTTAAATTTGCCCGTCCAGACACCTCCAGCTAGCCTCTCATTGGTTCTCGCTATTCCTATTCATCTTCCGCAGAAATTGCAAACTGGGCCAAACAGGAGGTTAAAGGCGCTGACTTTCCAAGTGGGGAGAGTGTTAGTAAAGCGTCTGGAATGTTGCACCCGAGTACCAGGGTACGAAAACTGAGACATATTTGAACACGTCTCCCGATCACATGGTTGATCATACTCTAGGTTCCACATGCATGTTTTAGCTGAAGGAAGAATACCTTAAACCTGGGTAGTTGAAACCCGTGGAATGGGTACCATGCAATATGACTTCAAAGGGTCTTCATTTGCTCACAGAACCTCTCCAATCCTATCACTGCTGCGTTTATGCCCCTGTACACATGCTTGATTCTCTTTCGGAGACATAGCAATCCATAGGTTTTAAGATACTTACTAGTCAGGTACATTCTTAGGCGTTTAATATGCGGTGTTGAGTCCATTTCGTTGAGCAAGGAGTAGCTCTTGTCTATTCCATATTTGGCTTAAGGAAAGTTATCTGTGCTCATTTCAATCTCTGGTTTTATGCAGCACCCCAACCCACCTTTACCCTTAAGCAAGCATAAGTTGGTTTTCTAAATTTGAGACACTCTTCTGTTCTGTAATTCAGTTCCTGTGTAGCCAAGTTTACATTCCGTGTATTACTGATATCTTATGATGTTTCTTTTTCTGTGTGACTTATTTCAGTTAGAATCATCATACCTGAATCCACTCATTGTGCTGCTAAGGGCCTGATGACACAGATTTCATTGCTGAGTGATATTGCTTTGTAAGTAAATACCACAACTTCTTTATCCATTTTTCAATTTCTGCGATGTTGAACTTGTACTGTAAACGAGGTTCTTGTAAACAGAGCTGTTCCAAACTTTGGGGTGGCTGTGTCTTTTTGATTTTAATTTCCCTAATCTATAGGACCATAAGTGGAAGTGCCCTAGGTTCTGTTGCTTTGTTTTTTAGATGTTTCAGGAAACACCATACACTTCTCCCGAGTGGTTGTTGGCAATTTACATCCCGCCCATCAGCATAACAAGGCTCCCAGTTCTCCATGGCCTGTCCTGCCTTTCTGGATTTTACACTTTTTTCAGATGGCCCTTTTGACCGGGGAGAAGTGAGACTTCATTGTAGTGCAGATTTCCTTTGCAAGCTTGCTTGGTTGGCCAAAAAGGGCGTATGCGTTTTTTCCTGAATATATTCAGGAAAAAACGCATACGCCCTTTTTGGCCAAGTGCATCATTGTGGACGTTCTGCCTCTTTTCCTATGCTTTCAATGCAATTCCAGTCTACCTCCTGAAATCGGTTTCCTGCAATTCTGCCCCGCTTTCAAGTCCTCTTGGCAGCCTTACTTCAGTCTATTTTTGGACGATAGCTGTCATTTATAACTCTGCAGGTTTGTGAATTACAGTGTCCCTGAGCTCCTTTCTTCAACTCGCTTTCTTGTGACCTGGCCGCAACACCGCAGGATGGCTTCAGGCCCTAATCTGGTTCCGGCACGGCACGCTGAGCCTTTGGTTATTTCCTCTTCCTGGTGGGAAATGAGAGTTAAATTTGCCCGTCCAGACACCTCCAGCGAGTCTCTCATTGGTTCTCGCTATTCCTGTTCATCTTCCAAGAAATAGCAAACTGGGTCAAACAGGAGGTTAAAGGCGCTGACTCTCCAAGTGGGGAGAGTGTTAGTAAAGCGTCTGGAATGTTGCACCCGAGTACCAGGGGAGGAAAACTGAGACATATTTGAACACGTCTCCCGTTCACATGGTTGATCATACTTGGGTTCCACATGCGTCTTTTAGCTGAAGGAAGAATACCTTAAACCTGGGTATTTGAAACCCGTGGAATGGGTACCATGCAATATGACTTCAAAGGGTCTTCATTTGCTCACCGAACCTCTCCAATCCTATCACTGCTGCGTTTATGCCCCTGTACACACGCTTGATTCTCTTTTGGAGACATAGCAATCCATAGGTTTTAAGATACTTACTAGTCAGGTACATTCTTAGGCGTTTAATATGCGGTGTTGAGTCCATTTCGTTGAGCAAGGAGCAGCTCTTGTCTATTCCATATTTGGCTTAAGGAACTTTATCTGTGCTCATTTCAATCTCTGGTTTTATGCAGCACCCCAACTCACCTTTCCCCTTAAGCAAGCATAAGTTGCTTTTCTAAATTTGAGACCCTGTTCTGTTCTGTAATTCAGTTCCTGTGTAGCCAAGTTTACATTCCGTGTATTACTGATATCTTATGATGTTTCTTTTTCTGTGTGACTTATTTCAGTTAGAATCATCATACCTGAATCCACTCATTGTGCTGCTAAGGGCCTGATGACACAGATTTCATTGCTGAGTGATATTGCTTTGTAAGTAAATACCACAACTTTTTTATCCATTTTTCACTTTCTGCGATGTTGAACTTGTACTGTAAACGAGGTTCTTGTAAACAGAGCCGTTCAAAACTTTGGGGTGGCTGTCTCTTTTTGATTTTAAATTCCCTAAGCTATAGGACCATAAGTGGAAGTGCCCTAGGCTCTGTTGCTTTGTTTTTTAGATGTTTCAGGAAACACCATACACTTCTCCCTAGTGTTTGTTGGCAATTTACATCCCGCCCTTCAGCATAACAAGGCTCCCAGTTCTCCATGGCCTGTCCTGCCTTTCTGGATTTTACACTTTTTTCAGATGGCCCTTTTGACCGGGGGGAAGTGAGACTTCATTGTAGTGCAGATTTCCTTTGCAAGCTTGCTTGGTTGGCCAAAAAGGGCGTATGCGTTTTTTCCTGAATATATTCAGGAAAAAACGCATACGCCCTTTTTGGCCAAGTGCATCATTGTGGACGTTCTGCCTCTTTTCCTATGCTTTCAATGCAATTCCAGTCTACCTCCTGAAATCGGTTTCCTGCAATTCTGCCCCGCTTTCAAGTCCTCTTGGCAGCCTTACTTCAGTCTATTTTTGGACGATAGCTGTCATTTATAACTCTGCAAGTTTGTGAATTACAGTGCCCCTGAGCTCCTTTCTTCAACTCGCTTTCTTGTGACCTGGCCGCAACACCGCAGGATGGCTTCAGGCCCTAATCTGGTTCCGGCACGGCATGCTGAGCCTTTGGTTAATTCCTCTTCCTGGTGGGAAATGAGAGTTAAATTTGCCCGTCCAGACACCTCCAGCTAGCCTCTCATTGGTTCTCGCTATTCCTGTTCATCTTCCGCAGAAATTGCAAACTGGGCCAAACAGGAGGTTAAAGGGACTGACTCTCCAAGTCGGGAGAGTGTTAGTAAAGCGTCTGGAATGTTGCACCCGAGTACCAGGGGAGGAAAACAGACATATTTGAATACGTCTCCCGTTCACATGGTTGATCATACTCTGGTTTACACATGCATGTTTTAGCTGAAGGAAGAATACCTTAAACCTGGAGAGTTGAGACCCGTGGAATGGGTACCATGCAATATGACTTCAAAGGGTCTTCATATGCTCACCGAACCTCTCCAATCATATCACTGCTGCGTTTATGCCCCTGTACACATGCTTGATTCTCTTTCGGAGACATAGCAATCCATAGTTTTTAAGATACTTACTAGTCAGGTACATTCTTAGGCGTTTAATATGGGGTGTTGAGTCCATTTCGTTGAGCAAGGAGTAGCTCTTGTCTATTCCATATTTGGCTTAAGGAACTTTATCTGTGCTCATTTCAATCTCTGGTTTTATGCAGCACCCCAACTCACCTTTCCCCTTAAGCAAGCATAAGTTGGTTTTCTAAATTTGAGACCCTGTTCTGTTCTGTAATTCAGTTCCTGTGTAGCCAAGTTTACATTCCGTGTATTAGTGATATCTTATGATGTTTCTTTTTCTGTGTGACTTATTTCAGTTAGAATCATCGTACCTGAATCCACTCATGATGCTGCTACGGGCCTGATGACATAGATTTCATTGCTGAGTGATACTGCATTGTACGTAAGTACCACAAGTTCTTTATCCATTTTTCACTTTCTGTGATATTGAACTTGTACTGTAAACGAGGTTCTTGTAAACAGAGGCGTCCCAAACTTTGGGGTGGCTGTGTCTTTTTGATTTTAATTTCCCTAAGCTATAGGACCATAAGTGGAAGTGCCATAGGCTCTGTTGATTTGTTTTTTAGATGTTTCTGGAAACACCATACACTTCTCCCGAGTGTCTGTTGGCAATTTACATCCCGCCCATCAGCATAACAAGGCTCCCAGTTCTCCATGGCCTGTCCTGCCTTTCTGGATTTTACACTTTTTTCAGATGGCCCTTTTGACCGGGGGGAAGTGAGACTTCATTGTAGTGCAGGTTTCCTTTGCAAGCTTGCTTGGTTGGCCAAAAAGGGCGTATGCGTTTTTTCCTGAATATATTCAGGAAAAAACGCATACGCCCTTTTTGGCCAAGTGCATCATTGTGGACGTTCTGCCTCTTTTCCTATGCTTTCAATGCAATTCCAGTCTACCTCCTGAAATCGGTTTCCTGCAATTCTGCCCCGCTTTCAAGTCCTCTTGGCAGCCTTACTTCAGTCTATTTTTGGACGATAGCTGTCATTTATAACTCTGCAGGTTTGTGAATTACAGTGCCCCTGAGCTCCTTTCTTCAACTCGCTTTCTTTTGAGCTGGCCGCAACACCGCAGGATGGCTTCAGGCCCTAATCTGGTTCCGGTACGGTACGCTGAGCCTTTGGTTATTTCCTCTTCCTGGTGGGAAATGAGAGTTAAATTTGCCCGTCCAGACACCTCCAGCTAGCCTCTCCTTGGTTCTCGCTATTCCTATTCATCTTCCGCAGAAATTGCAAACTGGGCCAAACAGGAGGTTAAAGGCGCTGACTTTCCAAGTGGGGAGAGTGTTAGTAAAGCGTCTGGAATGTTGCACCCGAGTACCAGGGTATGAAAACTGAGACATATTTGAACACGTCTCCCGATCACATGGTTGATCATACTCTAGGTTCCACATGCATGTTTTAGCTGAAGGAAGAATACCTTAAACCTGGGTAGTTGAAACCCGTGGAATGGGTACCATGCAATATGACTTCAAAGGGTCTTCATTTGCTCACAGAACCTCTCCAATCCTATCACTGCTGCGTTTATGCCCCTGTACACATGCTTGATTCTCTTTCGGAGACATAGCAATCCATAGGTTTTAAGATACTTACTAGTCAGGTACATTCTTAGGCGTTTAATATGCGGTGTTGAGTCCATTTCGTTGAGCAAGGAGTAGCTCTTGTCTATTCCATATTTGGCTTAAGGAAAGTTATCTGTGCTCATTTCAATCTCTGGTTTTATGCAGCACCCCAACCCACCTTTACCCTTAAGCAAGCATAAGTTGGTTTTCTAAATTTGAGACACTCTTCTGTTCTGTAATTCAGTTCCTGTGTAGCCAAGTTTACATTCCGTGTATTACTGATATCTTATGATGTTTCTTTTTCTGTGTGACTTATTTCAGTTAGAATCATCATACCTGAATCCACTCATTGTGCTGCTAAGGGCCTGATGACACAGATTTCATTGCTGAGTGATATTGCTTTGTAAGTAAATACCACAACTTCTTTATCCATTTTTCACTTTCTGCGATGTTGAACTTGTACTGTAAACGAGGTTCTTGTAAACAGAGCTGTTCCAAACTTTGGGGTGGCTGTGTCTTTTTGATTTTAATTTCCCTAATCTATAGGACCATAAGTGGAAGTGCCCTAGGTTCTGTTGCTTTGTTTTTTAGATGTTTCAGGAAACACCATACACTTCTCCCGAGTGGTTGTTGGCAATTTACATCCCGCCCATCAGCATAACAAGGCTCCCAGTTCTCCATGGCCTGTCCTGCCTTTCTGGATTTTACACTTTTTTCAGATGGCCCTTTTGACTGGGGAGAAGTGAGACTTCATTGTAGTGCAGATTTCCTTTGCAAGCTTGCTTGGTTGGCCAAAAAGGGCGTATGCGTTTTTTCCTGAATATATTCAGGAAAAAACGCATACACCCTTTTTGGCCAAGTGCATCATTGTGGACGTTCTGCCTCTTTTCCTATGCTTTCAATGCAATTCCAGTCTACCTCCTGAAATCGGTTTCCTGCAATTCTGCCCCGCTTTCAAGTCCTCTTGGCAGCCTTACTTCAGTCTATTTTTGGACGATAGCTGTCATTTATAACTCTGCAGGTTTGTGAATTACAGTGTCCCTGAGCTCCTTTCTTCAACTCGCTTTCTTGTGACCTGGCCGCAACACCGCAGGATGGCTTCAGGCCCTAATCTGGTTCCGGCACGGCACGCTGAGCCTTTGGTTATTTCCTCTTCCTGGTGGGAAATGAGAGTTAAATTTGCCCGTCCAGACACCTCCAGCGAGTCTCTCATTGGTTCTCGCTATTCCTGTTCATCTTCCAAGAAATAGCAAACTGGGTCAAACAGGAGGTTAAAGGCGCTGACTCTCCAAGTGGGGAGAGTGTTAGTAAAGCGTCTGGAATGTTGCACCCGAGTACCAGGGGAGGAAAACTGAGACATATTTGAACACGTCTCCCGTTCACATGGTTGATCATACTTGGGTTCCACATGCGTCTTTTAGCTGAAGGAAGAATACCTTAAACCTGGGTATTTGAAACCCGTGGAATGGGTACCATGCAATATGACTTCAAAGGGTCTTCATTTGCTCACCGAACCTCTCCAATCCTATCACTGCTGCGTTTATGCCCCTGTACACATGCTTGATTCTCTTTTGGAGACATAGCAATCCATAGGTTTTAAGATACTTACTAGTCAGGTACATTCTTAGGCGTTTAATATGCGGTGTTGAGTCCATTTCGTTGAGCAAGGAGCAGCTCTTGTCTATTCCATATTTGGCTTAAGGAACTTTATCTGTGCTCATTTCAATCTCTGGTTTTATGCAGCACCCCAACTCACCTTTCCCCTTAAGCAAGCATAAGTTGCTTTTCTAAATTTGAGACCCTGTTCTGTTCTGTAATTCAGTTCCTGTGTAGCCAAGTTTACATTCCGTGTATTACTGATATCTTATGATGTTTCTTTTTCTGTGTGACTTATTTCAGTTAGAATCATCATACCTGAATCCACTCATTGTGCTGCTAAGGGCCTGATGACACAGATTTCATTGCTGAGTGATATTGCTTTGTAAGTAAATACCAAAAATTTTTTATCCATTTTTCACTTTCTGCGATGTTGAACTTGTACTGTAAACGAGGTTCTTGTAAACAGAGCCGTTCAAAACTTTGGGGTGGCTGTGTCTTTTTGATTTTAAATTCCCTAAGCTATAGGACCATAAGTGGAAGTGCCCTAGGCTCTGTTGCTTTGTTTTTTAGATGTTTCAGGAAACACCATACACTTCTCCCTAGTGTTTGTTGGCAATTTACAT
Source organism: Stenella coeruleoalba (assembly GCF_951394435.1). Classification (NCBI taxonomy): domain Eukaryota; kingdom Metazoa; phylum Chordata; class Mammalia; order Artiodactyla; family Delphinidae; genus Stenella; species Stenella coeruleoalba. The sequence continues at coordinate 28,384 of NW_027646110.1, read as the reverse complement.
CCCGCCCATCAGCATAACAAGGCTCCCAGTTCTCCATGGCCTGTCCTGCCTTTCTGGATTTTACACTTTTTTCAGATGGCCCTTTTGACCGGTGGAAGTGAGACTTCATTGTAGTGCAGATTTCCTTTGCAAGCTTGCTTGGTTGGCCAAAAAGGGCGTATGCGTTTTTTCCTGAATATATTCAGGAGAAACCGCATACGCCCTTTTTGGCCAAGTGCATCATTGTGGACGTTCTGCCTCTTTTCCTATGCTTTCAATGCAATTCCAGTCTACCTCCTGAAATCGGTTTCCTGCAATTCTGCCCCACTTTCAAGTCCTCTTGGCAGCCTTACTTCAGTCTATTTTTGGACGATAGCTGTCATTTATAACTCTGCAGGTTTGTGAATTACAGTGTCCCTGAGCTCCTTTCTTCAACTCGCTTTCTTTTGAGCTGGCCGCAACACCGCAGGATGGCTTCAGGCCCTAATCTGGTTCCGGTACGGCACGCTGAGCCTTTGGTTATTTCCTCTTCCTGGTGGGAAATGAGAGTTAAATTTGCCAGTCCAGACACCTCCAGCTAGCCTCTCATTGGTTCTCGCTATTCCTGTTCATCTTCCGCAGAAATTGCAAACTGGGCCAAACAGGAGGTTAAAGGCGCTGACTTTCCAAGTGGGGAGAGTGTTAGTAAAGCGTCTGGAATGTTGCACCCGAGTACCAGGGTACGAAAACTGAGACATATTTGAACACGTCTACCGATCACATGGTTGATCATACTCTAGGTTCCACATGCATGTTTTAGCTGAAGGAAGAATACCTTAAACCTGGGAAGTTGAAACCCGTGGAATGGGTACCATGCAATATGACTTCAATTGTCTTCATTTGCTCACAGAACCTCTCCAATCCTATCACTGCTGCGTTTATGCCGCTGTACACATGCTTGATTCTCTTTCGGAGACATAGCAATCCATAGGTTTTAAGATACTTACTAGTCAGGTACATTCTTAGGCGTTTAATATGCTGTGTTGAGTCCATTTCATTGAGCAAGGAGTAGCTCTTGTCTATTCCATATTTGGCTTAAGGAAATTTATCTGTGCTCATTTCAATCTCTGGTTTTATGCAGCACCCCAACCCACCTTTACCCTTAAGCAAGCATAAGTTGGTTTTCTAAATTTGAGACACTGTTCTGTTCTGTAATTCAGTTCCTGTGTAGCCAAGTTTACATTCCGTGTATTACTGATATCTTATGATGTTTCTTTTTCTGTGTGACTTATTTCAGTTAGAATCATCATACCTGAATCCACTCATTGTGCTGCTAAGGGCCTGATGACACAGATTTCATTGCTGAGTGATATTGCTTTGTAAGTAAATACCACAACTTCTTTATCCATTTTTCACTTTCTGCGATGTTGAACTTGTACGGTAAACGAGGTTCTTGTAAACGGAGGCGTCCCAAACTTTGGGGTGGCTGTGTCTTTTTGATTTTAATTTCCCTAAGCTATAGGACCATAAGTGGAAGTGCCCTAGGTTCTGTTGCTTTGTTTTTTAGATGTTTCAGGAAACACCATACACTTCTCCCGAGTGTCTGTTGGCAATTTACATCCCATCCATCAGCATAACAAGGCTCCCAGTTCTCAATGGCCTGTTGCCTTTCTGGATTTTACACTTTTTTCAGATGGCCCTTTTGACCGGGGGGAAGTGAGACTTCATTGTAGTACAGATTTCCTTTGCAAGCTTCCTTCGTTTGCCAAAAACGGCGTATGCGTTTTTTCCTGAATATATTCAGGAAAAAACGCATACGCCCTTTTTGGCCAAGTGCATCATTGTGGACGTTCTGCCTCTTTTCCTATGCTTTCAATGCAATTCCAGTCTACCTCCTGAAATCGGTTTCCTGCAATTCTGCCCCGCTTTCAAGTCCTCTTGGCAGCCTTACTTCAGTCTATTTTTGGACGATAGCTGTCATTTATAACTCTGCAGGTTTGTGAATTACAGTGCCCCTGAGCTCCTTTCTTCAACTCGCTTTCTTGTGACCTGGCCGCAACACCGCAGGATGGCTTCAGGCCCTAATCTGGTTCCAGCACGGCATGCTGAGCCTTTGGTTAATTCCTCTTCCTGGTGGGAAATGAGAGTTAAATTTCCCCGTCCAGACACCTCCAGCTAGCCTCTCATTGGTTCTCGCTATTCCTGTTCATCTTCCGCAGAAATTGCAAACTGGGCCAAACAGGAGGTTAAAGGGACTGACTCTCCAAGTCGGGAGAGTGTTAGTAAAGCGTCTGGAATGTTGCACCCGAGTACCAGGGTACGAAAACTGAGACATATTTGAATACGTCTCCCGTTCACATGGTTGATCATACTCTGGTTTCCACATGCATGTTTTAGCTTAAGGAAGAATACCTTAAACCTGGAGAGTTGAGACCCGTGTAATGGGTACCATGCAATATGACTTCAAAGGGTCTTCATATGCTCACCGAACCTCTCCAATCATATCACTGCTGCGTTTATGCCCCTGTACACATGCTTGATTCTCTTTCGGAGACATAGCAATCCATAGGTTTTAAGATACTTACTAGTCAGGTACATTCTTAGGCGTTTAATATAGGGTGTTGAGTCCATATCGTTGAGCAAGGAGTAGCTCTTGTCTATTCCATATTTGGCTTAAGGAACTTTATCTGTGCTCATTTCAATCTCTGGTTTTATGCAGCACCCCAACTCACCTTTACCCTTAAGCAAGCATAAGTTGGTTTTCTAAATTTGAGACACTGTTCTGTTCTGTAATTCAGTTCCTGTGTAGCCAAGTTTACATTCCGTGTATTACTGATATCTTATGATGTTTCTTTTTCTGTGTGACTTATTTCAGTTAGAATCATCATACCTGAATCCACTCATTGTGCTGCTAAGGGCCTGATGACACAGATTTCATTGCTGAGTGATATTGCTTTGTAAGTAAATACCACAACTTCTTTATCCATTTTTCACTTTCTGCGATGTTGAACTTGTACTGTAAACGAGGTTCTTGTAAACAGAGGCGTCCCAAACTTTGGGGTGGCTGTGTCTTTTTGATTTTAATTTCCCTAAGCTATAGGACCATAAGTGGAAGTGCCCTAGGCTCTGTTGCTTTGTTTTTTAGATGTTTCAGGAAACACCATACACTTCTCCCAAGTGTCTGTTGGCAATTTACATCCCGCCCATCAGCATAACAAGGCTCCCAGTTCTCCATGGCCTGTCCTGCCTTTCTGGATTTTACACTTTTTTCAGATGGCCCTTTTGACCGGGGGGAAGTGAGACTTCATTGTAGTGCAGATTTCCTTTGCAAGCTTGCTTGGTTGGCCAAAAAGGGCGTATGCGTTTTTTCCTGAATATATTCAGGAAAAAACGCATACGCCCTTTTTGGCCAAGTGCATCATTGTGGATGTTCTGCCTCTTTTCCTATGCTTTCAATGCAATTCCAGTCTACCTCCTGAAATCGGTTTCCTGCAATTCTGCCCCGCTTTCAAGTCCTCTTGGCAGCCTTACTTCAGTCTATTTTTGGACGATAGCTGTCATTTATAACTCTGCAGGTTTGTGAATTACAGTGCCCCTGAGCTCCTTTCTTCAACTCGCTTTCTTGTGACCTGGCCGCAACACCGCAGGATGGCTTCAGGCCCTAATCTGGTTCCGGCACGGCATGCTGAGCCTTTGGTTAATTCCTCTTCCTGGTGGGAAATGAGAGTTAAATTTGCCCGTCCAGACACCTCCAGCTAGCCTCTCATTGGTTCTCGCTATTCCTGTTCATCTTCTGCAGAAATTGCAAACTGGGCCAAACAGGAGGTTAAAGGGACTGACTCTCCAAGTGGGGAGAGTGTTAGTAAAGCGTCTGGAATGTTGCACCCGAGTACCAGGGGAGGAAAACTGAGACATATTTGAACACGTCTCCCGTTCACATGGTTGATCATACTCTGGGTTCCACATGCATGTTTTAGCTGAAGGAAGAATACCTTAAACCTGGAGAGTTGAGACCGGTGTAATGGGTACCATGCAATATGACTTCAAAGGGTCTTCATTTGCTCACCGAACCTCTCCAATCCTATCACTGCTGCGTTTATGCCCCTGTACACACACTTGATTCTCTTTTGGAGACATAGCAATCCATAGGCTTTAAGATACTTACTAGTCAGGTACATTCTTAGGCGTTTAATATGGGGTTTTGAGTCCATTTCGTTGAGCAAGGAGTAGCTCTCGTCTATTCCATATTTGGCTTAAGGAACTTTATCTGTGCTCATTTCAATCTCTGGTTTTATGCAGCACCCCAACTCACCTTTCCCCTTAAGCAAGCATAAGTTGGTTTTCTAAATTTGAGACCCTGTTCTGTTTTGAAATGCAGTTCCTGTGTAGCCAAGTTTACATTCCGTGTATTAGTGATATCTTATGATGTTTCTTTTTCTGTGTGACTTATTTCAGTTAGAATCATCGTACCTGAATCCACTCATTATGCTGTTAAGGGCCTGATGACATAGATTGCATTGCTGAGTGATACTGCATTGTACGTAAGTACCACAAGTTCTTTATCCATTTTTCACTTTCTGTGATATTGAACTTGTACGGTAAACGAGGTTCTTGTAAACAGAGGCGTCCCAAACTTTGGGGTGGCTGTGTCTTTTTGATTTTAATTTCCCTAAGCTATAGGACCATAAGTGGAAGTGCCCTAGGCTCTGTTGCTTTGTTTTTTAGATGTTTCAGGAAACACCATACACTTCTCCTGAGTGTCTGTTGGCAATTTACATCCCGCCCATCAGCATAACAAGGCTCCCAGTTCTCCATAGCCTGTCCTGCCTTTCTGGATTTTACACTTTTTTCAGATGGCCCTTTTGACCGGGGGGAAGTGAGACTTCATTGTAGTGCAGATTTCCTTTGCAAGTTTGCTTGGTTGGCCAAAAAGGGCGTATGCGTTTTTTCCTGAATATATTCAGGAAAAAACGCATACGCCCTTTATGGCCAAGTGCATCATTGTGGATGTTCTGCCTCTTTTCCTATGCTTTCAATGCAATTCCAGTCTACCTCCTGAAATCGGTTTCCTGCAATTCTGTCCCGCTTTCAAGTCCTCTTGGCAGCCTTACTTCAGTATATTTTTGGACGATAGCTGTCATTTATAACTCTGCAGGTTTGTGAATTACAGTGCCCCTGAGCTCCTTTCTTCAACTCGCTTTCTTGTGACCTGGCCGCAACACCGCAGGATGGCTTCAGGCCCTAATCTGGTTCTGGCACGGCACGCTGAGCCTTTGGTTAATTCCTCTTCCTGGTGGGAAATGAGAGTTAAATTTGCCCATCCAGACACCTCCAGCTAGTCTCTCATTGGTTCTCGCTATTCCTGTTCATCTTCCACAGAAATTGCAAACTGGGCCAAACAGGAGGTTAAAGGGACTGACTCTCCAAGTGGGGAGAGTGTTAGTAAAGCATCTGGAATGTTGCACCCGAGTACCAGGGGAGGAAAACTGAGACATATTTGAACACGTCTGCCGTTCACATGGTTGATCATACTCTGGGTTCCACATGCATGTTTTAGCTGAAGGAAGAATACCTTAAACATGGAGAGTTGAGACCGGTGTAATGGGTACCGTGCCATATGACTTCAAAGGGTCTTCATTTGCTCACCGAACCTCTCCAATCCTATCACTGCTGCGTTTATGCCCCTGTACACATGCTTGATTCTCTTTCGGAGACATAGCAATCCATAGGTTTTAAGATACTTACTAGTCAGGTACATTCTTAGGCGTTTAATGTGCGGTGTTGAGTCCATTTCGTTGAGCAACGAGTAGCTCTTGTCTATTCCATATTTGGCTTAAGGAACTTTATCTGTGCTCATTTCAATCTCTGGTTTTATGCAGCACCCCAACTCACCTTTACCCTTAAGCAAGCATAAGTTGGTTTTCTAAATTTGAGAACCTGTTCTGTTCTGTAATTCAGTTCCTGTGTAGCCAAGTTTACAATCCGTGTATTAGTGATATCTTATGATGTTTCTTTTTCTGTGTGACTTATTTCAGTTAGAATCATCGTACCTGAATCCACTCATTATGATGCTACGGGCCTGATGACATAGATTTCATTGCTGAGTGATACTGCATTGTACGTAAGTACCACAAGTTCTTTATCCATTTTTCACTTTCTGTGATATTGAACTTGTACGGTAAACGAGGTTCTTGTAAACGGAGGCGTCCCAAACTTTGGGGTGGCTGTGTCTTTTTGATTTTAATTTCCCTAAGCTATAGGACCATAAGTGGAAGTGCCCTAGGCTCTGTTGCTTTGTTTTTTAGATGTTTCAGGAAACACCATACACTTCTCCCAAGTGTCTGTTGGCAATTTACATCCCGCCCATCAGCATAACAAGGCTCCCAGTTCTCCATGGCCTGTCCTGCCTTTCTGGATTTTACACTTTTTTCAGATGGCCCTTTTGACCGGGGGGAAGTGAGACTTCATTGTAGTGCAGATTTCCTTTGTAAGTTTGCTTGGTTGGCCAAAAAGGGCGTATGCGTTTTTTCCTGAATATATTCAGGAAAAAACGCATACGCCCTTTTTGACCAAGTGCATCATTGTGGACGTTCTGCCTCTTTTCCTATGCTTTCAATGCAATTAAAGTCTACCTCCTGAAATCGGTTTCCTGCAATTCTGCCCCACTTTCAAGTCCTCTTGGCAGCGTTACTTCAGTATATTTTTGGACGATAGCTGTCATTTATAACTCTGCAGGTTTGTGAATTACAGTGCCCCTGAGCTCCTTTCTTCAACTCGCTTTCTTGTGACCTGGCCGCAACACCGCAGAATGTCTTCAGGCCCTAATCTGGTTCTGGCACGGCACGCTGAGCCTTTGGTTAATTCCTCTTCCTGGTGGGAAATGAGAGTTAAATTTGCCCATCCAGACACCTCCAGCTAGTCTCTCATTGGTTCTCGCTATTCCTGTTCATCTTCCACAGAAATTGCAAACTAGGCCAAACAGGAGGTTAAAGGGACTGACTCTCCAAGTGGGGAGAGTGTTAGTAAAGCGTCTGGAATGTTGCACCCGAGTACCAGGGTACGAAAACTGAGACATATTTGAACACGTCTCCCGATCACATGGTTGATCATACTCTAGGTTCCACATGCATGTTTTAGCTGAAGGAAGAACACCTTAAACCTGGGTAGTTGAAACCCGTGGAATGGGTACCATGCAATATGACTTCAAAGGGTCTTCATTTGCTCACCAAACCTCTCCAATCCTATCACTGCTGCGTTTATGCCCCTGTACACACGCTTGATTCTCTTTCGGAGACATAGCAATCCATAGGTTTTAAGATACTTACTAGTCAGGTACATTCTTAGGCGTTTAATATGCGGTGTTGAGTCCATTTCGTTGAGCAAGGAGTAGCTCTTGTCTATTCCATATTTGGCTTAAGGAACTTTATCTGTGCTCATTTCAATCTCTGGTTTTATGCAGCACCCCAACTCACCTTTCCCCTTAAGCAAGCATAAGTTGGTTTTCTAAATTTGAGACCCTGTTCTGTTCTGTAATTCAGTTCCTGTGTAGCCAAGTTTACATTCCGTGTATTACTGATATCTTATGATGTTTCTTTTTCTGTGTGACTTATTTCAGTTAGAATCATCATACCTGAATCCACTCATTGTGCTGCTAAGGGCCTGATGACACAGATTTCATTGCTGAGTGATATTGCTTTGTAAGTAAATACCACATCTTCTTTATCCATTTTTCACTTTCTGCGATGTTGAACTTGTACTGTAAACGAGGTTCTTGTAAACAGAGGTGTCCCAAACTTTCGGGTGGCTGTGTCTTTTTGATTTTAATTTCCCTAAGCTATAGGACCATAAGTGGAAGTGCCCTAGGTTCTGTTGCTTTGTTTTTAGATGTTTCAGGAAACACCATACACTTCTCCCGAGTGGTTGTTGGCAATTTACATCCCGCCCATCAGCATAACAAGGCTCCCAGTTCTCCATGGCCTGTCCTGCCTTTCTGGATTTTACACTTTTTTTCCGATGACCCTTTTGACAAGGGGGAAGTGAGACTTCATTGTAGTGCAGATTTCCTTTGCAAGCTTGCTTGGTTGGCCAAAAAGGGCGTATGCGTTTTTTCCTGAATATATTCAGGAAAAAACGCATACGCCCTTTTTGGCCAAGTGCATCATTGTGGACGTTCTGCCTCTTTTCCTATGCTTTCAATGCAATTCCAGTCTACCTCCTGAAATCGGTTTCCTGCAATTCTGCCCCACTTTCAAGTCCTCTTGGCAGCCTTACTTCAGTCTATTTTTGGACGATAGCTGTCATTTATAACTCTGCAGGTTTGTGAATTACAGTGCCCCTGAGCTCCTTTCTTCAACTCGCTTTCTTGTGACCTGGCCGCAACACCGCAGGATGGCTTCAGGCCCTAATCTGGTTCCGACACGGCACGCTGAGCCTCTGGTTATTTCCTCTTCCTGGTGGGAAATGAGAGTTAAATTTGCCCGTCCAGACACATCCAGCTAGTCTCTCATTGGTTCTCGCTATTCCTGTTCATCTTCCGCAGAAATTGCAAACTGTGCCAAACAGGAGGTTAAAGGCGCTGACTCTCCAAGTGGGGAGAGTGTTAGTAAAGCGTCTGGAATGTTGCACCCGAGTACCAGGGTACGAAAACTGAGACATATTTGAACACGTCTCCCGATCACATGGTTGATCATACTCTAGGTTCCACATGCATGTTTTAGCTGAAGGAAGAATACCTTAAACCTGGGTAGGTGAAACCTGTGGAATGGGTACCATGCAATATGACTTCAAAGGGTCTCCATTTGCTCACAGAACCTCTCCAATCCTATCACTGCTGCGTTTATGCCCCTGTACACATGCTTGATTCTCTTTCGGAGACATAGCAATCCATAGGTTTTAAGATACTTACTAGTCAGGTACATTCTTAGGCGTTTAATATGGGGTGTTGAGTCCATTTCGTTGAGCAAGGAGTAGCTCTTCTCTATTCCATATTTGGCTTAAGGAACTTTATCTGTGCTCATTTCAATCTCTGGTTTTATGCAGCACCCCAACTCACCTTTCCCCTTAAGCAAGCATAAGTTGCTTTTCTAAATTTGAGACCCTGTTCTGTTCTGTAATTCAGTTCCTGTGTAGCCAAGTTTCCATTCCGTGTATTACTGATATCTTATGATGTTTCTTTTTCTGTGTGACTTATTTCAGTTAGAATCATCATACCTGAATCCACTCATTGTGCTGCTAAGGGCCTGATGACATAGATTTCATTGCTGAGTGATATTGCTTTGTAAGTGATTACCACAATTTCTTTATCCATTTTTCACTTTCTGCGATGTTGAACTTGTACTGTAAACGAGGTTCTTGTAAACAGAGGCGTCCCAAACTTTGGGGTGGCTGTGTCTTTTTGATTTTAATTTCCCTAAGCTATAGGACCATAAGTGGAAGTGCCCTAGGCTCTGTTGCTTTGTTTTTTAGATGTTTCAGGAAACACCATACAATTCTCCCAAGTGTCTGTTGGCAATTTACATCCCGCCCATCAGCATAACAAGGCTCCCAGTTCTCCATGGCCTGTCCTGCCTTTCTGGATTTTACACTTTTTTCAGATGGCCCTTTTGACCGGGGGGAAGTGAGACTTCATTGTAGTGCAGATTTCCTTTGCAAGCTTGCTTGGTTGGCCAAAAAGGGCGTATGCGTTTTTTCCTGAATATATTCAGGAAAAAACGCATACGCCCTTTTTGGCCAAGTGCATCATTGTGGACGTTCTGCCTCTTTTCCTATGCTTTCAATGCAATTCCAGTCTACCTCCTGAAATCGGTTTCCTGCAATTCTGCCCCGCTTTCAAGTCCTCTTGGCAGCCTTACTTCAGTCTATTTTTGGACGATAGCTGTCATTTATAACTGTGCAGTTTTGTGAATTACAGTGCCCCTGAGCTCCTTTCTTCAACTCGCTTTCTTGTGACCTGGCCGCAACACCGCAGGATGGCTTCAGGCCCTAATCTGGTTCCGGCACGGCACGCTGAGCCTTTGGTTAATTCCTCTTCCTGGTGGGAAATGAGAGTTAAATTTGCCCGTTCAGACACCTCCAGCTAGTCTCTCATTGGTTCTCGCTATTCCTGTTCATCTTCCGCAGAAATTGCAAACTGGGCCAAACAGGAGGTTAAAGGGACTGACTCTCCAAGTCGGGAGAGTGTTAGTAAAGCGTCTGGAATGTTGCACCCGAGTACCAGGGTACGAAAACTGAGAAATATTTGAACACGTCTCCCGATCACATGGTTGATCATACTCTAGGTTCCACATGCATGTTTTAGTTGAAGGAAGAATACCTTAAACCTGGGTAGGTGAAACCCGTGGAATGGGTACCATGCAATATGACTTCAAAGGATCTTCATTTGCTCACCGAACCTCTCCAATCCTATCACTGCTGCGTTTATGCCCCTGTACACATGCTTGATTCTCTTTCAGAGACATAGCAATCCCTAGGTTTTAAGATACTTACTAGTCAGGTACATTCTTAGGCGTTTAATATGCGGTGTTGAGTCCATTTCGTTGAGCAAGGAGTAGCTCTTGTCTATTCCATATTTGGCTTAAGGAACTTTATCTGTGCTCATTTCAATCTCTGGTTTTATGCAGCACCCCAACTCACCTTTACCCTTAAGCAAGCATAAGTTGGTTTTCTAAATTTGAGACCCTGTTCTGTTCTGTAATTCAGTTCCTGTGTAGCCAAGTTTACATTCCGTGTATTACTGATATCTTATGATGTTTCTTTTTCTGTGTGACTTATTTCAGTTAGAATCATCATACCTGAATCCACTCATTGTGCTGCTAAGGGCCTGATGACACAGATTTCATTGCTGAGTGATATTGCTTTGTAAGTAAATACCACATCTTCTTTATCCATTTTTCACTTTCTGCGATGTTGAACTTGTACTGTAAACGAGGTTCTTGTAAACAGAGGCGTCCCAAACTTTGGGGTGGCTGTGTCTTTTTGATTTTAATTTCCCTAAGCTATAGGACCATAAGTGGAAGTGCCCTAGGTTCTGTTGCTTTGTTTTTAGATGTTTCAGGAAACACCATACACTTCCCCGAGTGGTTGTTGGCAATTTACATCCCGCCCATCAGCATAACAAGGCTCCCAGTTCTCCATGGCCTGTCCTGCCTTTCTGGATTTTACCCTTTTTTCAGATGACCCTTTTGACAAGGGGGAAGTGAGACTTCATTGTAGTGCAGATTTCCTTTGCAAGCTTGCTTGGTTGGCCAAAAAGGGCGTATGCGTTTTTTCCTGAATATATTCAGGAAAAAACGCATACGCCCTTTTTGGCCAAGTGCATCATTGTGGACGTTCTGCCTCTTTTCCTATGCTTTCAATGCAATTCCAGTCTACCTCCTGAAATCGGTTTCCTGCAATTCTGCCCCACTTTCAAGTCCTCTTGGCAGCCTTACTTCAGTCTATTTTTGGACGATAGCTGTCATTTATAACTCTGCAGGTTTGTGAATTACAGTGCCCCTGAGCTCCTTTCTTCAACTCGCTTTCTTGTGACCTGGCCGCAACACCGCAGGATGGCTTCAGGCCCTAATCTGGTTCCGACACGGCACGCTGAGCCTCTGGTTATTTCCTCTTCCTGGTGGGAAATGAGAGTTAAATTTGCCCGTCCAGACACATCCAGCTACTCTCTCATTGGTTCTCGCTATTCCTGTTCATCTTCCGCAGAAATTGCAAACTGTGCCAAACAGGAGGTTAAAGGCGCTGACTCTCCAAGTGGGGAGAGTGTTAGTAAAGCGTCTGGAATGTTGCACCCGAGTACCAGGGTACGAAAACTGAGACATATTTGAACACGTCTCCCGATCACATGGTTGATCATACTCTAGGTTCCACATGCATGTTTTAGCTGAAGGAAGAATACCTTAAACCTGGGTAGGTGAAACCTGTGGAATGGGTACCATGCAATATGACTTCAAAGGGTCTCCATTTGCTCACAGAACCTCTCCAATCCTATCACTGCTGCGTTTATGCCCCTGTACAGATGCTTGATTCTCTTTCGGAGACATAGCAATCCATAGGTTTTAAGATACTTACTAGTCAGGTACATTCTTAGGCGTTTAATATGGGGTGTTGAGTCCATTTCGTTGAGCAAGGAGTAGCTCTACTCTATTCCATATTTGGCTTAAGGAACTTTATCTGTGCTCATTTCAATCTCTGGTTTTATGCAGCACCCCAACTCACCTTTCCCCTTAAGCAAGCATAAGTTGGTTTTCTAAATTTGAGACCCTGTTCTGTTCTGTAATTCAGTTCCTGTGTAGCCAAGTTTCCATTCCGTGTATTACTGATATCTTATGATGTTTCTTTTTCTGTGTGACTTATTTCAGTTAGAATCATCATACCTGAATCCACTCATTGTGCTGCTAAGGGCCTGATGACATAGATTTCATTGCTGAGTGATATTGCTTTGTAAGTGATTACCACAATTTCTTTATCCATTTTTCACTTTCTGCGATGTTGAACTTGTACTGTAAACGAGGTTCTTGTAAACAGAGGCGTCCCAAACATTGGGGTGGCTGTGTCTTTTTGATTTTAATTTCCCTAAGCTATAGGACCATAAGTGGAAGTGCCCTAGGCTCTGTTGCTTTGTTTTTTAGATGTTTCAGGAAACACCATACAATTCTCCCAAGTGTCTGTTGGCAATTTACATCCCGCCCATCAGCATAACAAGGCTCCCAGTTCTCCATGGCCTGTCCTGCCTTTCTGGATTTTACACTTTTTTCAGATGGCCCTTTTGACCGGGGGGGAAGTGAGACTTCATTGTAGTGCAGATTTCCTTTGCAAGCTTGCTTGGTTGGCCAAAAAGGGCGTATGCGTTTTTTCCTGAATATATTCAGGAAAAAACGCATACGCACTTTTTGGCCAAGTGCATCATTGTGGACGTTCTGCCTCTTTTCCTATGCTTTCAATGCAATTCCAGTCTACCTCCTGAAATCGGTTTCCTGCAATTCTGCCCCGCTTTCAAGTCCTCTTGGCAGCCTTACTTCAGTCTATTTTTGGACGATAGCTGTCATTTATAACTGTGCAGTTTTGTGAATTACAGTGCCCCTGAGCTCCTTTCTTCAACTCGCTTTCTTGTGACCTGGCCGCAACACCGCAGGATGGCTTCAGGCCCTAATCTGGTTCCGGCACGGCACGCTGAGCCTTTGGTTAATTCCTCTTCCTGGTGGGAAATGAGAGTTAAATTTGCCCGTTCAGACACCTCCAGCTAGTCTCTCATTGGTTCTCGCTATTCCTGTTCATCTTCCGCAGAAATTGCAAACTGGGCCAAACAGGAGGTTAAAGGGACTGACTCTCCAAGTCGGGAGAGTGTTAGTAAAGCGTCTGGAATGTTGCACCCGAGTACCAGGGTACGAAAACTGAGAAATATTTGAACACGTCTCCCGATCACATGGTTGATCATACTCTAGGTTCCACATGCATGTTTTAGTTGAAGGAAGAATACCTTAAACCTGGGTAGGTGAAACCCGTGGAATGGGTACCATGCAATATGACTTCAAAGGATCTTCATTTGCTCACCGAACCTCTCCAATCCTATCACTGCTGCGTTTATGCCCCTGTACACATGCTTGATTCTCTTTCGGAGACATAGCAATCCCTAGGTTTTAAGATACTTACTAGTCAGGTACATTCTTAGGCGTTTAATATGCGGTGTTGAGTCCATTTCGTTGAGCAAGGAGTAGCTCTTGTCTATTCCATATTTGGCTTAAGGAACTTTATCTGTGCTCATTTCAATCTCTGGTTTTATGCAGCACCCCAACTCACCTTTACCCTTAAGCAAGCATAAGTTGGTTTTCTAAATTTGAGACCCTGTTCTGTTCTGTAATTCAGTTCCTGTGTAGCCAAGTTTCCATTCCGTGTATTACTGATATCTTATGATGTTTCTTTTTCTGTGTGACTTATTTCAGTTAGAATCATCATATCTGAATCCACTCATTGTGCTGCTAAGGGCCTGATGACATAGATTTCATTGCTGAGTGATATTGCTTTGTAAGTGATTACCACAACTTCTTTATCCATTTTTCACTTTCTGCGATGTTGAACTTGTACTGTAAACGAGGTTCTTGTAAACAGAGCCGTTCCAAACTTTGGGGTGGCTGTGTCTTTTTGATTTTAATTTCCCTAATCTATAGGACCATAAGTGGAATTGCCCTAGGCTCTGTTGCTTTGTTTTTTAGATGTTTCAGGAAACACCATACACTTCTCCTGAGTGTCTGTTGGCAATTTACATCCCGCCCATCAGCATAACAAGGCTCCCAGTTCTCCATGGCCTATCCTGCCTTTCTGGATTTTACACTTTTTTCAGATGGCCCTTTTGACCGGGGGGAAGTGAGACTTCATTGTAGTGCAGATTTCCTTTGCAAGCTTGCTTGGTTGGCCAAAAAGGGCGTATGCGTTTTTTCCTGAATATATTCAGGAAAAAACGCATACGCCCTTTTTGGCCAAGTGCATCATTGTGGACGTTCTGCCTCTTTTCCTATGCTTTCAATGCAATTCCAGTCTACCTCCTGAAATCGGTTTCCTGCAATTCTGCCCCGCTTTCAAGTCCTCTTGGCAGCCTTACTTCAGTCTATTTTTGGACGATAGCTGTCATTTATAACTGTGCAGGTTTGTGAATTACAGTGCCCCTGAGCTCCTTTCTTCAACTCGCTTTCTTGTGAGCTGGCCGCAACACCGCAGGATGGCTTCAGGCCCTAATCTGGTTCCGGCCCGGCACGCTGAGCCTTTGGTTAATTCCTCTTCCTGGTGGGAAATGAGAGTTAAATTTGCCCGTTCAGACACCTCCAGCTAGTCTCTCATTGGTTCTCGCTATTCCTGTTCATCTTCCGCAGAAATTGCAAACTGGGCCAAACAGGAGGTTAAAGGGACTGACTCTCCAAGTCGGGAGAGTGTTAGTAAAGCGTCTGGAATGTTGCACCCGAGTACCAGGGTACGAAAACTGAGAAATATTTGAACACGTCTCCCGATCACATGGTTGATCATACTCTAGGTTCCACATGCATGTTTTAGTTGAAGGAAGAATACCTTAAACCTGGGTAGGTGAAACCCGTGGAATGGGTACCATGCAATATGACTTCAAAGGATCTTCATTTGCTCACCGAACCTCTCCAATCCTATCACTGCTGCGTTTATGCCCCTGTACACATGCTTGATTCTCTTTCGGAGACATAGCAATCCCTAGGTTTTAAGATACTTACTAGTCAGGTACATTCTTAGGCGTTTAATATGCGGTGTTGAGTCCATTTCGTTGAGCAAGGAGTAGCTCTTGTCTATTCCATATTTGGCTTAAGGAACTTTATCTGTGCTCATTTCAATCTCTGGTTTTATGCAGCACCCCAACTCACCTTTCCCCTTAAGCAAGCATAAGTTGGTTTTCTAAATTTGAGACCCTGTTCTGTTCTGTAATTCAGTTCCTGTGTAGCCAAGTTTCCATTCCGTGTATTACTGATATCTTATGATGTTTCTTTTTCTGTGTGACTTATTTCAGTTAGAATCATCATACCTGAATCCACTCATTGTGCTGCTAAGGGCCTGATGACATAGATTTCATTGCTGAGTGATATTGCTTTGTAAGTGATTACCACAACTTCTTTATCCATTTTTCACTTTCTGCGATGTTGAACTTGTACTGTAAACGAGGTTCTTGTAAACAGAGCCGTTCCAAACTTTGGGGTGGCTGTGTCTTTTTGATTTTAATTTCCCTAATCTATAGAACCATAAGTGGAAGTGCCCTAGGCTCTGTTGCTTTGTTTTTTAGATGTTTCAGGAAACACCATACACTTCTCCTGAGTGTCTGTTGGCAATTTACATCCCGCCCATCAGCATAACAAGGCTCCCAGTTCTCCATGGCCTATCCTGCCTTTCTGGATTTTACACTTTTTTCAGATGGCCCTTTTGACCAGGGGGAAGTGAGACTTCATTGTAGTGCAGATTTCCTTTGCAAGCTTGCTTGGTTGGCCAAAAAGGGCGTATGCGTTTTTTCCTGAATATATTCAGGAAAAAACGCATACGCCCTTTTTGGCCAAGTGCATCATTGTGGACGTTCTGCCTCTTTTCCTATGCTTTCAATGCAATTCCAGTCTACCTCCTGAAATCGGTTTCCTGCAATTCTGCCCCGCTTTCAAGTCCTCTTGGCAGCCTTACTTCAGTCTATTTTTGGACGATAGCTGTCATTTATAACTCTGCAGGTTTGTGAATTACAGTGCCCCTGAGCTCCTTTCTTCAACTCGCTTTCTTTTGAGCTGGCCGCAGCACCGCAGTATGGCTTCAGGCCCTAATCTGGTTCCGGCACGGCACGCTGAGCCTTTGGTTAATTCCTCTTCCTGGTGGGAAATGAGAGTTAAATTTGCCCGTCCAGATACCTCCAGCTAGCCTCTCATTGGTTCTCGCTATTCCTGTTCATCTTCCGCAGAAATTGCAAACTGGGCCAAACAGGAGGTTAAAGGGACTGACTCTCCAAGTCGGGAGAGTGTTAGTAAAGCGTCTGGAATGTTGCACCCGAGTACCAGGGTACGAAAACTGGGACATATTTGAACACATCTCCCGATCATATGGTTGATAATACTCTAGGTTCCACATGCATGTTTTAGCTGAAGGAAGAATACCTTAAACCTGGGTAGTTGAAACCCGTGGAATGGGTACCATGCAATATGACTTCAAAGGGTCTTCATTTGCTCACCGAACCTCTCCAATCCTATCACTGCTGCGTTTACGCCCCTGTACACATGCTTGATTCTCTTTCGGAGACATAGCAATCCATAGGTTTTAAGATACTTACTAGTCAGGTACGTTCTTAGGCTTTTAATATGAGGTGTTGAGTCCATTTCGTTGAGCAAGGAGTAGCTCTTGTCTATTCCATATTTGGCTTAAGGAACTTTATCTGTGCTCATTTCAATCTCTGGTTTTATGCAGCACCCCAACTCACCTTTACCCTTAAGCAAGCATAAGTTGGTTTTCTAAATTTGAGACCCTGTTCTGTTCTGTAATTCAGTTCCTGTGTAGCCAAGTTTACATTCCGTGTATTACTGATATCTTATGATGTTTCTTTTTCTGTGTGACTTATTTCAGTTAGAATCATCATACCTGAATCCACTCATTGTGCTGCTAAGGGCCTGATGACACAGATTTCATTGCTGAGTGATATTGCTTTCTAAGTAAATACCACAACTTTTTTATCCATTTTTCACTTTCTGTGATGTTGAACTTGTACTGTAAACGAGGTTCTTGTAAACAGAGCCGTTCCAAACTTTGGGGTGGCTGTGTCTTTTTGATTTTAAATTCCCTAAGCTATAGGACCATAAGTGGAAGTGCCTATGCTCTGTTGCTTTGTTTTTTAGATGTTTCAGGATGCACCATACACTTCTCCGGAGTGGTTGTTGGCAATTTACATCCCGCCCATCAGCATAACAAGGCTCCCAGTTCTCCATGGCCTGTCCTGCCTTTCTGGATTTTACACTTTTTTCAGATGGCCCTTTTGACCGGGGGGAAGTGAGACTTCATTGTAGTGCAGATTTCCTTTGCAAGCTTGCTTGGTTGGCCAAAAAGGGCGTATGCGTTTTTTCCTGAATATATTCAGGAAAAAACGCATACGCCCTTTTTGACCAAGTGCATCATTGTGGACGTTCTGCCTCTTTTCCTATGCTTTCAATGCAATTCCAGTCTACCTCCTGAAATCGGTTTCCTGCAATTCTGCCCCGCTTTCAAGTCCTCTTGGCAGCCTTACTTCAGTCTATTTTTGGACGATAGCTGTCATTTATAACTCTGCAGGTTTGTGAATTACAGTGCCCCTGAGCTCCTTTCTTCAACTCGCTTTCTTGTGAGCTGGCCGCAACACCACAGGATGGCTTCAGGCCCTAATCTGGTTCCGGCACGGCACGCTGAGCCTTTGGTTAATTCCTCTTCCTGGTGGGAAATGAGAGTTAAATTTGCCCGTCCAGACACCTCCAGCTAGTCTCTCATTGGTTCTCGCTATTCCTGTTCATCTTCCGCAGAAATTGCAAACTGGGCCAAACAGGAGGTTAAAGGGACTGATTCTCCAAGTCGGGAGAGTGTTAGTAAAGCGTCTGGAATGTTGCACCCGAGTACCAGGGTACGAAAACTGAGACATATTTGAACACGTCTCCCGATCACATGGTTGATCATACTCTAGGTTCCACATGCATGTTTTAGTTGAAGGAAGAATACCTTAAACCTGGGTAGGTGAAACCCGTGGAATGGGTACCATGCAATATGACTTCAAAGGATCTTCATTTGCTCACCGAACCTCTCCAATCCTATCACTGCTGCGTTTATGCCCCTGTACACATGCTTGATTCTCTTTCGGAGACATAGCAATCCCTAGGTTTTAAGATACTTACTAGTCAGGTACATTCTTAGGCGTTTAATATGCGGTGTTGAGTCCATTTCGTTGAGCAAGGAGTAGCTCTTGTCTATTCCATATTTGGCTTAAGGAACTTTATCTGTGCTCATTTCAATCTCTGGTTTTATGCAGCACCCCAACTCACCTTTACCCTTAAGGAAGCATAAGTTGGTTTTCTAAATTTGAGACCCTGTTCTGTTCTGTAATTCAGTTCCTGTGTAGCCAAGTTTCCATTCCGTGTATTACTGATATCTTATGATGTTTCTTTTTCTGTGTGACTTATTTCAGTTAGAATCATCATACCTGAATCCACTCATTGTGCTGCTAAGGGCCTGATGACATAGATTTCATTGCTGAGTGATATTGCTTTGTAAGTGATTACCACAACTTCTTTATCCATTTTTCACTTTCTGCGATGTTGAACTTGTACTGTAAACGAGGTTCTTGTAAACAGAGCCGTTCCAAACTTTGGGGTGGCTGTGTCTTTTTGATTTTAATTTCCCTAATCTATAGGACCATAAGTGGAAGTGCCCTAGGCTCTGTTGCTTTGTTTTTTAGATGTTTCAGGAAACACCATACACTTCTCCCAAGTGTCTGTTGGCAATTTACATCCCGCCCATCAGCATAACAAGGCTCCCAGTTCTCCATGGC
Source organism: Stenella coeruleoalba (assembly GCF_951394435.1). NCBI lineage: Eukaryota > Metazoa > Chordata > Mammalia > Artiodactyla > Delphinidae > Stenella > Stenella coeruleoalba. The sequence continues at coordinate 9,390 of NW_027646110.1, read as the reverse complement.
CTATCCTGCCTTTCTGGATTTTACACTTTTTTCAGATGGCCCTTTTGACCAGGGGGAAGTGAGACTTCATTGTAGTGCAGATTTCCTTTGCAAGCTTGCTTGGTTGGCCAAAAAGGGCGTATGCGTTTTTTCCTGAATATATTCAGGAAAAAACGCATACGCCCTTTTTGGCCAAGTGCATCATTGTGGACGTTCTGCCTCTTTTCCTATGCTTTCAATGCAATTCCAGTCTACCTCCTGAAATCGGTTTCCTGCAATTCTGCCCCGCTTTCAAGTCCTCTTGGCAGCCTTACTTCAGTCTATTTTTGGACGATAGCTGTCATTTATAACTCTGCAGGTTTGTGAATTACAGTGCCCCTGAGCTCCTTTCTTCAACTCGCTTTCTTTTGAGCTGGCCGCAGCACCGCAGTATGGCTTCAGGCCCTAATCTGGTTCCGGCACGGCACGCTGAGCCTTTGGTTAATTCCTCTTCCTGGTGGGAAATGAGAGTTAAATTTGCCCGTCCAGATACCTCCAGCTAGCCTCTCATTGGTTCTCGCTATTCCTGTTCATCTTCCGCAGAAATTGCAAACTGGGCCAAACAGGAGGTTAAAGGGACTGACTCTCCAAGTCGGGAGAGTGTTAGTAAAGCGTCTGGAATGTTGCACCCGAGTACCAGGGTACGAAAACTGGGACATATTTGAACACATCTCCCGATCACATGGTTGATCATACTCTAGGTTCCACATGCATGTTTTAGCTGAAGGAAGAATACCTTAAACCTGGGTAGTTGAAACCCGTGGAATGGGTACCATGCAATATGACTTCAAAGGGTCTTCATTTGCTCACCGAACCTCTCCAATCCTATCACTGCTGCGTTTATGCCCCTGTACACATGCTTGATTCTCTTTCGGAGACATAGCAATCCATAGGTTTTAAGATACTTACTAGTCAGGTACATTCTTAGGCTTTTAATATGAGGTGTTGAGTCCATTTCGTTGAGCAAGGAGTAGCTCTTGTCTATTCCATATTTGGCTTAAGGAACTTTATCTGTGCTCATTTCAATCTCTGGTTTTATGCAGCACCCCAACTCACCTTTCCCCTTAAGCAAGCATAAGTTGGTTTTCTAAATTTGAGACCCTGTTCTGTTCTGTAATTCAGTTCCTGTGTAGCCAAGTTTCCATTCCGTGTATTACTGATATCTTATGATGTTTCTTTTTCTGTGTGACTTATTTCAGTTAGAATCATCATACCTGAATCCACTCATTGTGCTGCTAAGGGCCTGATGACACAGATTTCATTGCTGAGTGATATTGCTTTCTAAGTAAATACCACAACTTTTTTATCCATTTTTCACTTTCTGTGATGTTGAACTTGTACTGTAAACGAGGTTCTTGTAAACAGAGCCGTTCCAAACTTTGGGGTGGCTGTGTCTTTTTGATTTTAAATTCCCTAAGCTATAGGACCATAAGTGGAAGTGCCTATGCTCTGTTGCTTTGTTTTTTAGATGTTTCTGGAAACACCATACACTTCTCCTGAGTGGTTGTTGGCAATTTACATCCCGCCCATCAGCATAACAAGGCTCCCAGTTCTCCATGGCCTGTCCTGCCTTTCTGGATTTTACACTTTTTTCAGATGGCCCTTTTGACCGGGGGGAAGTGAGACTTCATTGTAGTGCAGATTTCCTTTGCAAGCTTGCTTGGTTGGCCAAAAAGGGCGTATGCGTTTTTTCCTGAATATATTCAGGAAAAAACGCATACACCCTTTTTGGCCAAGTGCATCATTGTGGACGTTCTGCCTCTTTTCCTATGCTTTCAATGCAATTCCAGTCTACCTCCTGAAATCGGTTTCCTGCAATTCTGCCCCGCTTTCAAGTCCTCTTGGCAGCCTTACTTCAGTCTATTTTTGGACGATAGCTGTCATTTATAACTCTGCAGGTTTGTGAATTACAGTGCCCCTGAGCTCCTTTCTTCAACTCGCTTTCTTGTGAGCTGGCCGCAACACCACAGGATGGCTTCAGGCCCTAATCTGGTTCCGGCATGGCACGCTGAGCCTTTGGTTAATTCCTCTTCCTGGTGGGAAATGAGAGTTAAATTTGCCCGTCCAGACACCTCCAGCTAGTCTCTCATTGGTTCTCGCTATTCCTGTTCATCTTCCGCAGAAATTGCAAACTGGGCCAAACAGGAGGTTAAAGGGACTGATTCTCCAAGTCGGGAGAGTGTTAGTAAAGCGTCTGGAATGTTGCACCCGAGTACCAGGGTACGAAAACTGAGACATATTTGAACACGTCTCCCGATCACATGGTTGATCATACTCTAGGTTCCACATGCATGTTTTAGTTGAAGGAAGAATACCTTAAACCTGGGTAGGTGAAACCCGTGGAATGGGTACCATGCAATATGACTTCAAAGGATCTTCATTTGCTCACCGAACCTCTCCAATCCTATCACTGCTGCGTTTATGCCCCTGTACACATGCTTGATTCTCTTTCGGAGACATAGCAATCCCTAGGTTTTAAGATACTTACTAGTCAGGTACATTCTTAGGCGTTTAATATGCGGTGTTGAGTCCATTTCGTTGAGCAAGGAGTAGCTCTTGTCTATTCCATATTTGGCTTAAGGAACTTTATCTGTGCTCATTTCAATCTCTGGTTTTATGCAGCACCCCAACTCACCTTTACCCTTAAGCAAGCATAAGTTGGTTTTCTAAATTTGAGACCCTGTTCTGTTCTGTAATTCAGTTCCTGTGTAGCCAAGTTTCCATTCCGTGTATTACTGATATCTTATGATGTTTCTTTTTCTGTGTGACTTATTTCAGTTAGAATCATCATACCTGAATCCACTCATTGTGCTGCTAAGTGCCTGATGACATAGATTTCATTGCTGAGTGATATTGCTTTGTAAGTGATTACCACAACTTCTTTATCCATTTTTCACTTTCTGCGATGTTGAACTTGTACTGTAAACGAGGTTCTTGTAAACAGAGCCGTTCCAAACTTTGGGGTGGCTGTGTCTTTTTGATTTTAATTTCCCTAATCTATAGGACCATAAGTGGAAATGCCCTAGGCTCTGTTGCTTTGTTTTTTAGATGTTTCAGGAAACACCATACACTTCTCCTGAGTGTCTGTTGGCAATTTACATCCCGCCCATCAGCATAACAAGGCTCCCAGTTCTCCATGGCCTATCCTGCCTTTCTGGATTTTACACTTTTTTCAGATGGCCCTTTTGACCAGGGGGAAGTGAGACTTCATTGTAGTGCAGATTTCCTTTGCAAGCTTGCTTGGTTGGCCAAAAAGGGCGTATGCGTTTTTTCCTGAATATATTCAGGAAAAAACGCATACGCCCTTTTTGGCCAAGTGCATCATTGTGGACGTTCTGCCTCTTTTCCTATGCTTTCAATGCAATTCCAGTCTACCTCCTGAAATCGGTTTCCTGCAATTCTGCCCCGCTTTCAAGTCCTCTTGGCAGCCTTACTTCAGTCTATTTTTGGACGATAGCTGTCATTTATAACTCTGCAGGTTTGTGAATTACAGTGCCCCTGAGCTCCTTTCTTCAACTCGCTTTCTTTTGAGCTGGCCGCAGCACCGCAGTATGCCTTCAGGCCCTAATCTGGTTCCGGCACGGCACGCTGAGCCTTTGGTTAATTCCTCTTCCTGGTGGGAAATGAAAGTTAAATTTGCCCGTCCAGATACCTCCAGCTAGCCTCTCATTGGTTCTCGCTATTCCTGTTCATCTTCCGCAGAAATTGCAAACTGGGCCAAACAGGAGGTTAAAGGGACTGACTCTCCAAGTCGGGAGAGTGTTAGTAAAGCGTCTGGAATGTTGCACCCGAGTACCAGGGTACGAAAACTGGGACATATTTGAACACATCTCCCGATCACATGGTTGATCATACTCTAGGTTCCACATGCATGTTTTAGCTGAAGGAAGAATACCTTAAACCTGGGTAGTTGAAACCCGTGGAATGGGTACCATGCAATATGACTTCAAAGGGTCTTCATTTGCTCACCGAACCTCTCCAATCCTATCACTGCTGCGTTTATGCCCCTGTACACATGCTTGATTCTCTTTCGGAGACATAGCAATCCATAGGTTTTAAGATACTTACTAGTCAGGTACATTCTTAGGCTTTTAATATGAGGTGTTGAGTCCATTTCGTTGAGCAAGGAGTAGCTCTTGTCTATTCCATATTTGGCTTAAGGAACTTTATCTGTGCTCATTTCAATCTCTGGTTTTATGCAGCACCCCAACTCACCTTTACCCTTAAGCAAGCATAAGTTGGTTTTCTAAATTTGAGACCCTGTTCTGTTCTGTAATTCAGTTCCTGTGTAGCCAAGTTTACATTCCGTGTATTACTGATATCTTATGATGTTTCTTTTTCTGTGTGACTTATTTCAGTTAGAATCATCATACCTGAATCCACTCATTGTGCTGCTAAGGGCCTGATGACACAGATTTCATTGCTGAGTGATATTGCTTTCTAAGTAAATACCACAACTTTTTTATCCATTTTTCACTTTCTGTGATGTTGAACTTGTACTGTAAACGAGGTTCTTGTAAACAGAGCCGTTCCAAACTTTGGGGTGGCTGTGTCTTTTTGATTTTAAATTCCCTAAGCTATAGGACCATAAGTGGAAGTGCCTATGCTCTGTTGCTTTGTTTTTTAGATGTTTCAGGATGCACCATACACTTCTCCGGAGTGGTTGTTGGCAATTTACATCCCGCCCATCAGCATAACAAGGCTCCCAGTTCTCCATGGCCTGTCCTGCCTTTCTGGATTTTACACTTTTTTCAGATGGCCCTTTTGACCGGGGGGAAGTGAGACTTCATTGTAGTGCAGATTTCCTTTGCAAGCTTGCTTGGTTGGCCAAAAAGGGCGTATGCGTTTTTTCCTGAATATATTCAGGAAAAAACGCATACGCCCTTTTTGGCCAAGTGCATCATTGTGGACGTTCTGCCTCTTTTCCTATGCTTTCAATGCAATTCCAGTCTACCTCCTGAAATCGGTTTCCTGCAATTCTGCCCCGCTTTCAAGTCCTCTTGGCAGCCTTACTTCAGTCTATTTTTGGACGATAGCTGTCATTTATAACTCTGCAGGTTTGTGAATTACAGTGCCCCTGAGCTCCTTTCTTCAACTCGCTTTCTTGTGAGCTGGCCGCAACACCACAGGATGGCTTCAGGCCCTAATCTGGTTCCGGCACGGCACGCTGAGCCTTTGGTTAATTCCTCTTCCTGGTGGGAAATGAGAGTTAAATTTGCCCGTCCAGACACCTCCAGCTAGTCTCTCATTGGTTCTCGCTATTCCTGTTCATCTTCCGCAGAAATTGCAAACTGGGCCAAACAGGAGGTTAAAGGGACTGATTCTCCAAGTCGGGAGAGTGTTAGTAAAGCGTCTGGAATGTTGCACCCGAGTACCAGGGTACGAAAACTGAGACATATTTGAAAACGTCTCCCGATCACATGGTTGATCATACTCTAGGTTCCACATGCATGTTTTAGCTGAAGGAAGAATACCTTAAACCTGGGTAGTTGAAACCCGTGAAATGGGTACCACGCAATATGAGTTCAAAGGATATTCATTTGCTCACCGAACCTCTCCAATCCTATCACTGCTGCGTTTATGCCCCTGTACACATGCTTGATTCTCTTTCGGAGACATAGCAATCCCTAGGTTTTAAGATACTTACTAGTCAGGTACATTCTTAGGCGTTTAATATGCGGTGTTGAGTCCATTTCGTTGAGCAAGGAGTAGCTCTTGTCTATTCCATATTTGGCTTAAGGAACTTTATCTGTGCTCATTTCAATCTCTGGTTTTATGCAGCACCCCAACTCACCTTTTCCCTTAAGCAAGCATAAGTTGGTTTTCTAAATTTGAGACCCTGTTCTGTTCTGTAATTCAGTTCCTGTGTAGCCAAGTTTCCATTCCGTGTATTACTGATATCTTATGATGTTTCTTTTTCTGTGTGACTTATTTCAGTTAGAATCATCATACCTGAATCCACTCATTGTGCTGCTAAGGGCCTGATGACATAGATTTCATTGCTGAGTGATATTGCTTTGTAAGTGATTACCACAACTTCTTTATCCATTTTTCACTTTCTGCGATGTTGAACTTGTACTGTAAACGAGGTTCTTGTAAACAGAGCCGTTCCAAACTTTGGGGTGGCTGTGTCTTTTTGATTTTAATTTCCCTAATCTATAGGACCATAAGTGGAAGTGCCCTAGGCTCTGTTGCTTTGTTTTTTAGATGTTTCAGGAAACACCATACACTTCTCCCAAGTGTCTGTTGGCAATTTACATCCCGCCCATCAGCATAACAAGGCTCCCAGTTCTCCATGGCCTATCCTGCCTTTCTGGATTTTACACTTTTTTCAGATGGCCCTTTTGACCAGGGGGAAGTGAGACTTCATTGTAGTGCAGATTTCCTTTGCAAGCTTGCTTGGTTGGCCAAAAAGGGCGTATGCGTTTTTTCCTGAATATATTCAGGAAAAAACGCATACGCCCTTTTTGGCCAAGTGCATCATTGTGGACGTTCTGCCTCTTTTCCTATGCTTTCAATGCAATTCCAGTCTACCTCCTGAAATCGGTTTCCTGCAATTCTGCCCCGCTTTCAAGTCCTCTTGGCAGCCTTACTTCAGTCTATTTTTGGACGATAGCTGTCATTTATAACTCTGCAGGTTTGTGAATTACAGTGCCCCTGAGCTCCTTTCTTCAACTCGCTTTCTTTTGAGCTGGCCGCAGCACCGCAGTATGGCTTCAGGCCCTAATCTGGTTCCGGCACGGCACGCTGAGCCTTTGGTTAATTCCTCTTCCTGGTGGGAAATGAGAGTTAAATTTGCCCGTCCAGATACCTCCAGCTAGCCTCTCATTGGTTCTCGCTATTCCTGTTCATCTTCCGCAGAAATTGCAAACTGGGCCAAACAGGAGGTTAAAGGGACTGACTCTCCAAGTCGGGAGAGTGTTAGTAAAGCGTCTGGAATGTTGCACCCGAGTACCAGGGTACGAAAACTGGGACATATTTGAACACATCTCCCGATCACATGGTTGATCATACTCTAGGTTCCACATGCATGTTTTAGCTGAAGGAAGAATACCTTAAACCTGGGTAGTTGAAACCCGTGGAATGGGTACCATGCAATATGACTTCAAAGGGTCTTCATTTGCTCACCGAACCTCTCCAATCCTATCACTGCTGCGTTTATGCCCCTGTACACATGCTTGATTCTCTTTCGGAGACATAGCAATCCATAGGTTTTAAGATACTTACTAGTCAGGTACATTCTTAGGCTTTTAATATGAGGTGTTGAGTCCATTTCGTTGAGCAAGGAGTAGCTCTTGTCTATTCCATATTTGGCTTAAGGAACTTTATCTGTGCTCATTTCAATCTCTGGTTTTATGCAGCACCCCAACTCACCTTTCCCCTTAAGCAAGCATAAGTTGGTTTTCTAAATTTGAGACCCTGTTCTGTTCTGTAATTCAGTTCCTGTGTAGCCAAGTTTCCATTCCGTGTATTACTGATATCTTATGATGTTTCTTTTTCTGTGTGACTTATTTCAGTTAGAATCATCATACCTGAATCCACTCATTGTGCTGCTAAGGGCCTGATGACACAGATTTCATTGCTGAGTGATATTGCTTTCTAAGTAAATACCACAACTTTTTTATCCATTTTTCACTTTCTGTGATGTTGAACTTGTACTGTAAACGAGGTTCTTGTAAACAGAGCCGTTCCAAACTTTGGGGTGGCTGTGTCTTTTTGATTTTAAATTCCCTAAGCTATAGGACCATAAGTGGAAGTGCCTATGCTCTGTTGCTTTGTTTTTTAGATGTTTCTGGAAACACCATACACTTCTCCTGAGTGGTTGTTGGCAATTTACATCCCGCCCATCAGCATAACAAGGCTCCCAGTTCTCCATGGCCTGTCCTGCCTTTCTGGATTTTACACTTTTTTCAGATGGCCCTTTTGACCGGGGGGAAGTGAGACTTCATTGTAGTGCAGATTTCCTTTGCAAGCTTGCTTGGTTGGCCAAAAAGGGCGTATGCGTTTTTTCCTGAATATATTCAGGAAAAAACGCATACACCCTTTTTGGCCAAGTGCATCATTGTGGACGTTCTGCCTCTTTTCCTATGCTTTCAATGCAATTCCAGTCTACCTCCTGAAATCGGTTTCCTGCAATTCTGCCCCGCTTTCAAGTCCTCTTGGCAGCCTTACTTCAGTCTATTTTTGGACGATAGCTGTCATTTATAACTCTGCAGGTTTGTGAATTACAGTGCCCCTGAGCTCCTTTCTTCAACTCGCTTTCTTGTGAGCTGGCCGCAACACCACAGGATGGCTTCAGGCCCTAATCTGGTTCCGGCATGGCACGCTGAGCCTTTGGTTAATTCCTCTTCCTGGTGGGAAATGAGAGTTAAATTTGCCCGTCCAGACACCTCCAGCTAGTCTCTCATTGGTTCTCGCTATTCCTGTTCATCTTCCGCAGAAATTGCAAACTGGGCCAAACAGGAGGTTAAAGGGACTGATTCTCCAAGTCGGGAGAGTGTTAGTAAAGCGTCTGGAATGTTGCACCCGAGTACCAGGGTACGAAAACTGAGACATATTTGAACACGTCTCCCGATCACATGGTTGATCATACTCTAGGTTCCACATGCATGTTTTAGTTGAAGGAAGAATACCTTAAACCTGGGTAGGTGAAACCCGTGGAATGGGTACCATGCAATATGACTTCAAAGGATCTTCATTTGCTCACCGAACCTCTCCAATCCTATCACTGCTGCGTTTATGCCCCTGTACACATGCTTGATTCTCTTTCGGAGACATAGCAATCCCTAGGTTTTAAGATACTTACTAGTCAGGTACATTCTTAGGCGTTTAATATGCGGTGTTGAGTCCATTTCGTTGAGCAAGGAGTAGCTCTTGTCTATTCCATATTTGGCTTAAGGAACTTTATCTGTGCTCATTTCAATCTCTGGTTTTATGCAGCACCCCAACTCACCTTTACCCTTAAGCAAGCATAAGTTGGTTTTCTAAATTTGAGACCCTGTTCTGTTCTGTAATTCAGTTCCTGTGTAGCCAAGTTTCCATTCCGTGTATTACTGATATCTTATGATGTTTCTTTTTCTGTGTGACTTATTTCAGTTAGAATCATCATACCTGAATCCACTCATTGTGCTGCTAAGTGCCTGATGACATAGATTTCATTGCTGAGTGATATTGCTTTGTAAGTGATTACCACAACTTCTTTATCCATTTTTCACTTTCTGCGATGTTGAACTTGTACTGTAAACGAGGTTCTTGTAAACAGAGCCGTTCCAAACTTTGGGGTGGCTGTGTCTTTTTGATTTTAATTTCCCTAATCTATAGGACCATAAGTGGAAATGCCCTAGGCTCTGTTGCTTTGTTTTTTAGATGTTT